>NT_176571.1:451661-468494 GCF_000188095.3 Bombus impatiens
GTCGTGTTAATCAAGTTGCTCGTACCAAAAAAGGAGAGGACAACGTAAGAGGGATAAACGGGATAGTAGAGAGACGATCGTGGAAGAGAAATGGACGTTGCCGACAGTGTGGATAGAAGTGAAGACGTGAACGGAACGATGACAAAGGGATGAAAGGATAAGGAGCGAGATTGCGCGCGCGCGAGAGACAGACAGAGAGAGAAAGGGAGAGGGAAGGGAATGCGAGAGATAAGACGAGGAGGTTCGAGTGGAAGAAGGAGCAGGTGGGGACATGGAACGGAGCGAAAGGAAGGAAAAGGAAAGGAAAGGGAAGAACCGGACACACGAACGAGTCGGATGAAGATTTATAGGGACGCGCGATCTTCTAATAATCACGTGGTGGAATGTCGAAGAAAACGGAGAAGAGGCAAAGGAATTGGATCGGATCGGAGGAAAACTGGATCACATGCTAATCAGAACCGCGTTAACCTCTATTACATTTAATCGAATGTAATTGTACTAAAGCCTATAATGCTAGAGATAATTTGGCAGAGAAAGAACGACAGAGAGAGAGAGAGAGAGAGAGAATGTGTATGTGTGCGTGTGTGTGGAAAAGAGAGCGAGAATGAGCGAGAAAGGAGAGGAACAAATATACGTACTTTAAAACGCGAGTGTCATGAAAGTTGCGAGTCGGTCCTTGTAATTGTATAGTAGAGTATGAATGAGCGCCTGTGAAAACGTCTAAAGTGATATATATATATATATATATATGCGTGTGTATATATATGTGTATATATATATACATATAAATATATATAATATATATAAAAAAAAAAAGCAAAGAGAGCGAAAACGCGTGGTATGGAAATTTTAGCGAGCGAATGAGAATGACGAGCGAGCGAGCGAGCGAGCGAGCGAGCGAGCGATGGTTTCATGGATTAAACGTTGTATTCGCGTGGAAAAGAAATTATCCGTTAGGAAAACGTTTTATTATTTATTCTCTTACACGTCGTACACGCGTAGAGTTCGTAGCGCGATTAGGTGGTAAAATGAAAGAAAACTAGCGGAAAAAGTGGACGGTCGTCCAGTCGTGTCTCTATTTAGCGAGTAGATGAACGGTTTAGTGTTCTTTAGAAGATCGTTTAGATAGGTTTTTCTCTATAATACCGCGGTGGCTCAGCGAGGGTTATTTAGTAATCGCGAACGTGCCAAGTGTGATCTTCGAATGTGTGTTTCTCCAGTGCCGGCAGGATTCGATATGGAAATGCGGAGATGAAGAGAGCACGGAATGCGGAGGAAGTTCCGGTAGAACGGCTGCACACTTAACGTTATCTCTGGTTAGAGAACGAGGTTGCGAATGGATCGAACAGAGAGGATGGAGCGAAGGGGTTGAACATCGATGCGATATTCGATTACGTTGTCGTGAAGCCAGTGAAATACCAGTGTGTGCTTGTAACGCAATCCGTTAAATTCCAGTGATATTACGGTGGTGATCGATCGATTTGCCAGTAGTCTTGGCGAATCGCGAATACGTCGAACGAAACGGGGGATCCTTTTCTGCGGAAAGTGTGCTGATCGAATGAATGAAAACAGTGCTGTTAGGAGTGCGGTGGCCTCCGCCGGAGCAGACAGAATCGAATCGACTTGACATTTCTTCATCAGTGTCGTCGTAAGGTCAGTTAAAACATTCTATGCTTACTTGCACTTTCGTGTATGTATGTTTTTGTCTCATCGTTGTTCCAATCTTCTCCTCTTTAAGTATTCCGTCATTTTCTTCCAACCGTTTATTTACAATTATTATCTCGAGTTTATTCTTTCGATCGTATACTGCTTGAAGAACATGTCAAAATGAACCATCTTTGTTTATTCTCGTCGGGCGCGTAGCTAAAAGATTACGGGTAATATATCGCTGTGTATTATAATTATAGATTTTTTTTTTCGCAAGCAAAAATACCGCGGCTACTTGAGTAAAAAGGTGTTTCCCAACAGTCCGGACCGATTGTGTCAACAGACAAATTAGCTTTCTTGTTATAAATATACTTTTTGCTACTTTTCTTATGTCCAAGATACAAACTGCATTTCGATTTAGAGGAGAGATTTATAATGTTTACTGTTCGAATATATTACGGTATACTTAAGAAAATCGCGCATTTTGTTGCAAACACCTTTCGTCAACGTAGATGACGCGTCCAAGTATTTAAAAAAAAAAAAAAACGTTTTGCGTATTTACGCAACAGTATTTGCGTTCGCCTTGTAAATATTCGAAGCAACGGTGAAAAAATCTAACTCTTATCAGATAGATCCTTGATAGAACCAAAATTCGAGGGATCTTCAGGGGCGAGTGACCATTAAAAATTTAATACTGCTCCGCGAGATACGAGGCCAAGTTACCAAGTGATGTAATTCGTAACATATTTTTGGAATAGGATGCTTTCGGCATGAAACCGCTTGGCACCTTAACAGCGATTCTAGGAAGCAGAGCTGTCGATCGAAAACGCTATCCTGATCCGCTCATAGTTCAAAGCATCCATCTCTCTTTCGAGTAAAAAAGATATTCAAAAAGAGTAGAAATGAAAATTCAACAGCATATTCGTAGTTTCTTCGAAAGGCCGTACTGTTCCAGTTTATTATATGTTCGATCAAAATTTTTATTCGTGCATATCTGGAGAAATTATTCGCCTGAAACAAAGATACAAAATCAAAATGGCTTCTTCATTTATTTGCAAGCAAGTAAAAAGATTTTCAAATGAAATTTAGCAGATTTTATCCTTTTAGTATTGTCATTAATGCACGGTCACTAGTCACATGTTTGAACGCATGTCCACTGTGGCCCTGGTTTTCTTTCCTTGCATGTTTGTTGAAATGTAAAACGAAGTCTATTCAAATGTTCGCGCCCATAGAAACTGCGTTAAGTGTGCCAAGCAGTGGCCAAACGCACCATCTGTCCGGGCCGGTCGATAAAAATGCTTGCGATCGATGACGGATCGATAACGCCGGATCGTGACCTGGCCGATGACATCATCGTGTCTATCTATCGGGCCGAGGACACGTCGGAGAACTCTGCCGCGGCGAATTCTTGTGCTGTGTTGTAAAACTTAGATCGACATAATTTAGTTTATACCTTGTATACACGCAATTTAATGATATACGTAATAAACGATAATTAACGAATACGTAATAATGTATAAACGATGACGACGATGAAATACGGCGGTATTTAAATGAAATGGACAAAAACAGAAAACGATAAAAAAAGAGAGGGGGAAGGTAAAGAAGAATATAAATGTACATAGGAGGAAATAATCTGGGGATTTCGCGAAATCTCGTTTACATGTAGATCGCACGGGTTCGAAGAATGTTCCCGTGGGACGCGAAACGATGTCCCGCGAACTTTCTTCCGGCCCGTCCTCGCATTAATGGGCAAAAATAAAAAGGAGAAACGATGATCATGAAAAAGAAAAAAATGGAAAAAAATCGGAGATATATGAAACTGATATACGTAATACATGGTCCAGCTCGCGCACGCGCATCGATTGGGCACCGGCCGGCCTTTCTTTCTCCAGAGATTTATTTATATATAACTTTTTGTCCTTGAGGAGCAACGAACTGTGAAAAACGGAAGATCGTCGACGATCGCTCGCTGTCTTTTGCGGACAGTTGTTCTTTTTTCGGGGGGAAGCGTCGAAACCCGTATGTTTACGGTCAGAGGTCGTGATTCTAAATTGCTTGGGCAAATTGGCGTCAATTAAGCTCGATAGCCCGTTGAGGGCCTCCGCGTCGTTGTCGGTATATGGGTTTTCGTGAAAGTTTTAACGAAAGAGGAACACCGGCGATAAATAACAAATCTTTGATTCTTGTTCCGATCTATTTACCTCGGATTATTGGCATATCGTTTTTACCTTTATGTCATTTCATTGTTCGATTATGTCCAGGTCAGGTAGTCGTATAATTTTGCGGGTTAGGATAGGATTATCTTTGTTTTAACCTTTACATCGAAAGTTATTTATAAAAAGATACTTATATATACTTTTTGTATTATGTTTGTTATTGCGTTTAACGCAAACTGTCACGCTTCGTTTGTTTAATCATTAAATATTTCCAAAACATGTATTTATTGCATATGTACATCCAACTGTCAACCATGAATATTTTTGTTTCGCCATCTTCTCACCAGTAGCTCTGTCTGTCGATCGACATCGATATCGATTAGTTGTTCTTTGTCATTCGATTCAGTTTTCGACTCGCACGTCACGTTGGTTAGCAAATTTTTTCCCTTTCTTGTCGAAAAATAAAGTGTCTCCTTCTGTGTTGTTGATCACAATGTTTGCGATAAATCGATTAATCTTATACGATTGGGATATTGTTTTTGCGCGTTTCGCGGTAGATAAGTGAGACATGTGTTAATTCTGACTGCATTAATCAGTGATACCATCTATGTAGGCCAGGTAATGGCCGACATTGAAGCGTAGGGTGCGGCTTTCGAGACAAAGGAGGTATTTATTACTCTTGCATCATAGTATCAACTGTTACGACACGGTGGTCAACAGTGCAGGCGAAATTTCACGCATAAATGCCTGCTTGACAAACCGTTTTCGCAGGGGCTTCTCGCCGGGCACTACATAGGTTAGCTACATTAATTCTCGTTGAATGTTTAGTTGATTGGCAAAAACACGTTCACATTGTTGTGTCTCAATTCATGGCAGAGCATATGTTCATAGCAGTAGGTCAAATCAATCGATCAGAAATTTTCTTATTACCGTTCTTGCTTATTCAAGGTCCTGTTGGGTGTGTAGGAACAAGAAAAATTTGTTTGGTCTTTATTGGTAAATTTATCACCGGTATTTCTCTTGCCAACGATCATTCGTGACACGTGGAAAAACAGAATTGTGCAATAATTACGCGTCACCGTTTAACGCACGCGTTACTCAGAGTTCTATATTTATTTAATCACCCGTCGTTTAGATAAAATGCAATTTTGGACGAAAGGGATAAACACAAAGATTTTTCTAAAAAGAAAAAAAAAGAAGAAAATCAGTGGACGTTATGAAGTTTGTTACATGCCGCGAGCGATCGCCGTGAACGCCAGTTTAGCTTAAAGTGAAAATTTTGTATCCATCGGATAGCGAACACACACTACTACTTATATAGAGTAAATATATATGTATAAATGCGGCAAAAAAAGAGAGCTAAGGCGGAAAAGTGAATTCCTAGCGTTAACTGGAATGTGTAAAATGCAAATTATATATTTTATCTTTACTCTTATATAGTCGCGTAAAAATTAAACAGATATACGTAATTTAAAGAAGAGTGAAAAAGAAAGAAAGAGAAGAAAGATGCGAGAGTACCGTGATTGTGTGTAGAGGTAAAGCGAAGAGGCAAGAGGATTAAGTGGGAAGGGAGTGAAGTTAGGAGGAAGAGAAAAATAACGATAGCAACATGTGCGTACGTACGAAGTGAGTCACTAAGCTAGCGCTTAATCGATAAGGTTAACGTCTAAAGCCTAAGTCTTAAGATGATAATTAAATAGAATTAAGGAAACGGGCATATCGGTTGCAGCGGGCGGGGGCGGTGGTCATGGAAAAAACTAAAGAAACATCTGGTCGAAAAAGTACTTTCGGTCGCCGTTCTATGTACCATGGGCAATGCGCAATTAAGTAACTAGCGTGGGGTTTGCGATCGTGTATATAGTCAGTGTCTATTTGGGGAGCTCGCAGACACCACCTATCGGATAAAGGATTTAAAACGCTTGACAAGAAATAAGCAGCTTTTGGTATCCTCCATATTAATGTAGTAGTACCGCGTAATATTTATTGTTACCATATTGCGTGTAGCAAAATGGATTTTCTTTTGTTTCCAATAATCGCCCAATAAATATTTTTTACTACATATATCGTGCGTGATTCAATAAAAATCTATAGGTACGCTCTAAACAATCGTTGTTATTGTTTTAATATGATATTAACTTGTGAAATTCGACTTTCAATGTATATACTTACGATAGTACGAGGGATACTGTTGGATATATTTATTACATATTTTGAAGCTCATTCTTCCACTGGCTTACAATGTTCTTAAGCAGTTCGGTACGAAAAACTATATTACAATTGGCAAATAATTATAAACCACGTCCTCGCACGCCCATGCGCCGAAGAGTTCCTGACTACCTGTCAGTCTCCAGACAGGTGTCGTTAGTTTCGTATACCTTTCTAGGTACTGTATATCTATCAAAATATGTAAAGAGAAAAAGGAAGGGTAGTCCATCGCCTCTCTACTTCAGTCAAAGCGAAATCCATTACTCCGAGTGCTGTAACTTAAAAACGTTCATCATGCTGTACAATTCAATTAACCGTCTTTTATACGATACAAACGAAAACATAAAAAAAAAAAAAAATGGACTGACAGCCAAAACGAAAACACAATTAAAAATGGATTCACTACTTCATATCGGTAAAATAGAGGAAAATTTGCTACGCTCGATAAGGACATACACGCCGTGATATCCTTAGACTTCTGTTTAATTACGTCGCTTTAATCGGTGTTTTTCTATTGGTTTTATTTTTGAAAATGATCGTTGTATAGAAGTTGAGTACTTACGCTTTCGCCCAGCGTCGTATCGTCTGAATAAAGATGTCTGAATTAGATGTCGCGTTTAAAAATCTGGCTCGACGACTCGCTCACTATACATTCATTGCATTTGTAAATATACAGGTAATTGTAAAGTAACGGGTATTGATTTTTCCGGCTGCAATTTGAAAAGTCGTCGTCATTGTTTCAGAAAAATGTTTTTCCAATTCAACGAAAAGTTTCCTAGAACGCGCGGTCTCATTCATAATAATTCCGCTGTGTGAAGACTGATAGACCCGGTAACACGCTACGAAAACGTTGTTTTACACGATAACAGTTTAAAACGTATCCGATTAAAATAGTATTGCGAGGTTCGTGTGCTACGAATAGAATTTCGCGCATCTCGAGGTCGTCATTTGGAGAATTGATTCAAGGTTTTTTTACTTCTAAAAAAAATTCTATCGGGGAAGAAAAATAAGAACAATAGTACTTATCGAGGGTGGTGCGATTTTTGTTGAAACGCGGCGATGTAAGTCCTGTGTCACGGGCCACGCTGTTACAAGAGAAGCATTGTAAATAATTCCACGCGAACGAAATGGACGCATCGACGAGGTTTTTTTTATCGGCGGGGCAATGTGAAAGGCGACGTCTGACGTCGTGGCATTGAATCGCGAGCCGCGACCACTGTATACGATACCGCGTAGGTAAAGTAGGTACCTGTTTAATAGACTAAAAGGATTACAAAGTAATGGTAGCAGAGAACTAATTAATTACTATTTATTGATACGGTACTGTAACGATATACGAGCAACGCCATGGCATACGGACGATTCGACCACCTCCGATGGTCTGATTGCCTGTAACCGTGACGAGGAAAATAGAGTAAAAGGATGACAATATTATTAAGAGCTGCCACGTTGTCGTCCCCAGATGTATGTACTTGTGATCGCTCCAGTGTGTAGAGCTCTTATGCTTTGTTTTCAATAAAATCTCGAAAAACGATGAACATCGCATTTTCTAGATATCTATTCCACATTTGTAGACTTCTCTCTATCATTATCTGTATTTATAGATATCGATACTTACGGATACCTATATTCACAGATTCATCCGTGCAAGTAGCTCGTACCAATGCGATTTTATGAATACAGCTTAAGATATCGTAGTACTGGAATTATGTACATCATCTTCTTTTTCGCTACATCGACTGCACACTCGAGCCATCAGTGTTACGTGGACACATTGCTCCGACCGAACCGGTGGAACATTCATGTACATGTTATATTGTACAAGAACATATTACACACGTACACACACAACAACCGCGCACGGACGCACGTACACACATACGCAGCAGTACACGCCCAACACACAAAAAAGACCGGGTACAACGCATTCGTTTGAAGCGGGTACGCGCGATGCGGAAGAAAAAAAGAGAAACACATTTAGATAGGGGTGCGCCTACAGGCCGAAAAATATGTAGGCAACGCCACTTTACCGAAGTATAAGTGGAAAAGATGATATAAATAAAATAAATCTATATATATATATATATATATAAATTATATATATTTAAATATAAATATGAAATATAAATATAAATATAAATATAATAGTATTACGAATTACGATAAACGTATATAATTATTTTGTAGTGTCCTGCATTATGTAAACTAAATGTACACATGAGAGAAAAAAAAATGTATGTCAGCGAACGATGTTGATTATAAATGATAACGATGATGATAACGACGATGACGACGATGACGACGATGACGGCGATAATGATGGCGATGATGGTGACGACGATTACGATAATAACGATACGATTGCAATGACGAACGATATGCACGCGAATGAACTATGTATTATGAGTAATGACAGCGACGATGACGATGGGAAACGATAATAGTATTATACGCTATCATGTCGACAAGTCTAAACCGTATTGTATTATATTATATAAGAGTCTGTCCATATTAATAATAATTATATTAATTATAATAGCTGTGTTTGAAATCGAGAAATAAATTGTGGTTGAATATGAAAATCAAAGAGAGTGTGAAGCTCGGTTTTCGGGCAAACACGGATCATCCGGGATGTGTATGGTTTTCTCTCCTTCAACTTTCGTTTCTACGTCCGACCGAACTTTATCGATCGAATATACGTGGTTGAAAGCAGTCACGTGGACTGTTGCTTGGGATCGTTCGACCCGGCTTCGCGAGATTCATCGTACCTTCGTGCGTGCATCGTCCTTTCTCTCTTTTCCATTAATTAACCGATTGATAGAACTTCATCGATTGTTTTATTTTAATGTCAGCAGCGAGTATATAATTACGCTACTGGTTTTAAAGTTCGAGACCGTGTTCATGATCATTGTATCTTGGAATATGGCAGACAAATAGCTATAATTACCATCTGTCATTTTACAACGCCTTAATAATCATCATGAGACGTCATTAAATTCATCAGCCATATATCTCGTAACTTAAACGATACACCAAATCACGATAAGATATAGAGACGAGTTCGACGATCGTATTAACTAATGTCCCTCGTTGTAATTAAATTGAAATTAGAACGATCGGATAATCATCGCCGGAGGGTGATCTCGAATTCCGATGATTGATAACCATACGTAGCTCTAATTCGTGGCATGTGACGTATTTGGCAAGGTGGTGCCGGAACGATGTTCGAATTCGGGTCGATCGGCTGGACGTCTTTCACGGTCGAACGAAAATATCGGCGGTTCGCCGCTACGCCACTGGGACCCTTCGAAAAGGTTGCCCGGTAACCCGAAGGTTGCATTTATACGAATTGTGGCGGAAGGAACCATTGTATAATCCAAGATGGCCTCCACCTCGGAGAGGATTATTATTGGCTAATACGAGGCAAGAGGCTCCGCCTTGGCTCACGGCTCGTGACGGGATGATTTATTGGGATTTCTGTCTGTTCGCCCCTGCGCTGCAACGAACATACCGTGTGCCTAGCTTCTAGGAGGCCGGTACGCCTGGAACACCGCGATATTGGATTTCGACATTTCGCCCAACTGCAGCAGTAACAGCCCGCGGATTTCTTCTATACGTCGTATAGATGTCTCTATTCTCGCTTTGTCCACGTGGAATTCCATGTGTCTTTGCCTGACCTAATTTCCCCTTCCTATTTCAGCGCTGCTTTACTCCATCGCTCTTTCGTTCGATCCGCTAATGAAATTTTCGACGAAGATTACCTCGCCCAGCTTCTGCAGTTCCAGCTTTGTTGATATTTGATATAGCACGGTGAAATAATTTGATCCAGCTGCTAGACGCCAAACTATGTATATACGTAAGTGGAAATTCGAAGGCTCGATGCAGTCGTTCTTGAGTTATGAGTGCAATCGAGAAGTGGGTGAAGATCAAACAAGCGTGTCGACTCGAACGTCTGTCAGGTCAATTGACGGTTTGCCTCCCTTCGTTATTTATGGTCAAGGACGTTCTGCCAGTAGAGTCGCTCGTATCAACTCGCCGCTAGGTCATTAGACTATCCAGATCTGCTTGACGAACTGACATCCACTGAACGTAAGAAATCTGTTTCAAAGAACAGTACCTAACGGTAAGTATTCATTCGTCTAATTAACTCTGCGTAACAAACAAACGAGAAATAAAATAAAGAACTAAACAGAATCTTAAAACATGCACTCGGTACGTTTAAAATATCAACAATGAATTGTCAAAGTAAATTGAACTGAATAATTCCCACTTTCGACCATTCACAACGCTGTCTCGCCAACTCCTGAACATTATCAAGCACGTGAAACAGAATCGTCATCGAGTGAGTATTAAAGAGCGTCCGTAACGTAAGAGGAGGAAATGCACGTGCTGACCTTTGCCAATTCCGTTGTTGCAGGTGCATCCAGGTTGCAACGTAGAAGGGTGGGGGGCGAAGAAGAAGGAAGATGGAAAGGACGGAAAAGAAAGAGACAGACGGATACGACGGACGAAGAGGGGGAGAAGTGTGAGGCGGTCGAGTGAAGAGCCGGCAAGATAGAGGGGCTCGGCGGGAGGATGGCGGTCAGAATTTATGGCCGCTTTATCACTTTACCGGCCTTGCCGCGTCTCCTTTAGCCGCGAGGAGGGCAGGATCTCACGATGAACTTTGGCACTCGACTCCGCCGCACTCGACGAACGGTGAGCCCCTCTAACTTTCTTGTTTACTCGCGTTTCGCCGAAGAGAGATTACGCGTACACCTGTTTCCTCTTTCACCCTTTCCCAGTATCCTACAACCGAATCAGACACCGCTTGGGAATGGAAATTGCCTGCTGATGATTACACTGAGTTTTAAACCGAGTCATCGAGGGTGCACGAACCTGTGACCAGTGGTTTTCATAAATTTGGTAAATTAATGAATAATCTTAATTACTGCGTATTCATATTTGCCCGATATTTATTATTACTCGTGCTATTAGGATGTACTTAGGTTTATTGATTTTTTAATCAGCAGAGTTTACTCTTTAATCTATTATTTCAGATTTATCTTTTATTTATCTTACCCTCATTGGAGAATATTTCGACGTGTAAAACATTCAGACAGACCCACGAGGATTACAGTTACCGCTATCGAGGAAAAATCTGCAAGAAGCGGGTCCGACGCACAGATCGGGGCGTTCCACGTGTCACCTCTGGCGCAGGAAGAAAACCGCGCGCGGCAGGCGTCGCGAAATTTACGCGAGGCCGTTCAGGCGTCGTGACGCGCGTACGACTGCATAACGCATAAAGTAACCCCCATTAACAGACCATAAATTCAATCCCTGCGGCACCGTTGTTATGTATGAGCGTCGTTAGTGTTAATAGAGTGTTAATTGCTCCTATACCGCTCTCGATTCTGTTCAGGACGTAGGTGACGGAGCCGCTGATGGTGGTAGAAGGCGAGACGGACGAGCGGTGAGAAAGAGAGACGAGGAGAGAGTATGCCATGGAGAGAGACCGTAGAGGATTCTCGGTTGCGTGTTGTCCAGCTACTACTAGCGCCGTGCTTCTGCTGTTTTGCATAGGGAATGCATCAATTTTCGGCGCTTCTCGTTCACAGATCCCTCTCTTCCTTTTACTCTCTTTCTCTCTTTACCACCCTTCTTGCCTCTATCTTCGTACTCTCTGCCCCTAGCCGAGCGCAGCCTAACTTCCGGCACGCACAACTTCCACCGTTACCCCCACCAGCATAGTGTTTCCCGTAACTGTAATTCGCATAGAAGATAATTGATATCCCTGTTGGTCGCTTCCCTCCATCAGCGTACGTGATCGCCACTTTCGTGACGTTTGTAGTAACGATGATCGTTTGCGATTTTCTTGTTGCCCTCCGATGGGACTTTGTGTCGCGGATTTACGATTGCTTATATCGATTCCGGTAATTCCGATCTTCGTCCAGGATATAGCGCTCGACTGAGTATAAATGAAGTTTTCGGTACACGTGTCGATATAGCGGATAAGTGGAATGTAAAGTTGTTCGTTAGATTTCATTATTCTTTGGGCTCACATAGTAGATATCTTTAGTTAAGACGTTTTTCCTTATCTTCCCTCATTGATCTAATTATATAACTGCGATTATAGAAGCCTTTTTATAGTTCCTTCTTTAATATTGTAATTTAGAATTGACAGTTCAGCTAATGGCTCTTAAAGAAGAAGAATTTCTATATTTACAAATTAGTGCAAATTTAGTAGTCTAATTATTTGGATAGAAAATACATTCCTCCTGAATGAGCCCATTGACAATTAATTTTCTTACATTAATCGTCTGACCAAACTATACCAATGTTCATCTTTAGGATTGTAAAATGGATCCTTGGTATTCCTATTAGAATAAATGTTCCCAATTGAAATAATATTTTTAAGCAAGTTTAGAGGGAAACAGGACTGTCGTTAAAGCAAAAGTTGTACTTGGCGGAATGAGATAAACGTGTGTGAAATATTCAAAGTCGAAGGCTGAGTGCGAGGAAAACGGTGGCACTTGCCTCGGATCATTCGGCACCGGTGTGGAGGAGCTAGAATACATAACGTAGAACGGGACATAAATCAATAATATCGCCGCTCCCTCTCCTTCCTTTCCTACCCCGGGACACGGCGGTGCTCCCCCGAGCAGCGTCTCTCCTCTGCAAACCGCCGACCGACGCCGGCGTCTCTCTCGCAATCAATGTTCGCGTCTAAAGCGTCACAAACAATATATGACCTCCGGCGTTCGACGATTAATACGTCCTGTCGCATGCGTGCAAAAGTATTTCCACGACTTAATTAACGAATCAATCGACGCGCGCGTCCACCAGACTGGTGCACGCCGCGAGAATTATATTTCGAACGAGCACAAAGCTTCCGCTTCTTCTATGTTTATTCCATCAGCTTTCATTTTCTACACGATCCTCTCTTTCTAATGCAATATCCCTTGTTCATTAGTAAAAGGAGATCTTTTAGTCCTTCACCTTGTTTTCAAGTAATTGTACATTTAATAGAACTTGATAAAAACGTTATGATATTTAGTAAAGCTACTTTGGTAAAGCTGTCCTTTGTTGATTAGTGAAAGCTGATCTTAATTGGATCTCTTAGTCCTTCACCTTGTTTTCAAGTAATTCTACATTTAATAAGACTTAATAAAAACGCTATGATATTTAATAAAGCTACTTTAGTAAAGCTGTCCTTTGTTGATTAGTAAAAGGTGATCTTAATTGGATCTTTTAGTCCTTCACCTTGTTTTCAAGTAATTCTACATTTAATAAGATTTAATAAAAACGCTATGATATTTAGTAAAGCTACTTTAGTAAAGCTGTCCTTTGTTGATTAGTAAAAGGTGATCTTAATTGGATCTTTTTTGTTTTCAAGGAATTCTACATTTAGCAAGACTTGATAAAAACGCTATGATATTTAGTAAAGCTGTCCTTTGTTGATTAGTGAAAGCTGATCTTAATTGGATCCTTTAGTCCTTCACCTTGTTTTCAAGTAATTGTACATTTAATAAGACTTAATAAAAACGCTATGATATTTAATAAAGCTACTTTAGTAAAGCTGTCCTTTGTTGATTAGTAAAAGGTGATCTTAATTGGATCTTTTAGTCCTTCACCTTGTTTTCAAGTAATTGTACATTTAATAGAACTTGATAAAAACGTTATGATATTTAGTAAAGCTACTTTAGTAAAGCTGTCCTTTGTTGATTAGCAAAAGGTGATCTTAATTGAATCTTTTTTGTTTTCAAGGAATTCTACATTTAGCAAGGCTTGATAAAAACGCTATGATATTTAGTAAAGCTGTCCTTTGTTGATCAGTAAAAGCTGATCTTAATTGGATCCTTTAGTCCTTCATCTTGTTTTCAAGTAATTGTACATTTAGTAAGACTTAATAAAAACGTTATGATATTTAGTAAAGCTACTTTAGTAAAGCTGTCCTTTGTTGATTAGCAAAAGGTGATCTTAATTGAATCTTTTTTGTTTTCAAGGAATTCTACATTTAGCAAGGCTTGATAAAAACGCTATGATATTTAGTAAAGCTGTCCTTTGTTGATTACTAAAAGGTAATCTTAATTGGATCCTTTAGTCCTTCATCTTGCTTTCAAGTAATTCTACATTTAATAAGACTTAATAAAAACGTTGTAATATTTAATAAAGCTACCTTAGTAAAGCTGTCCTTTGTTGATTAGTAAAAGGTGATCTTAATTGGATCTTTTAGTCCTTCACCTTGTTTTCAAGTAATTGTACATTTAATAGAACTTGATAAAAACGTTATGATATTTAGTAAAGCTACTTTAGTAAAGCTGTCCTTTGTTGATTAGTAAAAGGTGATCTTAATTGGATCTTTTAGTCCTTCACCTTGTTTTCAAGTAATTGTACATTTAATAGAACTTGATAAAAACGTTATGATATTTAGTAAAGCTACTTTAGTAAAGCTGTCCTTTGTTGATTAGTAAAAGGTGATCTTAATTGGATCTTTTAGTCCTTCACCTTGTTTTCAAGTAATTGTACATTTAATAGAACTTGATAAAAACGTTATGATATTTAGTAAAGCTACTTTAGTAAAGCTGTCCTTTGTTGATTAGTAAAAGGTGATCTTAATTGGATCTTTTAGTCCTTCACCTTGTTTTCAAGTAATTGTACATTTAATAGAACTTGATAAAAACGTTATGATATTTAGTAAAGCTACTTTAGTAAAGCTGTCCTTTGTTGATTAGCAAAAGGTGATCTTAATTGAATCTTTTTTGTTTTCAAGGAATTCTACATTTAGCAAGGCTTGATAAAAACGCTATGATATTTAGTAAAGCTGTCCTTTGTTGATCAGTAAAAGCTGATCTTAATTGGATCCTTTAGTCCTTCATCTTGTTTTCAAGTAATTGTACATTTAGTAAGACTTGATATAAAAGCTATGATATTTAGTAAAGCTACTTAAACTTTGACGTGATGGTTCTAAACGTTCAAAGGTATTTGAATTCTTCAAGAAATGAATTGCTATGTATAGAAGTACTAGACCATCAGATGCTAACTACTTTGTAGAATGAACCCTGTTCGCCCAACTTTTCTCGCGATAGCGATCAATCTACTGTTTCCTTGGCGTTGTCAGCCAAGACTGAGACTGCGGCAAAGCAACTTTCACCGTGTTACAGGGCCGTCTATTAGCGCGTTAAAGCGAAGTTAGTCAGGGTCGTCGGGGGTAGCAGGTTCCCAGCTGGTTCCGCGGAGTTTCGTGCTGTACGTGTCGTCGATACGGAAAGGCTAAATGCAAAACCTTGTAAGGGGAGATGGTCTCGAGTTGCGACAGGCCAACAAAACATTCTCGCAATTAGCCTGTATATCCCGATGACGCTGCTGTGCAGTATCCTCATGGGGGTAGAGAGTGTCCACGGATGGTCAGGTTAGAAATTTCGTTTCGTCCAGCTTTCATCCCCTTTCTCTGCTTCGCGTCAACATTTGATACGTACCACGAGGCCACCCTCGAATAAAAAGAACAGAACGTTAAATAATAAAAAGTTGCCGGATTTATGCTCTGGAGAATTGGCCGTGTAGATTGAGAGACGCGTGCTAGTTGCAGGCAAAGAGAGAGGCACTGGAAATTCGTCCGACGAAATTGAAAAGTGGCCGGGAGATATGGCCCCGGACGAATATCGGTAGGCAGATGGATGAGGAGCGGCCTCGAACAGGGGATTGAAACGGGCAAACGGACGTGAAAAAATATCCGGCGAAGCCCGATCGACTGAAAAGTGCTTGTACCAGCTACGCTTTTTCTTTTTCTCCTCCTGCGCCCTTCTTTTTTTCTCATTCGGTATTCTTCCATTTTCGCACCGTTTGTTTTCGTTTTTCAAGGAAAAATTATGTGGATAAATCGTGCTACCTGTGTGGCTGGGAACGTTCGCGCGACTTTGCTTTCTCTTCTAAAGGCGGAACGAGGGTAGATCTGCCGGAGGATGACGCCACTTCAGACGATACGTTTGGAAATTCCAAATTAGAAATTGCTCTTTAGTTTTTAGATTGCGTAACAGATCTTCAAACGTATAACGAATGTTTCAACTGTTGCAGGCGATGCAGTGTAAATAGTTTAAAATTATAGTGAAAATTATTGTTGATATCAATGGATCAACATTATGATATGGAAGAACGATCAAGTACGAGATACAGATGCAAGATATGTGTATCTTCAAAAGCACGAAGTTGATGAATCTGGAATGGAAATTCACGAAGGGTGTGGTTCCTGTGGAGGAATATAACTTGGCTTTCATCAAATACCGATCATTACATTTAAGACAGGTGTACAGGATTTGACAAATGGATTCATTTCGACGTAATCTCCAACCTTCGTTGCATTTTTCATGAAATTTTATTATACATATCACCCCATACATAACATTGTCACCTCGTCATCACGCTTAGGTTACCGATTAAGACGTTCAGTCTCTTGTAAGATGAAAATTATTTATTAAACTACTCTGTAGCCAGACCATTGCCAAGACAATTTATAATTTTGCGAAATTCTTTCAAAGAATTGCTATATACCACGCTACTTAAACCGTTATGTACCACATCATGGATTGGTGACTAAACTGAAAAAGCAAGGATAGCCCGCAGCAAGTGGGAAGTTGGCCAAAACGAGGGAAGCCGGTGAAGTTTGTAACGAAGCGGTCGCGAGACCATTTCAAAACTGGCGCCGTTTTCGAGGTGGCTGGCAGCCATTAGGTTGCCCCGTGACATTCGAGGGAGAGGATGATGGTTCCATCGAGTAGGTAGTGCCTAGACGGGGCTCCACCCAGCACTTAGTTCACGTCGTGACTGTGGCCCGGGGCACGGCCGT
>NT_176571.1:469091-471407 GCF_000188095.3 Bombus impatiens
CACGCCCCTGCCGTGCCGGCACTGTACTCCGATTCGCTGGCCCATATCTCATCTGGTCCATCGCATTAGCCTAATCTGCCAACTACGAGAGAATAGAGGGACGAACAAGCAAGAGAGCGAGAAAGCCGGAGAAAGCAAGAGCAAGAGGAAGAGATGGAAAGGGAGTAGAAAAAAAGGAACGGAAAAACAACAAAAACGCGGCCATCGATGCATGCCCCCGCCGCCACGAGAGATCGCGTGGTGAGGTGCTGCCACCTTCGCGGCCGAACCGTCAACGCGACCGATCGATTTTTTTACAATGCTTCACCGGAACGTTTCCCGTGCCTTCGGTTTCATCCCTTATCTCGCGAGGATGTTCCTCGATTCGCGACATCGAACCCCCCTTTTTGGCGATTCCATGACACCAGACTGGACGATTTTCCGCCGATCGAAACGGCACCTTCCACCGACACGCTTGAAGTAGCGCGCAGGGCGGACATGTTGCATCGGCTGAGGTAACACTTGCTTTAAATTTCCTAACAATCAACAATTTCCTAGCTTTTGCATAACCTAGTTATCGTATCTCGATTAATTTCATTTTCGTGCAACACGCGTTTCTACTTGATCTTTAAATATTTCGCACGAGTCTATTCGCCATAGAGGTTAGTATCATATGCAAGTCAGAGTAACGTCTTCATAACCATTTTATTCGTGCTTCGGTATATAAGTTGCATATGTGGAACAAATAATACGTGCAATTATGAGCTGAGAAATATCGTTTCTTGTATTTTATTCTTGTAAAGATATTTCCAATGCTTTTGTTTTAGCTTCTATTTTGCCAGCTAAATATTGACGACACAATGAACGATACTTGCTATCATACTATTCACATTTACGGGAAGTTAGAGATACGAGAAAAATTCAGAATTTCATATGTAGAACCGAAGAATTGCATAATCATAATAAACCTGATCAAGTCCAGAGCAATTTTAGGAAAATAAAAAATTCCTCGATCGCGGACGATGCTTTCAAATTCCGTGGCTTCCCACGATACACGATCTTTCAATAATCGCGACAATAATCGCCAAACATGAACTCGCCGTACTCGTAAAAGCGTCATCCATATTCTTCTTGAAACGATCTTCTTCTCTGAAACGCGTTACAAGAGATTTTATGTTGTTGGCGACACGGCCAGTTCGTTGTCTGGTCGACGGTTTAAAAAATAGTTTGATCGTGTTGCAGCAATCGCTGGAGCAAAAGTTTTTGCGAATTATCTTAGAAACACGGCCTCGGTGCGATCAAGCAGTCAGTTTGCGTCTCACGACGGACGAGGAAGCAGCCTGTCGTCACGCGGTTCGACTTTCTGTTCTGTTCGAGTCATTGTCGGCGAGATCGGTGAGTACTTTCTGCATGCCATGCAATTTTCCTGTCTTTGTTCTCTGTAAGTTCTTCGAATCGGCCCGATTCCGATCTCGAAGCCGATTTCTGGACGAAGCGACGGCAAAGTCAGTTCCATCGGTTTACTGTATCTTATCGGATTAGTACGCTGACTTAAATTTACCATAAGTTTCAAATTAAACAACAACTTTGGTATTTTGCGTGAGTTAAAGTAGAGAAGAGAGACTTGGTGCAAAGAAACGCGAGGAACCAGGGTCTGACACAAATGTTCATTTCATGATACAGTCTCTCTCATATTTTATTCTATGGAAAACATGTTTTTGAGCAGAGAAGTTTCTATATCTTCATTTTGTAATATTATTCTATAGAAGACAACTGTGTCTGTCATGAAATCTTTATAATTTTTGTTTCATTATTTAATTTGTACTTTGCAATTGTCTCTCTTATATTTTATTCTATGGCAAATATATTTTTGAACAGAGAAGTTTCTATATCTTCATTTTATAATATTATTCTATAGAAGACAACTGTGTCTATTTTGAAATCTTTATAATTTTGTTTTATTATTCAATTCGTACTTTGCAATTGTCTCTCTCATATTTTATTCTATGGAAAATAGGTTTTTGTACAGAGAAGTTTCTATATCTTCATTTTGTAATATTATTCTATAGAAGACAACTGTGTCTATTTTGAAATGTTTATAATTTTGTTTTATTATTCAATTTGCACTTTGCAATTGCCTCTCTCATATTTTATTCTATGGAAAACATGTTTTTGAACAGAGAAGTTTCTATATCTTCATTTTGTAATATTATTCTATAGAGGACAACTGTGTCTGTCATGAAATCTTTATAATTTTTGTTTTATTGTTCAATTTGTACTTTGCAATTGCCTCTCTCATATTTTATTCTATGGAAAATAGGTTTTTGTACAGAGAAG
>NT_176571.1:471472-488012 GCF_000188095.3 Bombus impatiens
GACAACTGTGTCTGTCATGAAATCTTTATAATTTTTGTTTTATTATTCAGTTTGCACTTTGCAATTGCCTCTCTCATATTTTATTCTATGGCAAATATATTTTTGAACAGAGAAGTTTCTATATCTTCATTTTATAAAATTATTGTAGAGAAGACATCTGTGTCTGTCATGAAATCTTTATAATTTTTCTTTTATTATTCAATTTGCACTTTGCAGTTGTATCTCTTATATTTTATTCTATGACAAATATATTTTTGAACAGAGAAGTTTCTATATCTTCATTTCATAATATTATTCTATAGAAGACAACTGTGTCTATTTTGAAATCTTTATAATTTTTCTTTTATTGTTCAATTTGCACTTTGCAGTTGTCTCTCTCATATTTTATTCTATGAAAAATATATTTTTGAACAGAGAAGTTTCTATGTCTTCATTTTCTAATATTATTCTATAGAAGACAACTGTGTCTATTTTAAAATCTTTATAATGTTTGTTTTATTATTCAATTTGTACTTTGCAGTTGTCTCTCTCATATTTTATTCTATGACAAATATATTTTTGAGCAGAGAAGTTTCTATATCTTCATTTTATGAAATTATTGTAGAGAAGACAACTGTGTCTGTCATGAAATCTTTATAATTTTTGTTTTATTATTCAATTTGCACTTTGCAATTGCCTCTCTCATATTTTATTCTATGGAAAATAGGTTTTTGTACAGAGAAGTTTCTATATCTTCATTTTATAATATTATTCTATAGAAGACAACTGTGTCTATTTTGAAATCTTTATAATTTTTCTTTTATTGTTCAATTTGTACTTTGCAATTTGTGCAGCTGGACATTTGGTAAATTTGTCTAACTTAATTAGGGGTACCATTGGGGGGTACCAATGAAGGGTACCATTTAAAGACAAACTTCTTATCTTCCTGTATTCTGCATACGAACCTGATGGTCGCTTAAGGCAGATACTTAAATCAGCATACGTCCAATTCTGTTGTCTTCGTTTGCAACATGTTTACAGGCAAAAGTCGTCAAGTTTTCAATAGCCCGCCATAAATTCTCATTTTGTCGTGGAACAGATTCGAAACTGCCGTTCACAAAGACGTTACGTAGCTGTGGCCAGGTCGGCAAGAAAAAAGCCAGATGTTGGGAACGTGGTGGGTCGAATATTGCGAGGAATTTTCGGTGCCCATAAATTGCTCCAATTTCGAAAGAAAGCACATCGCGACACGTGTGTACTGGAACAATGCTGGTTTTCTTTGGCCCGGAAACAGACCTGCGAACGTTCTGCCATTTCGCTAGCGTCGTCGTACGATGGTTCTCGAGAGGTTCGTGAAATCCGTTTCGCGTAACGGTGAAACGAAAGAAAGACGGGAAAACGTGAGAACAAATGACCGAATCGGATTGTTAAGTACTTATCTGCCTATTCGAGTCTTTGTCAAGTCGAGTACCGAGTCTTCTCTCTGCATTCTCCAAGTAAAGACGCATCGAAATATGCAGAGGTAAGCTGTTTCCTTAAAACATTAACATTTTAACCGGGGAACGAGTTAATCTGCTAATTTCTTTCTTTATCTTGGAAACAAATTATTACGTGTCGTGTTCAATTTTTGGAAGTGTAATTTTGCAAAAATTAATTTCCCTTCGTCGACGTTCGATTTTCAATGGGAAATTTTGGTCAAGAGTTTGATAGAGTTTTTTTTTTTTTTTTATTTTATTTGTTGAAATTACAATCAATTCTCGCGTTGAGAATTTTCAGTAATTTTTCTGGCGTGGCGCAGTGACATGGCTGTTTATTTACAATAAGTTATACTTATTATAGATAGGTATAATTTATTAGTATTATAAGTTGATAGAGTTGACAGGACGAGAATTTTGCTATTCGTAGATACGTTGGGTTGTCCGAAATGTTTCTTTCGTTCTATAAACAAATAATGGACCTACGATGGTTTTTAGTTCATCGAATTCAGTGAAATAATTAATAATAAGAAAGTCCCATTGATGATTTTGTAAAATAATATTCCGCGTTATTGTAAATATTACATTTACCAAATATACCGGAATATTTCGATTATTAGGTCGTCCGGAAAGTTTCTTTCGCTTTGTAGAGAAATAACAGACGCACGATGTTTTTCCTTTCGTATTAGTTTGGTTCATTAGATTCAGCTAGAAACGTACGATGATTGTTTATTATTCGCGTTATAGTAGCACGCAGGAATAATTTAGTTTCAATTCTCAATGAGAATTGATTGCAAACCACATGCAAATAAAAAACAAGAATTTTAGTCTATTGAATTATGCACGAACGTAATTGTCGAAAATTATGGATCTTTCAGGCCGAAATAATGTTACAGGAACACTAAGCTTATACTGAGGATTGATATTAAAATAATGAAATATTTATTTCACGAACGATTCCTTAAATATTCATCGATACACACTTGCACGCGTCTCAGCACTTTCTTCTATACTTCCCACTGTTAACTGACTCTTAACCGACCGAAGAGTTTACATTCCTTTGTTTTCGAGACACACACATACCTCCACGCACTGATATTCACATACAAGTATCTCTGTTACGCCTTTAACCTAGCCCAGCATAGAAAATTATACGTATCTCAACTAATTACTGAAAATTCTCAACGCGAGAATTGATTGCAATTTTAACAAATAAAAAAAAAAAAAAATAAATCTCAACAGTAATAATAGAAATAGAAATGGATCGTAGCTAATTCAATAAAATAATACAACAGAGAAACTGTTCAGTTTATCAAACCTCTAAGAAACTTTCCGGACAATCCGATGTACATGAACAAGTCAGTAACCAGTTTCAAATGTACAAAATCAAAGATGAACTTTTACTATTCCAGTTACACGCAGCAGCATAATTAAATCGTAACGCGTGCCAACAACGAACATTCCTAAACGAGCGAAGCTGTTGCGACGCTTTAACGAACACACGTGCGACGTATGTGTGACGTACGAAAGGAACACGTGGCGCGTACAATACACGCACGAAGGATTTTTATGATGAATATCGAGACACTTTCGTGATCGCGTGTATCAGGTTGCGCGAAAAGTATCCGTCTCTCGCGAACGCGTTTCTTCCAACAGCGCAGCTTCCTACAAACGTGAAATCGCAAATAATAAACGCACGATGTTTCTTCGTTTGTATCGGTTTATCGAATCGAATAGTAATAGAAATAGACACCTAATTCGATAAAATAATACAGAAATTGTAAATAATAATACAGAAATAACAAAACAGAAATTGCTCGTCTGTCATCACCTTACGAAACGAAAGAAACTTTCCGGACCACCTGGTACGTACAGTCCACGGCAGATATTCCAGAGTGGTTGGAGGCTTGTATTAGACGAAATGACGAGATTTGTTGATCATGTTTCTCTCGAAACGTTGAAATTTCGAAAATCCATGGTAAAGTAATCTAAATAACCTAAAAGTTACACTACGAACCTTCCAATTTAAAGTGTTTTACTCGACGAACGCGCTGTAACTTGATACGCCAGGTCGTCCGGAATGTTTCTTTCGTTTTACGAGGAAACGATAGACGCATTATGTCCTTTCTTTTCTATCAGAAACAGAGACACCAAATTCGAAGAAACAATACGAAAGAGAAACTGTTCGCTTATTATCGCCTCGTGAAACGAAAGAAACACTTCGGGCAATCCAACGTCCTTGCTTTTAGTGTCGAACGAGTTTCGAAGCTGCAGGTACGTTGTTCTCAAAAATCGCGCGTTTCATATTCGCGTGTTTCGTACGTCGTCGCAGTTGGCGACTTCATTTCTAGCGCGAATTGGGTGGCGCCAAGTTTCCAGATCGGCTGGCTCGATCTCGTGCAAATTGAATATCTAGAGGAAAATTGAAGCGACCATGGATGATGGGCTGCGAGATGCTGAAAGCGTTCGCTTAAATTAATTCGCCTGGTTGTTAAAGCCTAAAGCGTGGCATTAGTTATTAGGCTGGTGTTAATTATTAGATGAAATGAAGTAAATAGTGTATTGTGTGAAAATGAGGCTCGCTCGGGGTTCGTTATGGTTGCATCGAGTACGCGTGTAATTTATCACGCGAAACGATACGCGTGACTTGTACGCGACGCATAAATTTTCACGCAGGTGTATCGCTTTTTCTTCATCCTTCAATTATATTGTATCATCAATGACTGTTACAGTTTTCTCGATTTACTCGCGTGTTACGTCCAGTTGTAGTTGTGCGATTCAATATTTGTTGCAACTATCAAAATGATAATTGAAGTTTCTTTATATTTCTGTTGTTCAAATCTGCTGCAATTTTCGCTTGATTTTCAGCGTTGATTTTTATGATAATTTCTTGTACACGCGTGATTCACTGTCACGAGGGAAATTAATGCGCGGAGGTCGGCTTTGAAAATCAGCGAAACGTTATAAAAAGGAAATTATAATACAATCATGATACGCACTTAATAACTTTGAGTAGCGAGTGTCGGTACTTATTAAGCATCTTATTTATTAACTGGTTGCGTCATTACCCATTGACCTTTAGATCACATACGATTACAACAGCCGTCTATATTCTGCGAAAATTACATATTACGTGTTGTCGTTTCTAGGCTATAATTTACATTACTATTAATTACAAGTTGCTATTAGAGAGATATCTAGTTATATCTAGAACACTATAATAAGGCAAAGGCAGTGCTGTCGATCGCAATCTTCTTATGTTTTCCTCGTTGAAACGTTCTTTGAAATTGCCATAGCAATGTTTCAATCATACTATCATTAAAAATCATATAACGTAAAGGTTTGATAAACAGGCTGGATAAAAGTGGATTGTCGAATTTTGGCTTCTCTATTTTCCGTTTTTCTAATATTATATTGTAGATGATAATTAGCTTTGTATCGACAAATATCTTTAATTTGAAAAAACAACTTTCCTAAATGTTCTAATAGAAACGTAATTGTTTTGTGTTGCAAAGGATAATTAGCTCAGGGAAACAAATATCTTCACTTTCAATTTCATCTTTGCCAAACATTTTAATAGAAACATATCTACTTCTTATCATAATGTGTCTTAAAGCGCGAGTTTTATAATTGTTCTGTATAATAAATGATAATTAGCTCTGTTAAACAAATATCTTCACTTTTAAATCCATCTCTTCCAAACATTCTAGAAGAAACTAATTGTTTTGTATTGCAAACAATAGTTAGCTCTGTTAAACAAATATCTTCACTTTTAAATCCACATTTCCCAATCATTCTAATAGAAACGTAATTGTTTTGTATTGCAAATGATAATTAGCTGTGTTAAACAAATATCTTCACTTTTAATTTCATCTTTGCCAAACATTCTAATAGAAACATATCTACTTCTTATCATAATGTGTCTTAAAGCGCGAGTTTTATAATTGTTCTGTATAATAAATGATAATTAGCTCTGTTAAACAAATATCTTCACTTTTAAATCCATCTCTTCAAAACATTCTAGAAGAAACATAATTATTTTGTATTGCAAACAATAATTAGCTCTGTTAAACAAATATCTTCACTTTTAAATCCATCTCTTCCAAACATTCTAGAAGAAACTAATTGTTTTGTATTGCAAACAATAGTTAGCTCTGTTAAACAAATATCTTCACTTTTAAATCCACCTTTGCCAAACATTCTAATAGAAATATAATTGTTTTGTATTGCAAACAATAATTAGTCGTATTAAACAAATATCTTCACTTTTAATTTCATCTTTCCCAAACGTTCTAATAGAAACATTATATCTACTTATTATAATATGTCTTAAAACGTGTGTTTTGTAATTTTTTTGTATTGCAAACGATAATTAGCTCTGTTAAACAAATATCTTCACTTTTAAATCCATCTCTTCCAAACATTCTAGAAGAAACTAGTTGTTTTGTATTCCAAACAATAATTAGCTCTGTTAAACAAATATCTTCACTTTTAAATCCACCTTTGCCAAACATTCTAATAGAAATGTAATTGTTTTGTATTGCAAACAATAATTAGTCGTATTAAACAAATATCTTCACTTTTAATTTCACCTTTCCCAAACGTTCTAATAGAAACATTATATCTACTTATTATAATATGTATTAAAACGCGAGTTTTATAATTATTTTGTATGGCAAATGATAATTAGCTTTGTTAAACAAATATCTTCAATTTTAATTTCATTCTTTGCCAAACATTCTAATAGAAACATATCTGCTTCTTATCATAATGTGTCTTAAAACGCGAGTTTTATAATTGTTCTGTATAGTAAATGATAATTAGCTCTGTTAAACAAATATCTTCACTTTTAAATCCATCTCTTCCAAACATTCTAGAAGAAACATAATTGTTTTGTGTTGCAAACAGTAATTAGCTCTGTTAAACAAATATCTTCAATTTTAAATCCACCTTTCCCAATCATTCTAATAGAAATATAATTGTTTTCTATTGCAAACAATAATTAGCCGTATTAAACAAATATCTTCACCTTTAATTTCACCCTTGCCAAACATTCTAATAGAAACATATCTACTTCTTATCATAATGTGTCTCAAAACTTGTGTTTTGGAATTTTTTTCTATTGCAAACGATAATTAGCTCAGTTAAACAAATATCTTCACTTTTAAATCCACCTTTGCCAATCATTCTAATGGAAACGTAATTGTTTTGTATTGTAAACAATAATTAGCCGTATTAAACAAATATCTTCACCTTTAATTTCACCCTTGCCAAACATTCTAATAGAAACATATCTACTTCTTATCATAATGTGTCTTAAAACGTGTATTTTGGAATTTTTTTCTATTGCAAATGATAATTAGCTCTATTAAACAAATATCTTCACCTTTAATTTCACCTTTGCCAAACATTCCAATAGAAACATTATATCTACTTCTTCTTATAACATGTCATAAAACGCGTGTTTAGTAATTGTTTCGTATCGCAAACGATAGATTTCATTCATCGACTGTTTCACAACACACGACGTTTTATTTCATTCGGTTTATCGTGCATCTGTGAAGTCTTCAGGCCAAGTGCGATGGAAGAAGCCCGAGACGTTCGTGAGACATTGAGTCGTCTGGCTGACAAATGGCAGCCGTTTACGTTCCTCGACCGAATATTTTCGCTGTTTCTTCTTCGTCGACCAGCCGTTCCTTTTATTTCAACCAAATCCGCCAACGATGCTCTCGCCTCTATTATGTTTGGGCAATCGAATCATCCGAAAGATCACATGATAAAGGTGGAAAAGATGGACGAGGATTGGTCGTAGCTGTTCCCCAGACTTATTGAGCTAGATCAGTGTTTCTTTGTTTAGGTCTGGCCAAACAATCCACCCAGTGATCTTTCGAACTCACACGGTTAACTTTTTGACAGTTTGACAAAACGATCGACCGATTTTTATATCTATAGAAAGTGACATTCTCTTCATCTTGAAGATTTCTTCCATTTCTGGTATTAAATATAAAAAAATACATTTGCAATGTTTCATAGGAAATTAATAATATTAATAACAGCCTGGCGTGTAACATGGCATCAAACTATTTTCTTCTTTGCATTATTACTTCCAACTTAAACATATTTTTCTATCCTTAAAAAATTGTCATAAATTCGTCATTAATATGCCATTTCACGTTCTAATGTTACGCGCAAAGATGTTCTCAGAACGTTAAAAATCTTTTCGTTTGTTGAATGGGAAGTGAACTGGAGACTTAACAAGTTGAGCAATGCAATTGAGTTTGGACAACATTCGTAGCATTCTGTTTGACAATTTGAGTTTTCCTTAACATTTTGTATCATTCAAGATGGCAAAATGATAATAAGTTGACGATGTGAGACAATATTCTTCCCCACTGGACCGTTTATCTTATTGCTGGTCACCGTGGCACCTTGCTAACAGTTGATAGCGACATATCATAACAAGATTTGTTTCGTGGCAGGCAAAACGCGCACAATATTTCGTTGACACGTGTAGAAGATATTAGTAAACGGTGTGACGATTATTTGTCTGATTTCGACGAAACATTCGGCTGAAATGGTAGAGGTCCGGGAAAAATGATGTTTCTGACAAGCAATGGTAGATTACAAGAGAGGAAAATGTGCTGTAGATTCATTGGATCAAATGGTAGCACATTCTACAGCACATAGAACAACCCTCAAGTAGTCAAGTATACAAAATTAGCTTTAGAGTTATTGTTAAATGCATCGATGATACTCTATAAACAAGCAAGAAGAACAAAAGTCAAGGTCTCAGCTTCTAGAATGGCACTCGCAACGCACCTTGCACAGTGCCATTCACGAGAGTCGCGAAGTATACTTCTTCGACGAAGATCGCGACACTAAACGCGGAAGAGAGAAGGGCGAGCGTACGTGGCTGCGAAAATTTTGCAGAGAGTTAAACAGTTAGGATCAAAAATTGCTGGAAATCGGACCAAAAAGGCGGCCACCTATCGTCCACGTTGTATGGATGAGCCACGTTTATGTTTAAAGCGTTTTAACACAGTTAGGTGCAACGTTTGTTCTCATTTCTTTTTTAATCGATGTTCTAACAAAAATGTTTAATCGTTCAATATGGCACTTTGTATTTCAAAGTATCTTCTATTTATCGGTTGCATCGAAAATGCCCCAACTGTCAATCTTCATTCAGTTTTTACAATAAGAAGAAAGAAGTTGAAGCGTGGTGGGCCATATGTGGTCCACGCGGCGGTCAAAGTGTCAAGCAGAGCTGTTAAAGGCTCAAAGTATCTATCAATGGAAGAATCGTATAACTTTCTTCTTCAAATCCTAATTAATACGTTGTTTTGAAATTTTTCTACGCTGAAACTGCACGAGAGTTCGTCTCGTGGCAGAATTTCGGTAATTGCCGTCGCCACAAACGTCACGGTCCGATTCCCTTGCTCGTGGTGATTTCTACCGTTGATTCCTTTATTCCGCGGAGAACCGATTCCATTCACTCGACTAATGATCCTGGCCTCTTCGGAAGTAGCACCTGTTTCAACAATGACTCTGTTGTCGCGCATAACGGAGAGCAAGATTAATGATGCCTTAATGACTGCATAAATGGTTTTGAGCGGCCGTCAAAGTATAACTCAATTCTGGCGTGGAAAATATTCCACGTGTGAAATGTAATTACTTAATTGTATGTAAATAACTGCTTTCGGATATACATGTTCGTTGTTTGATGAATTTTTTCTTTGACAGCTTGAAACGTCTTCCTCTGAACAGGCTTTCCAGCATTTACATTTGGTTAATTCTACTTAATACGGTTACTTAACACATATTGTCGACGCATTGTCACGAGTTAAAAGTCGTGACGCGCTTCTTTTAGCTTTAAAATGGTCTGAAAAATGTCCATTTTGCATCTTGTTCACAATGCGTATAAAATGTACCGTAAAAAATGAGAATAGAACAAGATACGACAAATTTCTATTGCGAGTAGCTAGAGATATTCGGTAGCTGTGGATTCCAAAGAACGCAGCATCGCGCCTGACGCTTCTGGAATTTCTAAAGCAGATTCTCATTATAACGATGCAACCTTCAGACTTTCCGGGCAATTAAGACACCACGTGTTGGAAAAAATGGTCACTGGCAGAGAAACAAATCCGACTAGAGCGTGCAGAGTACGCTGATCAAAAGGAAAACGCAGTGAAACTGGATATATTTGCAAAAGTTGTGTGCCATTACACGTAGGTGATTGTTGCACTGTTTACCATAAAAGTTGGATGGTAAATTGAATTTATTAAAGTTTATTTACGTCGTTTTACTTGCATAAGTGACACGAGAGAAATTCTCAGTAAAATTGCCGGTCGACAATGTGTTAAGGGGTTTCTAAAAATGGCCCTTATCCTTAGCTGCAACTTCCTAGTTGCCATTTTGACACTGAAGAAAATTGAAGTTACATTATTCTCTTCGTGCCATTCTCCTTTTTCTTCATTCAATTAAGAATATTTAGCAACCTATAAAATGTTTCTAAAAAGGAGACTAAAGAGAAAATACCAAAAGCTGTTATGTGCCATTACACGTAGGTGATTGTTACACTGTTTGTCATAAAAGTTGGATGGTAAATTAAATTTATTAGAGTTTATTTATGTCGTTTTACTTGCACAGGTGACACGAGAAAAATTATAGTGTTAAAGGGTTTCTAAAAATGGTCCATACAGCTATCCTTAGCTGGGACTGAAGAAAATTGAAGTTACATTATTTTCTTCCTGCCATTCTCCTTTTCTCCATTCAATTAAGAATATTTAGCAATCTATAGAATGTTTTCTAAAGAGAAAACACCAAAAGCTGTTGTATGCCATTACACGTAGGAGATTGTTACACTGTTTACCATAAAAGTTGGATGGTAAATTAAATTTATTAGAGTTTATTTATGTCGTTTTACTTGCATAAGTGACACGAGAGAAATTCTCAGTAAAATTGCCGGTCGACAATGTGTTCAGAGGCTTCTAAAAATGGTCCATACAGCTATCCTTAGCTGGGACTGAAGAAAATTGAAGTTACATTATTTTCTTCCTACAATTCTTCTTTTTCTCCATTCAATTAAGAATATTTAGCAATCTATAGAATGTTTTCTAAAGAGAAAACACCAAAAGCTGTCGTGTGCCATTACACGTAGGTGATTGTTACACTGTTTACCATAAAAGTTGGATGGTAAATTAAATTTATTAAAGTTTATTTATGTCGTTTTACTTGCATAAGTGACATGAGAGAAATTCACAGTAAAATTGCCGGTCGACAATGTGTTAAGGGGTTTCTAAAAATGACCCTTATCCTTAGCTGCAACTTCCTAGTTGCCATTTTGACACTGAAGAAAATTGAAGTTACATTATTTTCTTCCTACAATTTTTCTTTTTCTCCATTCAATTAACAATATTTAGCAATCTATATAATGTTTTCTAAAGAAAAAACACCAAAAGCTGTTGTGTGCCATTACACGTAGGAGATTGTTACACTGTTTACCATAAAAGTTGGATGGTAAATCAAATTTATTAGGGTTTATTTATGTCGTTTTACTTGCACAGGTGACACGAGAAGAATTATAGTGTTAAAGGGTTTCTAAAAATGGTCCATACAGCTATCCTTAGCTGGAACTGAAGAAAATTGAAGTTACATTATTTTCTTCCTGCCATTCAATTAAGAATATTTAACAACCTATAGAATGTTTCATAAGAAGAAGACCGAAGAGAAAACACCGGACTGACCTGACTGAAGAAATAAAATGACCAAACTGGAAGATGGTACCCACCCACACGTTATTCAGCAATTAAACTAGAAAAATTTAGCAAATGTTCAGCTGGACAAATTGCCAAGTACAAATGAAATAATAAAACAAAAACACCTATAGAATATACCTTAGGTATAGCTTCGAATATTTCGATATATCTTCAAAAAACGAAGAAACCTACCTGGCAGAGAATTAGACCCATTTGATCAGACAATTTAGAAATCTTTCTTCAAAAAACGAGTTTCTGAAAAACCAGTTTCTGACCAGCGTATTAGTCAAACTTTCATTTACTTTATTTATTTCGCAAAGAGAACGCAATCGTCCAACTACCGTAAACGCGACTGATATTTAAAAAATCAGAACCGCTTCGACTAGAAGCTTTAGATCCGCCTTACGGAACCCTTGCAAGCTTCTCCATATTATCCTCCGCGATATTATCCTGCGATGATCATGAAAATCACAAAACCGCGAGATTTTTTGACCAAAGCGACTACGAAATTGCAGCGAGTTCTGAACATCGCCAGCCTCGCCGGTTGCACTGGAAGCTGGAAAAATCGAAAACTCAGACGAACAAGTTGCAGGATCTCGGTGGAATCGTTGTGGCGGTCAGTCGAGCGCCGAGTTCCGTGGCGACTTCGGGCCTAATAGCTGGAAAAGAGAAACGATGCGAGTTAGCCCGTAATTAGCGGACCACCGATAATCACGTTCTGCACGCGCAATTATCTTCGGGAAATTTTAGAAAGCTCGTTAGTCCGTCCTGCCAATTACTACGAATATCCTTTTAATTACATAATCGGCTTCGTAGTTAATATTTAATCGCGCTGGCTCGTTGATCGGCAAAATTTGGTACAGCGAATTTACCATCCGATTGAACAGAATATCTTCTGCCACGACGTTGCGTTCGCTCCGCTCATCGTCCTCCACTTCTTGTTCCTCGTTTTTCCTTCTTCGTCCACCTTCTCCTCGCGTGCTCATCTTCTTCTTCTTCTATTTCTTCTTTTTCTTCTTCCCTCTCTTCCGCGTACATTAATCACCCTTTGGCGAGATCTGGCGCAACTGGCATTCACTTTGACCACTGCTCGCTGCTTTCCTCTGGTTTCGTCGCTTTTAAGTTCCGTGTCAAAGGGTGCACGGGGCATCTCTTCGTTCTCTAAAACACGAACGCGATTAGTCCGTCTATTGCAAACACTCTTTGCCATCGCTCAACATTTCGCTTATAATTTTCTTGTCAACTGTGATTTACGCGCTCTGATTACGCATAGCCGCATTATCATTTTCCGCATTCGTACACGCGGCAAATTACGATCCACCGCTAATACCGTCCATTTCTTCCTTTATTCGCGTCCACGTTTCGTTCTCTTCGTCAGATCGTTCCTGGGATCGTTCATCTTCGGATTCCGATCGTTGCCAATAAGATAACGCGATACGCGTCACACGCAACATTTATCAGAGTTCGAGGCGAAGGAACAAAGGAAGAAGAGACTTGTGTGTACACCTGTTACGGCTCGATACGATCAGCCATCAATTTTCGGCAACCGGCCCCGATAATGAATTTTTATCTGGTCGCAAGATCCGTCGTATTTTTCCGCTGTGTCGTGCATTTCCTTAGCGTTGTTCGATACAAGGATATTTTACTTTAACTAGAAAATAAGACAATTTAAAGGAAGAAAGAAATTCGCTTCGGGTAAATTTGAAATGGAACACTTAAAAGTGTTGGGAACTGCTGATAACGAAATTGAAATAAAATTCCCAGTGCAAAGGGTTAATTGATATTCTGATAGTGAAGATTCTACCTTGTTAAACAATCTGAATTTTGCAACCCTGGAATATCAGTGTCATTTTACAGAAAACATGCTGTATGCAAATTGCTTGCAATAAAAAGGTGTTGCTAACCATAATCAAAGAATCTTCTGATAATATCAGGCTTTAATGATGAAGTTTCTGATACAAGAATAATTTACTTTAAGTAAAAAATAAGACAATTTAAAGGAAGACAGAAATTCGCTTCGGGTAAATTTGAAATGAAACACTTAAAAGTGTTGGGAGCTGCTGATAATGAAATTGAAATAAAATTCCCAGTGCAAAGGGTTAATTGATATTCTGATAATGAAGATTCTACCCTGTTAAACAATCTGAATTTTGCACTGTGTTTTATCAAGCCTGGAATATCAGTGTTATTTTACAGAAAACATATTGTATGCAAATTGCTTGCATTTTAACTAAAAATAAGACAATTTAAATAAATAAAGGAAGAAAGGAATTCACTTCAAGTAAATTTCAAATGAAACACTTGAAAGTGTTGGGAACTGCTGATAACGAAATTGAAATGAAATTCCCAGTGCAAAGGGTTAATTGATATTCTGATAATGAAGATTCTACCTTGTTAAACAATCTGAATTTTGTAACCCTGGAACATCAGTGTCATTTTACAGAAAACATGCTGTATGCAAATTGCTTGCAATAAAAAGGTGTTGCTAACCATAATCAAAGAATCTTCTGATAATATCAGGCTTTAATGACAAAGTTTCTGATACAAGAATAATTTACTTTAACTAAAAAATAAGACAATTTAAAGGAAGAAAGAAATTCGCTTCAAGTAAATTTGAAATAAAACACTTAAAAGTGTTGGCAGCTGCTACTAGCAAAATTGGGCTAAAATTCTCAGTGCAAAGGGTTAAAACGAATCTCGCAAATAGAATTATTTGTCACATTATCGTTTCCTCTAAATTATTTGAATAATAAATAGGTACAATGGAAGAATTTAATTAGCAAAATTAATGTCAATTTCAAATAAAACACTTAAAAGCGCTGGGAGCTGCTGGTAACAAAATTGAGCTAAAATTCTCAGTGCAAAGGGTTAAAAAGAATCTCGCAAATAGAATTATTTTTCACATTATCCTTTCGTCTAAATTATTTGAATAATAAATAGGTACAATGGAAGAATTTAATTAGCAAAATTAATGTCAATTTCAAATAAAACACTTAAAAGCGCTGGGAGCTGCTACTAGCAAAATTGAGCTAAAATTCTCAGTGCAAAGGGTTAAAAAGAATCTCGCAAATAGAATTATTTGTCGTTTCCTCTAAATTATTTAAATAATAAATAGGAAACAAAGTAATAAATAAGTATAATAGAAGAACTTAATGACCAAAATTAATGTCAATTTCAAATAAAACACTTAAAAGCGCTGGGAGCTGCTACTAGCAAAATTGAGCTAAAATTCTCAGTGCAAAGGGTTAAAAAGAATCTCGCAAATAGAATTATTTTTCACATTATCCTTTCGTCTAAATTATTTGAATAATAAATAGGTACAATGGAAGAATTTAATTAGCAAAATTAATGTCAATTTCAAATAAAACACTTAAAAGCGCTGGGAGCTGCTACTAGCAAAATTGAGCTAAAATTCTCAGTGCAAAGGGTTAAAAAGAATCTCGCAAATAGATTTATTTGTCACATTATCCTTTTCTATAAATTATTTAAATAATAAATAGGAAACAAAGTAATAAATAAGTATAATAGAAGAACTTAATGACCAAAATTAATGTCAATTTCAAATAAAACACTTAAAAGCGCTGGGAGCTGCTACTAGCAAAATTGAGCTAAAATTCTCAGTGCAAAGGGTTAAAAAGAATCTCGCAATAGAATTATTTTTCACGATATCCTTTCCTATAAATTATTTGAATAATAAATAGCTATAATGGAAGAATTTAATTACCAAAATTAATGTCAATTTCAAATGAAACACTTAAAAGCGCTGGGAGCTGCTACTAGCAAAATTGAGCTGAAATTCTCAGTGCAAACCCTATTTGAGTTAAAAAATAATCGAATTTTCTGATAGAATTATGACGTTCAAGGTTGACGTTCGAATAAATATTTTTCCTCTACTTTTGATTTCGTTCCTGACCATACAGACGAACTTACGCTTGTAGTTGAAACATCGTGGAATTTAGCGATTCTACTTACGGCTAATCGCGGGCTCGTATCTCGAGAGCTAACAATAAGAACAGAGCTGCCTTGTAGCATTAAGTACTCAACCGTTTCATGCCGGCCATTAGAAAAATTCTAATTTTACTCGCCGCTGATACATCAAGCAGAGAGAATTCAGCGTTCCGGTAAAGGACGTGTACAACATACGAGCAACGTGCAATAATTACAATACGAACAGCAGAGGAAAGTTTTAATCGGTGCGGAGGATCGCGATTTTCACCCCTTGGCGAATCACGCAGCCGCGAATCGTTACGAATAAATAATCGTTACTCGCTCGTGACGTTAACGACCGGCTGATTATCAATTTCCATTATTGCGTTTAGTGTCCAGAATGTGCTTTAATACGACGAAACGAAACAGAAGAAAAAAAAAAAGAAAAAAATTAAAAAAGAGAAGAAACAAAGGGAGAGAAAAAACACTAAACGAAAAAAATGCGGTTAATATGGAGGCGCGGCCGGGCTGCGACACCGGCCACCCCAAACGAATATTAATATCGCGGCCGAGTCGAAAAACATTTGCCGCGCGTTTAATGCGATTCCAGCGAATGTGACCGCGTAATTCAAAACGCATCGTCAAACGCGCCTCTCCATCCTCTCGTTTTTCACCTGTATCTTCCAGTACAATAACAAATTTCGCCAGTTTTATCTTCCTCCGCACGTAACACTTCGTTGCAATTCGTAGGATGTAAGTAAAAAAGGAAAATACTCCGCAACTTTGAACATCTTGTTCCGTACATTTCGCAACTGCGGGCAGGAACATTCCGCTTGGACGTCCGACAGTGTGAAACGACGCTTCGCCCTTGATAATAAACTTAATCGTTGAACTTGGACAAATTTGGCTAGTTTTATCTTCATTCGAACGTAATACTTCGTTGTAATTCGTAGGATGTAAGTAAAAAAGGAAAATACTCCGCAACTTTGAACATCTTGTTCCGTACAGTTCGCAACTGCGAGCAGAAACATTCCGCTTGGACGTCCGACAGTGTGAAACGACGCTTTGCCCTTAGCTGGCGCGATGATAAACTTAATCAGTTTTATCAGTTTAACCAGTTTTATCTTCCTCCGAACGTAATACGCTGTAATTCGTAAGAGACTCTTCAATTTTGATCGATTTTGGAAAACGAGTGAACGTCGACCGCGAACATCTTGTTCCGTACAGTTCGCAACTGCGAGCAGAAACATTCCGCTTGGACGTCCGACAGTGTGAAACGCCGCTTCGCCCTTAGCTGGCGCGATGATAAACTTAATCGGTGAACTTGGACAGTTTCTTGCGCCGCGGTGCAGGCAAATTGATTAACAAAAACGCGGAGTGCAAATTCCCAGGGAAAAAAGAAGA
>NT_176571.1:488390-491778 GCF_000188095.3 Bombus impatiens
ATCAAATCTAGCCCCCTCTCGGCCCCCTCTAGCCCCCCACGTGCACACGTCCCCATGCTGCTCTCTGCTGTTGCCCGTGCGAGTCGTAGCCTCGGGTTCGCCATGTGCAGGCAGGAAAATCACGCTGCAAGAATGTAACGCGACGAATTCGTCGTCGAAGGATGTCGGTTGGCAATCTCTGCCGGATGTTTTCCGCCTATGTACGCGGATATTGCGCGCAGATTTGGTAGGGGAACGTCGCAGAAGGGAGAGTCTCCTACGAATTGAATAATAAATTAAGAGGGGACCGGGGTCGGCTTTATTATTTCAGGACACCGGATTTCTCATTTATTTTTTACTCTCTTTTTTCTTCATCTTCTTCTTCTTCTTCTTCTTCTTCTTCTTTTTTTGTTTCTTCTTTCCTCGTTGTCGAGGTGGTTGATTTTTGGACACGCTGCTGGCGTGTAGTAGGAAGCGTAATTAATTTCACGCTAGTGGCACGTATCGCGATTAATCTGGCGTTGGCAATGGTGTGACAACGGTGGCGATCGAAGTCGTTCGAAGCAATTAGCGGGGAAAAAGTAAGGCGAGCCGCGGCCCTGTAATTAGCCGTTTCTCAAATTGAACGGCGCGTTGTTGTTAGTTACGCTTAGTCGCTTGATAATCTCTTCTTTCGTTCGCTCGTTAATGAACGCCCTAGCGGCCGCCGCTCGTTGTAATCTCGCAAATGGCTACCGTGCAAACGTCACTAGACGATGACTGAGGGAGAAGGATGAGAGGGCAGGCGGCTCAAATGAGACGAAAGACGAACGACCTTTGCGCGAAACACGTCAGCTCTGACCGTTGATTTTTCACCACGTTGCGTTTCCAATCTTGCCACTATGAAACCCTTCTATCGCGTTGTCGGTGGATATTTGGCCAACCTCTAACACGTTGACGTGTCGCCACGCGCCTTTTCAAAAAATCTGCGTCTGCCGACGCGTGCAATCGATATTTTAGTAACGCGAGTCGCTCAAACGATGGTCTCGAGAATCATCTGTCGTCTCGTTTGTTCGCAACGTTAAAACCACTGGCTGTTGTCGAATATAACGAAGGGAAGCGCGGTACAGATTGTTCCGATCAAACGGTTTCTTACGCCACCGCAATTGGAAAAGCGATCGAATGGCACGGAAAACTTGGCACTCCGCTCCTTCTGCGAATTTCCGTTGCAGACGCTTCCACGGTTTACAAAATTGCAACGAGCAAGAATATAAATATTAGAATATTTGGACGATTGTTAGCTGCGAAATTATTAGGGTTGTCCGAAGATACAAAAAGTCCTTGTCTTCGACGGAGCCAGCGCAATATCGCCGTTCGGAAAAATGATTCCGGGAGAAGCATGAGACGCGCGTGCAAACTACGTTGCGCGAATAAAAGACGTGGAATGGAGCGAACAAAGGCGCGAAGGAATTTGAAGAAAACAACGACTCACTGTCCAAATCGTGCCCACCGACCTCAGCTACGCGTAGAATGCTTGAAAGTTTCACGTTCTAGATAATTTTGTCAATAAACTATTTTCGTGTTACTTTTATAACAATTCCACAGTTTCATTATTGTGCAACATCTTTTCAAATGCCTACGACGATCCTCCGCAAGTAGCGAAATAAGCGACAGCCGGATGTGGGTTACGCGGCGCGACCGGAAACTTTGCCGACACCCGAATACGAGTGCCGTGGCAGTCAACGTGTTAATATGAAATCGACCAGAATTTTTACATTTGGTTTATTACAGGGAGCATTTCTCAGCCGAGGTATCTCGTACATCGTACGGTTTCAATAACGTTCAGCTCGTTAGACGTACGAACGGAGAATCGCGTGGATAAATTGTAGAGTAGAAGATACATTTCAATACAGAAGCGTCGGTACAAGCAGGAACATAATTTGAGCCGAAAAGCCCACAACTGAAACCCCAAAGCCATCGTCGCCTGTCTGCCGTCTATGGTCTGCCTTCGTGTCAGTCTCTCGTCCATACGCTGTGGATGGCTGCGGTGCTCGAGAAACCTAAAAAGACCAGATGTAGAGTTGCTGTAGACTAAAGAGAATATTCGCCTGTGCCGCACGGTGTTCATTGTTGCGTAGCCGAACGTAGCTGGTCAGGTTGGACGAGGTTCCTTGATCTTTGCACGACCACCGTGCGCATTTAGTAGCAACTGGTTGCAGTAGCAAGAATTAGCGATTAATCTTTCGCTCGGTACGTTGCGACGAATCAGAGAAGGGGGACACGGTCAGGCTGGAGGGGAGGAAAGGGCAGATAGGACGAGGTGGAGGATGCGAGCAAGAGATACGCGGAGAAGCCACGCTAAAGAGGGTACCGGTCGCGAGACAGAGAGGCAAATGGTGGAAGGTAGAGCTCTGGCGAGGCAAAGGGAACAGAGTAGTTAGAGGCCAGGCATTATGCAAACGACGCAACAATTAGACCGTGGTCTTCCACCGGTTATTTAGTATTTAATATAATTTAGCCCGGCGTCGGCTACGTAATGGCCATCTTCGCACATTCCGCCAAGACTTTCGAATATCCAACAGGTATCCAGCTGACGTTGTTGTCGGTCGTTGCTGCGTCACCTTCCAGCGATTAATGTCGCACGAGATGCTGACCTCTGGCGGACGTTCTTCTTAACTATTAAGCGACGATTGACATCTCCGTCTCTGTCTCTCTTTCTCTTCTTGGTCTGGGTGTTTTCGTCAGGCTGGGACGCGTACGTGTTCGTAAGAAGGTGCAACAACGATCGCAGTGTTTCATGAGACATACACCGCGTATACTGTCTGTCACGAAAACATTGGCGGGCCGTGGAAAGAGAAGAAGGATTCGGCGGAACAAAAGCGTATCACCAGCGTTGATCCTGCAGTGTCGGATAAATCCGTAGGCTGGAAAGGAAGAAAAAAGAAGGAGAAAGACCGGGAGAGCCTTCAATTTCCTCGTCACGAAGCGGGCCAACAAAAGCATTCCGGTCAGATAAATTTCTACGCCGGTCGCTTTTCGCGTCAGCCCTTCGACAACCTTCAGGTTACTCACAAAGGAGCACACAGCGATGGCGGTGGGCAGCGCGAGCGGTAGGCAGGTCCCTCGGGACGCTGCCTCTCTCTCCCTCTCCAACCCTTGTCGGCTGCGTCTCCCTTCCACCTTGTCCCTTTCTCTGTCGACCAGCAACGAGAAAGACAGAAATAGCGGCGGAGCAACGAACAGAGAAAGAGGGGCATCGCATCTTGCTCCGCAGGACTCTCGCTCTCGCCAGCGGCGCCCCCGCTATTTATTTTCCAGGATTTCAGAGTCCGAGGCCATTAATCTCCGCTGCGCAGCGTCAGTGGAGCGCGTCAGGGCGACGTCGGGGTGCGTGGCGTCGGCGACGTCGCTCTGCTCTTAGCCGCAGCCT
>NT_176571.1:491807-544070 GCF_000188095.3 Bombus impatiens
TCGTGTACAGCGCCTGCTGCTGCTGCTACAGAGAAAGCAAGATGGAACGATCGGCAGGGGAGGAGGTAAACGGCAAACCGGGAGATGAGGTGTCGGTAGAAGAGAGGTCGGCAGAAACATCGAGTGTGAGAAAGAAGCAGCGAAAGGAGAGGGGGCAAAGGTGGTCGGTAGTCGAGGCAGGGGGTGGTGGTAAGGCGCGGGATATGGCAAGTTCTCTTTGGCTTTTGGAGAGGGGGTGCTGATGGCGGCGACGAGAGGGGAACCCTGCTACGTCCAACTTATGCAAAAAACGTCTATTCGTGAAAGGATGCTGCGAGGAAGGTGGAAGACATTAGTATCGTCAGATTTCCAACCCCCTCCCTCTTCAGGCCAGCGTGATGGTCTTTTGATGCGCGTTCGCTGGCTCGATTTGCCGCGTCCGTTCCCGGTTTAACGCTCATTACCGTATTAATGAAATTGCAATTGGCTCGGTCTATGAATCGTTACTTTTTTCCCTCTTTCTTCGTTTATATCCAATAAATAGTTCACGTACTTTGAAATAGAAGGACTCTCATCGCCCCTTACGAGTTCCGCTTGTCGTGGCCTTGCCACTCCCCCCACGCACCGTAATTTCGCCGTAAACAACGGTCGTGAAGTTGTTGCTTTAAGGACGCGTCGCGAATCCACGTAAATGGCCACTCACGCCACCACCGAACGAGCTTGGACAACGAGTGGACGAGTCCCCGTGTCTAAATCCGGCGCGAATAAACAGGCAGAAAATGAACGCTCTTTAATTCGACGCCGACTGTAATTTGATCTTATAGGTAAAATTACACGCCGTTGTATTATCAATCTCTCTCTCTCTCTCTCTCACTCTCTCTCTGCTGTTCGTTACGGAGGATCGAGCGCGTAATTTTCAGGCTGGCTGAATCTGTAATCAGAGTGAATTCACCTGTGCTGAGACGCGCGTCGATAAGATTGCGCAGCGCTGGAATTATCGTGCGCGTCCTTCCTACGTACCAGCTACACATCGACGTGTCCATTTTTCTCCTCTTCCAACGATTATAATATACATACAGTGTGTGTGTTATGCATCGCTTGATCCGGCTTTGCCAATTAGTCGCATTAATTGCAGATTCGCCGGCAACCTAACCTTCACCACGGGATTCGCCTCGTTGCTGAGACTCGCAGCATGGCTCTCCCCGCCAACCACTTTGCAATTACCGATCGCTGGTTGTCGCTGATCCAACGTAGGCAATTGATGAGTCGTTCTTCTGCTTTCTGTGTACATTTAGATGATACGACTGTCTCTGTTTGAACGTAATTATGGAATAGTCGGACGGATGCGACACGAAAGACAGTTCAATCGCTTTTCACGCGTTAATTTCTCTGATGAGAGATCGAGCGACTCGCGTGGCTGTTGATCGTTTCAGGGAACTCGCGGCAGATCGGCTCGTTTGTTCCAGTTAACGACCGCAATGGTCTGTACCAGGAAAAATAGTTGGAAAATGCAGGCTAGGAATTAGGTTGTCGCGCCGACAGACGGCCGCACGGTATCTCGACTCGATGATTTCATCCTTTGCTTCGGTTCGCAGAACTTGTCGTTTGAAAATAGAATCGCCTGCTACTTTGTATCTATCATCGTAGGGTTAATATCTCGCGTTACCCGTGATTATGATATATTTAGCGCTTATACTTGCTTACGTTCCGTACGAAAATCAAGTCGTACGGTCTTCGGATGGTTAGGAATTTTTTTACGAAAGTTTGCTGAGGGTTTCACCCTCTGGCTGTTGCTTCGCGTATTTTTATATTCTCTACGTTTACACACGCTTAAATTAGCCGTAAATTCATAATTTACGCGCGGTATTATCGACGTTGCCACTGTGTTATCATATACAAAAATATACAGGGTGGTTGGTAAGTGGTGGTACGAGCGGAGAGGGGGTGATTCTAGGCGAAAAAAGAAGTCGAGAATGTGGAACAAAAATGTAAAAAGCTAAAAAAATAACGTCAATCGAGACAACGATCTACAGTGAGATCCGTCCCAACGAGACGCGATAAAGCGCAGGCGTACCGACCGAAAATTCAAAGTGGATTTTCTCGAAAACAGAGCCTCGAACGAAAAATTGTTACTCTATATTTTCGACTTGTTTTTTCGCCTAGAATCACCCCGTTTCCGCTCGCACCGCCAGTTACCAGCCACCCTGTATATCAAAGTGGCTGAATTTCACGCCCTAGTTGCCAACGAAAAAGCAGGTTTTACTTTTATCGTAGAAGGTGAATTTCTTGAATAATTTCAAGATGAATAACACCGTTTCTGTATCAAAGCTGCGTATATTACGAAATGAAAAGGAGAGAATACTTGGAAACAAGTTTCCTAACCCTGCTCATATTTTCGATGCACGTAACTGTGAGCCAACCCTGTGGAAACTTTGTCTGCGGTCGCGAGGGACAGTGAAAAACCGTTTCGCGGAGGCATCCCGATACTTTCGTTCATTAAACGTTCTATACTTAGTTTGCATAACTCGAGCCAGCCGTGGAGTGGCGTTGTCGGCGGGGTTGGGGGACAGGGGGGCTCATGAATACCATCGTTGATTGAGAATCGTGAGCGCAGCCGGGATCTCAGGAGCGGCTCTCCTCTCGTTAATTAACATTGTGCTCAGCGGAGAAAGACGTCAAAGCGTCTGTCGGCTTTCACTGCCAACCCCTTTTGTCCCGGACGCAGCAACCCTTCTTTCACCCCCTTTTATATTGTTTACCGTGCTCATTATGCGAAGCTTGTTATTCGTCTGTTGATGTTCTAATCGGTAGACTGTCGCGATTCCTTTTCTTCCGCTTCTGCTCGTGCGTCTTGGTTTACTGGGAGAAGTTGTTGGAATTTTGAACGTGGACGATAACTCGTGGAGGATACCTCGGATGATGAAAGAAGAAGAGCGACCGGGGCGCACCGTCGGCGGAATGTCTCGAGGAAATGGTGTTCCGGGGCTGATTCCGGCTTGAAAGAAAATTCCTTGTCTACGATGATCGCCAGGGATGATTGGTAACCTTTCCTGCGTCTTGCTTCTATTTTTAAAGGCGACCTCGTTTTCTTGCTCCCATACCATTTCCATTGGCGATAGATCTTGCTGACGTAAACTGGTTTCTTGGATTTTATAATCTTGGAATTTTCTTCTTTATGTAGAAAACACGTTGCACGAAACAATTATTGTGGAATTATTGCGGTTCGTTTTTATTACATCGATTGAACAAACAGAATTATAGCAGTTCTGCAGAGTTAATCGATTGACACGTTATTCCTATGATACTGTGACGATGAAAATTGGCTTTAAGATAATCGTGTAACCCTCGATTAATAAGATTGCGTCACAGCAGTTTCAGTTAGCAGGATATTTAACATTGGAACTACCACACCAGTCAAATTGACTGGATCTACAATTTTATTTGAAAAGTCCTACTTCTTATTATTAAAAGTCCTACTTAATTATTTCAACAAGTTTTTAACATTGGTTATTTTGTATATTTTATACTTGTACATTCTAATCTTCCATAATTGTATAAATATTTAGAGAATATTTATTGACACTAGAACTAACACATTAGTCAAATCGACTGGTTTTACAATTTTATTTGAAAACTTCTACTTCATGTTATAGTGTAGTATAGTAATTTCAATCTTTGATTATTTAAACAAGTTCTTAATATTGAATATTTTGTACATTTTATATTTGCACATTTTAATGACCCATAATTGTATAAACATTTAGAGAACATTAACACTAGAACTAACACACCAGTTAAATTAATTGGTTTTACAATTTTACTTGAAAACTTCTACTTCATGTTATAGTGTAGTATAGTAATTTCAATCTTTGATTATTTAAACAAGTTCTTAATATTGAATATTTTGTACATTTTATATTTGCACATTTTAATGACCCATAATTGTATAAACATTTAGAGAACATTAACACTAGAACTAACACACCAGTTAAATTAATTGGTTTTACAATTTTACTTGAAAACTTCTACTTCATGTTATAGTGTAGTATAGTAATTTCAATCTTTGATTATTTAAACAAGTTCTTAATATTGAATATTTTGTACATTTTATATTTGCACATTTTAATGACCCATAATTGTATAAACATTTAGAGAACATTAACACTAGAACTAACACACCAGTTAAATTAATTGGTTTTACAATTTTACTTGAAAACTTCTACTTCATGTTATAGTGTAGTATAGTAATTTAATCTTTGATTATTTAAACAAGTTCTTGACATTGAATATTTTGTACACTTTATACTTGTACATTCTAATCTTCCATAATTGTATAAACATTTAGAGAATATTTATTAAAACTAGAACTAACACAGTCAAATTGACTGCTTTTACAATTTTACTTGAAAACTTCTACTTCATGTTATAGTGTAGTATAGTAATTTCAATCTTTGATTATTTAAACAAGTTCTTAATATTGAATATTTTGTACATTTTATATTTGCACATTTTAATGACCCATAATTGTATAAACATTTAGAGATTAATGTTCCATAATTGTATAAATATTTAGAGAATATTTATTAACACTAGAATTAACACACCAATTAAATTGACTGGTTTTACAATTTTACTTGAAAACTTCTATTTCATGTTATAGTGTAGTATAGTAATTTCATTCTTTGATTATCCAAACAAGTTCTTAACATTGAATATTTTGTACATTTTATACTTGTACATTTTAATGTCCCATAATTGTATAAACATTTAGAGAACATTAACACTAGAACTAACACATTAGTCAAATTGACTGCTTTTACAATTTTATTTGAAAACTCCTACTTCTTATTACTAAAATCCTACTTAATTATTTAAACAAGTTTTAAACATTGAATATTTTGTACATTTTTTATTTGCCCATTTTAATGTCCCATAATTGTGTAAATATTTAAAGAATATTTATTAACACTAGAATTAACACACCAATTAAATTGACTGGTTTTACAATTTTACTTGAAAACTTCTATTTCATGTTATAGTGTAGCATAGCGATTTCTATCCTTAATTATTCAAACAAGTTCTTATCATTGAATATTTTGTACATTTTATACTTGTACATTTTAATGTCCCATAATTGTATAAACATTTAGAGAACATTAACACTAGAACTAACACATTAGTCAAATTGACTGGTTTTACAATTTTATTTGAAAACTCCTACTTCTTATTACTAAAATCCTACTTAATTACTTAAACAATTTTTAAACATTGAATATCTTGTACATTTTATATTTGCAATATACAATTGTATAAGAATACAATCTATCACTGCTTTTCTTCAAATCTCTGCAAACACCCATACACACAAAAATCAAACGAACCTGAGAAACGATTTTCCAACACTCTGGTCAATCTCCAATACATCCAAGCGTACTACAATCTACTATATACATTATGTACATTTCCACGACCAAAGCACACTGTTCATCAATAACAGTTCATTTTCCCCAAGAGTAACGATCTCTCAGCAGCGATGTGGTGAAAAGGGCGCGCAGGGTAATGACGGCCTCTCGCGGTCTCTCGTATTAGGAAACAAGTTTAAGACCGTGTGCTCGAGTCTGGAAACTCCATAGCCGTGGTGCAGCCCAGCGTCCCGATATTATTACTATGTAAATCACCCGTTCCCCATAGCACGCTGACGCCTACGGTGACAGCCTACCGAGTGGCCCGACGCACGATGGATGAGCTTGAGCTTCTTATTAGATATTCCTATGCGCCACCCTTCCGATCTGCAAACATGTTCCTTCATTTTGCGTCGATATACCTCGTACCCTTATCGGGCCAACTCGCCTGTTTGCGCACCTGGGCGTAGCATAGTACTCGACCGAGGAAATTCTACCTCGATGGAAATTGTCTGCTTCGCTTTCTTTTCTTCCACCTACGTGTCCCTTCCATCACTGTGGCTATTTCCAGGCTGAATATTTAGCGTGTATTTATGAGGTTCACGGTGAAAAGAGGGGTGGTCGGCATCGCGAGGGATAATTGGTTCGGAAAAGCGCGTTAACGTCGGGCGGTGAAGTGGAATTTCGAATATCCTGCCTGTTGGACAGAGATCGAGCCAACTTAATGTAAAACTTCCGTGACCGAAGGAATGGAAAAGTGGAGGAGGGTTCCCGGAGAAAGTTGTATTTAAACCATTAATTCCACTTTAATGTAGCCAGCTAAGGAAAGAAATTACCGGCGAGGAGGAATTCTTACCTCCGTCAGACGTCCAAGTTAAATCAAATTCTATTGCTGATGCTGTGCGATAGCTTCGCGTCATTGTCTTGGAAACTTCGATAAGCAAACGTTTTAACAAGCCGTCTTCCTCAGGCCAACTGTATTCCGCTGTTCTCAGAGTTTCCGTATTATTCCGTCGCACGAACGTTTAGTTGATTCGTGTAGAAACGTTCTTTGCAAATTCTCGACACTTTTCACGTTGTTATTAATATTCTGATTTAGTGTACAGGGTGGTTGGTAACTGGTGGTGGAATAAGAATTTTTTTTCATTTTTACAACGAGACGTGTCACAAGGAGACGCGACAAAGTGCAGGCGTACCGACCGAAGATTCAAAGTGGATTTTCTCGAGAACGAAGCCTCGAAGGAAAAATTGTTATTCTATATTTTCGACTTCTTTTTACGCCTAGAATCACCCCCTTTCCGCTTGTACCACCAGTTACCAACCACCCTGTATATTTATTCGTATTATCTTCAAACGCAATTTATTCGTCTCTCATTTGCATTTATCGTTACGTAAAGGCTTCTTTGAAGCAAATACAACCCTATTCCGCTAACGAATGAACGTTTAAATTTAATTATAAAAATCGAAGGGACAGTAGGTTATTTTCGAATGGAAGGTTCCTGGGCCAAATGAAAAAGAAACGAGACAGTAGTTCTCCCTTACGTTCTTTACACGTATCCTGCGCAAGATAAGCGATAAGACGCGGTAATTTAGTCAAAAGAAGGAGGTACCAAGGAAGAAGCAACGGAAAACGATCGAACCGTGAGGGGTGGGTGAGACACTTGGATAGGAGGTCGGCTGACGCTGCTACCACCCGTCTGCCCTCAACCAACGAGTGACTACAGACATTAGTCCACTGACACCATTGACACTTTTATTAATGACATCGATGCCTGAGGCAGCATCCCCTCCAGGGGCCTGGTCTTCGTTCACCCTCGACAACCCTCCAGGGCAGATTTTCTGCCGCGGCGAATGCAGCCGCGGTAACGTCGAGGATTCCTTCCTTTCCATCTCGCAGACCTTTTTTCCCAGCATTATTGTATTCCCCGGTAAGAAGAACAGCAACTTTTCTCTCGCTCTCCACTCTCATCCCGTGTCTATCTCTTCTTCACGGTCCTCCATTCTCTTCTGCGGCCTCTTTTTCTCCGCCGTGACCCTCTCGCTCCGTCGTCTCCGGTGTTCTTGTCGCCCTGGCCCCCGTTGCCGCCCTTCTTCGCCGCCTGTTCATCCATTCCTCTGTCCTGGGACCTCGCGAGGGAGCGGCTCTCAAGTTACATTGAAAAATCTGGCGGACGGCTGAAAAATTGGCGATACCTATATCATCTATTGTGCCTTGCAAGCCTCTCCAAACTCGATCCGTTTGGCCGCAAAAAAGCGTGTATTTAACGGATACCCTGGGTGCCCAGGAAGCCGTTTCTCTCTTCTTTCCACTTGTTGGGTATCGATCGCTAATTAGGAATTATGGACCGGCTCTAATCCGTTTGCAAACGTTGCTTGTAGTGAGCCGGGACAAGGAGCCAGCCAGCTTGCGCAGAAATTGGGGTGGGTTTATGTGTACGCTTGGTGTGAATCATACGACGTTGTTTGGATACGGTCAATCTGATTGTGATATTATTGTAGCATTCAGAAGCTGTATAGGGCAACTGGAAAATTGAAAAATAGAGAAAAATAGAGATAAATCTTACTGTGAAATTAGACTGTCAATTGTGTCGCCTTTTTAGGACAAACGCGCTTACGCGAGTCATCTATTTCTTGGAAATTGCATATCAATAGCGATGTTGGGCAATGAAATTGAGGAATTTATAAAGAACGTAGTTTGGCTTTTGGAAAATTCATTAGGAATATGGGAAATACTTATACTTGTTTCAATATATTTTTTTATTACAAATTCATCAACTGGTTCCTGCACCACGTATTAAATTAATAAATGATGATAACAATTTATTTGATTTTGATCTCGTACACTATAAGTGTACCTATAGTTATTTCAATACACTTTTCTAATAATAAATTCATCCACTGGTTCCTCTATCAGTCAACCTCAACAATATCACACATTAAATTAATAAATGATGACAACAATTTACTTAATTTTGACCTCATACACTATAAGTGTACCTATACTTATTTCAATATATTTTTCTATTACAAATTTATCCACTGGTGCTCTATCACTCAACTTTAACAACATCAGACATTCAATTAATAAATAATGACAACAATTTACTTGATTTTGACCTCTACACTATAAGTGTACCTATACTTATTTCAATACATTTTTCTAATAATAAATTCATCCACTTGTTTCCCTATCAGTCAACAGTATCACACACTAAATTGATAAATAATTACAACAATTTACTTGATTTTGACCTCATACACTATAAGTGTACCTATACTTATTTCAATATATTTTTCTAATAATAAATTCATCCACTTGCTTCTCTATCAGTCAACCTCCACAATATCAGACATTAAATTAGTATATGATGATGACAATTTATTTGATTTTGATCTAATACACTATACTTGCACTTCAACATACTTCAATACATTTTTCTATTACAAATTTATCCACTTGCTTGACTGTCAGTCAACCTCAACAATAACACACATTAAATCAATAAATGATTATAACAATTTACTTGATTTTGACCTCATACACTATAAGTGTACCTATACTTATTTCAATATATTTTTCTAATAATAAATTCATCCACTTGCTTCTCTATCAGTCAACCTCCACAATATCAGACATTAAATTAGTATATGATGATGACAATTTATTTGATTTTGATCTAATACACTATACTTGCACTTCAACATACTTCAATACATTTTTCTATTACAAATTTATCCACTTGCTTGACTGTCAGTCAACCTCAACAATAACACACATTAAATCAATAAATGATTATAACAATTTACTTGATTTTGACCTCATACACTATAAGTGTACCTATACTTATTTCAATATATTTTTCTATTACAAATTTATCCACTGGTGCTCTATCACTCAACTTTAACAACATCAGACATTCAATTAATAAATAATGACAACAATTTACTTGATTTTGACCTCTACACTATAAGTGTACCTATACTTATTTCAATACATTTTTCTAATAATAAATTCATCCACTTGTTTCCCTATCAGTCAACAGTATCACACACTAAATTGATAAATAATTACAACAATTTACTTGATTTTGACCTCATACACTATAAGTGTACCTATACTTATTTCAATATATTTTTCTATTACAAATTCAACCATTGGTTCATCTATCAGTCAATTTCAACAACATCAAACATTAAATTAGTATATGATGATAACAATTTACTTGATTGTGCCCTTATACACTATACCTGTACCTATACTTATTTCAATATATTTTTCTAATAATAAATTCATCCACTTGCTTCTCTATCAGTCAACCTCCACAATATCAGACATTAAATTAGTATATGATGATGACAATTTATTTGATTTTGATCTAATACACTATACTTGCACTTCAACATACTTCAATACATTTTTCTATTACAAATTTATCCACTTGCTTGACTGTCAGTCAACCTCAACAATAACACACATTAAATCAATAAATGATTATAACAATTTACTTGATTTTGACCTCATACACTATAAGTGTACCTATACTTATTTCAATATATTTTTCTATTACAAATTCATCCATTGGTTCCTCTATCAGTCAATTTCAACAACTTCAAACATTAAATTAGTATATGATGATAACAATTTACTTAATTTTGACCTCATACACTATACCTGTACCTATACTTATTTCAATATATTTTTCTATTACAAATTCATACACTTGTTTCTCTATCAGTCAACCTCAACAACAAAATTCAGCAACTGGAATCAATCTTTGCCCAAGAGATTGTCAGTTGGCTACAGGTGTCTATGCCTTCATGAATATCTACAAAACTATGTAAATTGTTCAAGACATTGTACAATTTAGTGGATGGAATAGATCTCTGTTCAAATGATCGAAAATTGAACATTAGTGGCGAAGTTGGGCAATGAAATTGTGGAATTTATAAAGAACACAGATGGTGAGGTTGGCGTTTGGAAAATTCATTATCAATTCATTATTTTTAGTCTTTATTCTTGTCCTGTACTTTAATTTTCTACTTTTATATCCTAATTTTATCCTCAAGTCTTATTTCCTATTCTTATTCTCTACTTTTACTATTATTGTTATTAATCACAATGAAATTGAGGAATTTATAAAGAACATAATTGATCAGTTTGGTTTTTGGAAAATTCATTATGAATATGAGAAATAATCTTCTTTTCTGTCTTCAGTTTTTATTATTGTCCTGTATTTTAATTTTCTATTTTTATATCCCAATTTTATCCTCAATTTTTATCTCCTATTCTTATTCTCTACTTTTATTATTATTGTTATTAATCGCAAAGCTGAGTAATGAAATTGAGAAATTGATAAAGAACATAATTGATCAGTTGGAAAATTCATTATGAATATGAGAAATAATCTTCTTTTCTGTCTTCAGTTTTTATTCTTGTCCTGTAATTTAATTTTCTATTTTTATATTCCAATTTTATCCTCAATTTTTATCTCCCATTCTTATTCTCTACTTTTATTATTATTGCTATTAATTGCAAAGTTGGACAATGAAATTCAGTAATTTATAAAGAACATAGTTGGTCAGTTTGTCTTTTGTAAAACAAGTTTTGCAATGAAATTGAGGAATTGGTAAAGAACATAATTGATCAGTTGGAAAATTCATTATGAATATGAGAAATAATCTTCCTTTCTGTCTTTAGTCTTTAATTTTGTCCTGTACTTTAATTTTCTACTTTTATATCCCAATCTCATCCTCAATTTTTATTTCCTATTCTTATTCTCTACTTTTATTATTATCGCTATTAATTGCAAAGTTGGACAATGAAATTCAGTAATTTATAAAGAACATAGTTGGTCAGTTTGTCTTTTGTAAAACAAGTTTTGCAATGAAATTGAGGAATCGATAATTATCATTTGGGCTTTTGGAAAATTCCTTATGAATATGAGAAACAATCTTCTTCTCTATCCTTGGTACTTTAATTTTCTATTTTTCTATCCCAATTTCACCCTCAATTTCTCTTTCCTATTCTTATTACTCGCAACATTTTTACTGCCAATCCATTCGTCATACAATATTTTGTATAAAATATTTTCTAAAATTAATCTATCCACCACATCGTCTAACTTGTTACTCAAAAAATTAGTCGAAACCCAGTACGATACCATATTATATCTCACGATTAGAGTGGAAGGCGAAGAGGCAGGGTGACCCACACTCGGGACAAATAAATCTTATAAGTAGGCGGTTCACGATACTCGGATCGGCTGCCGCAAATCCGCGGATAAGCCATCGAGAACAAAAGTCCGGGAGAGAACAACGTGGTGAGAAAAATACGCTACGCATTCGACGGTTGGGATAAACGCGGCGAATGCTTCCATTGCACGAACAAACGATCCGATCGAATTGTCATTACAAACGACGTGAGAATTTAGAACGTCGCTGTATATATATTGCTTGTTACCCGCTCGATCTTCCAGATATTTCGTCCTCGTTGTCATCGCTTTTCAGAAATTTCTTAACTCACCAGGTCTGCCAGGCAAGAAGTTTCCCTGCCAACTTATCCAATTTATTGCTGGAATTTATTTTAAAACGACGACGCGCCATCGCCTCGATGGGAACCATCCAAAGCAATCGAAGAAGCCACGAGTAGTTGTTGCCCGAAAATTACAGTCCATAGAGAAGAAGATGTTCTTAAACGCGTTATTAAGGTTATCGCTATTGCGCGTTATCCGAACAGAGCTTCGATAACTGCAATCCGCCGCAATGTCTCTTCCATTTCGATACGATGGTCGAATATTGGGAAGGAAACTGGACGCTGCGTGGCATCCTCGTCATCGAACGATAGAAGAGAACCGAGGAATTCGTCTGTGTTTCAACAGAATGAACCGTGTTCAACAGAAACGAAGTGTCGACGCATGAGAATCCCTAGGCCGGGTAATCCGAATTCCTGATCTCCTTTGTAAAGACCTCTGGAACAGTGTTTTCCCCGAATATCCCGCTTCACGTGGCAAGCGGACCGGGGTAAAACGAGCGAACGAAAGAAGAGCGCGGAAGGAGAGGAAGGAAGATAAGAAGCGTGGAATCGGTCTAGGCTGGGTCAGGCTCCAGCCTGCTATCTCGTCGGGTTGGAAGCGTGTGCTGATGGATGACAAATGGCTCCTCCACGACGCGTCACTCTAGGCACTGCTAGGGGCTCCTCCTATACGTGATCAACCATAGCTCTGGCTGACGTAGGGGGAGTAGGAGGGGCAGAGAGAAGAAGAGAGAGAGAGAGAGAGGAGTTGGGGTAGAAAAGCGTGGCGCAACGGGGGTTGCGGCAGGATAGAGCGCGTTGCTCGAGGAGGGGTAGAACCGACACGGGATACGGGGGTAGAGCAGCAGAAGCAGGAGGAAGGGAGTTTGAACGGGTCGGCGGAGATAAAGTGGGACGTCTGATCCTCCGTCGAGGCGAGCAAAAAGATCCTCGCGCTTCGCGTCCCAGGAGACGGAAGCCGGGAACGAGAAAAACTCCCCCAAGCCACGTCCACCCGTCCCTTCTTCGTCCCTCTTCTCCTCTTCTAGCCGCCTCCTTGTCCGATCTTCTTTGCACCGTCACCGACGACGTAGCCGACGCTTTCATCCACCTCTTCCACCCCTCCAACACGAACAGAGAACCTTCGAAGGCAGAGAATCTGACGCCGTGGAGGTGGCCTTGTTAATTAGTTGGCAATGATCGAGCCGTATGTATACGCAACAGAAGGATACACAGGGTCATTGGTAACCACCAGGTTCGAGCGGAAAGGGGGTGATTCTAGGCGAAAAAACAAGTCGAAAATATAGAATACAAATTTTTCGTTCGACGCTTTGTTTTCGAGAAAATCCACTTTGAATTTTGGCTCGGTACGCCTGCACTTTATCGCGTCTCACTTGTAGATCGTTGTCTCGATGGATATTATCGCGATTTAGGAAAATTAGGAATACGAAGTAATCATAAAGTTTACTGTTACAAAAATTGCTGAAAACGTCGCTCCTTTCTAACGAGACGCGATAAAGTGCAGGCGTACCGAGCGAAGATTCAAAGTGGATTTTCTCGAGAACGAAGCCTCGAACGAAAAATGTTTATTCTATATTTTCGACTTGTTTTTTCGCCTAGAATCACCCCCTTCCAGCTTGTACCTGGTGGTTACCAATGACCCTGTAAGACGCGTTGCGAAGCTCGGTTTTTGGGGATCTGCGATCGACGAAAGAGGGCAAAGACGCGAACTCGTGTGGATTTGCGACGCAGATTGTTCGTTTTATTAGCGTGAAATGTTGGTACGTACGGTACGTGGTAGGACGAAGGGAAAATCGACAAGATACGCAACATTTCGTTACGTCAGGTTACGAATAAAGCAAACACACTCGGAAGAGCTTGAAAGATGGATGACTACGTGGCTCGAGCCTCCATCATGAGCGACACGTCAGGCGGTTCGTATGAATTCTTCTTGATTGCTGGGCCGGCTGTAAGCATAACGAGCCACCCGCTACGTCCATCAACCACGCACCGGTCAATTCATTTCGGATACGAACACCGCCGGTCTCAGCACGCACACCGACGCACTCGCAACGCGCACCACTCTCTTTCCCCTCTCTTTCCATCCTTCGGGATGCACTACGCGCGTCACGGACATGCCCGCAGCGTGTACTTACGCGCCAGATATTCCCGCTGGGTTGACGCCTAACCTGCCTACCTACGGTATGCGAGATCCTCGTTTTGCTCGGTTTCTTGATTTCAATCTTCGTCCAGTTCGGCCGTCGCAGACGGACACGTCGGGGGACTGATGAGCTGCTTTGTAAGCGAAATGTCAAACCAGGGCCGAGCCCGTTGCTCCGGCGGATAGAAAAATGTGCACACGGTATCGAGCCGACCTGTACAAACACAGCACGTTTTTCTCAACCAGCGAACGTACAGCGAGGTTAGGGCAATCCCCCTTTCTCTCGCTTCTTTTGTAGCTGACTTGTACGGTTACGCCATCTGCGAATCACGTACGTTCTTGGCTATCTGAACGATATTTTGCCAAAGAGACCGGAATTAAAATTCAACATGTTGACACGACGCTGATAATCCGCGCGATCGCTGGAAATACTCTCTCTGGCGCATGGAAGAATGAAGCCGTTACCAAGGCTGGTTATTAAATACCTGTCTGTCGTTTTAGCGCGAGTACGCCGCGTATAATTTGCGGACAAGCGGAGTCCGCGCGCGTTTCGCCCTTAGGTTTGCTCGTATCAATTACCGTATATAGCAGGATAGGGCCAGAAACGCAATAAAGACATTTAACATTGAGCTTTATTACAGGCGACCAGAGTATCAGAGGTTCGAGTGTCCGCGTCCATAGGCAGCGTTTAATATTTTAGCCGTCTCATTTTCGCTGCTCGTAAACTATTCATTTATCCGCGCCTATAATCTTCATCGAAACTACGCGTTATTATCCTTCTTGTACCATCAGCCTCCCCTTCGCCGACCGCCTCTTTTCCCCCACCCCTTGCCCCCGCCATCCTCTTACTCGCTTTCTCACTCTCTGTCTTCCTCTTCTTCTCTCTGCCCTCTCGGCTTCTACCAATTTTAGTTCATTTTTCTCTGCGGTGGCCAACGATTCCTGCTACGGCCTAGCAAAGACGATAGTCGTTTGGAGGGGTTGGTTGGCGACCAAAATATCGCCGCCCCTCGACCCGATGCGATCGACCTTGATGAAACGCCGGTGAAAAGGTGTCCATCGCGATGAACGAATTTTCAGCTGCGTTGTTCGCCCGTTTGCATCAGCGACGCGGAAATAATTATACAGGGTGGTTGGTAAGTGGTGGTGCGAGCGGAAAGGGGGTGATTCTAGGCGAAAGAAGAAGTGGACAATATAGAATAAAAAAAAGAACGTGAATCGAGACGATCTACAGTGAGATCCCTTGTAACGAGACGCGACAAAGTGCAGGCGTACCGAGCCAAAATTCAAAGTGGATTTTCTCGAAAACGAAGCTTCGAAGGAAAAATTGTTATTCTATATTTTCGACTTGTTTTTTCGTCTAGAATCACCCCCGTTCAGCTTGTACCACCAGTTACCAACCACCCTGTCTAACGAGGCAAGAGAGACGGACGGAGGTCTGAAATTTTTCCTCCGCTTACGGTGTATTGATAAACACCGCCGTTTCACCGTAAAAAGAGAGAAAGCCGGCCATAGGCGTAGACGCGGGGCTGATGCGGCCACCAATCTGCATAATATGTATTAAAGTTTATTATCGTGAGCGGCCACGAATCGATACTTTGCGGTCTTTACTTGGCGGGCCTGCTTTTTGTCTAAATTATACACGTCGACTAATGTCTTAACTGAAAACGGCTCCGAATCATTATCATAATTTTGGCGTTTCTCGGGGTTCTTGTTTTCGTGGCGCACCATCCGTGCAATCATGTTTCTGGGTGGCGTCGCAAGTTATTGCCGGTTTTTATACGCCGATTGAGATATCGCTGTGTATATACTCTACACTTGTCCCTTTCTTTCTTGCTTCTTCTTCTCCTTTCGCTCTTTCCCTCGCCGCTTTCGTTGCGTATGTCGAGGTTAACCTCAAACTGGCGGAAAAATGGCGTCAAAATGGCGGCGCTGTACGAAAGATGGAAGGTACGCAGACCTAATTATGGTGAAAATTTTGCACGAAACTCGTGCTGCGCGAAGCGAATAAAAAAAGAGAATTGTAAGTTTACAGGCTGGTCTCGGTGAAAATCGAACGACAGCAAAGATCGATCGTCGTTTCTCGACAACTATGGCACCGTTCTGATCGTGTTAAATGTGGTCGATTTAATTTCGTCCTTGTAGTTTAATCGCGTTATTTATAAAGCAATTCGTAGGGGTATTTGCGTACGATTATTCATGCGAATCAATTAACATTATAATTTCTTCCATTTAATTGTGATTCATTGGGTTCCGGTGTACTGTAAAATTTAATCGAGTATAAAATTGATGACACTTTCGATAAATCGACAAATATAATAACAAACACTTGACTGTCGGAAAATTCCCACCATCCGTTCGTAAATCGACAATAATTTCCTCTAAGAGCAAAAGATAAAAAGAAATTAATTGGAATTGCAGCATCATCGAGAAGATCATATTTTTCATCGATGTGTCAATGCAAATTTCTTTCAACGTCATCGTTGAAACATCTTCCACGTTCGACTATAATATATTTAGTATAGGATAGAATGGACGAAAATCCAGAGTTTTTGTTTCCATTGAAGAGAAACGGCCGAGAACGGCGACTATGCAAATTCCACCCCCGACACGACTGTCCCCTCAGTCGGTCAGACATGATTAAACACAGAATGGCGTTGTTTCAACCCCTTGCAGAACGTTGAACGTGGTAGCTACCTCTGGAGGCATCCCACTCGCCGGATCCCTAGGATTCATCCCTCAGTTTAATCACTACCCCCTTGAAAACTCGGCATGGCCTGTGCTTTCGTGGCATTCAATAACACCAAGGCCACCCCACTCGACGATGGCCCGTAGCCTTTATCGGATCTCCTTATTCCGCTAACACCCTACGAATTTATCTCGTTACGTTTTGATTCTGTCGGCAGACAGGCCACGACTCATCCCCCTAATTGCTATTCATTCCCGTTCATTGATAAACTCTTTCCCCTTAATTGGAATTATTAGCGCGGTAAGTTTCGTTGTCTAATGTCGTGGAAAGACACGCTCGTTCACGCTTTATTCATTTTCACCAGGAGGACGATAATGGTTGGTTTACTGGAGGAATACATTTTTATAAATTTCTCCTTTGCAGAATGTAACTGGAGAAATATGGATTTAAGCGGAGGATTTGTTTCATCAACTAATTGCTTTATGATTAGGACTTTGAGTATTAGTAGATTCTTCTACTGTTAGGAAGCTTCAGGAGTTTTGCATATTTGAATTTTGGGTGTTTTAACATTTTTTCAACTAATTAGTTTATGATTAGGACTCTGAGTATTAGTAGATTCTTCTACTGTTAGGAAGCTTCATTGGTTTTGCATATTTGAATTTTGTGTGTTTTAACATTTCTCTTTTGCAGAATGTAACTAGAGAAATGGATTTAAGCAAACGTTTCTTTCATCAACTAACTAATTTTTGATTAGGACTCTGAAAATTAGTAGATTCTTTTACTTTTTAGAAGCTTCATTAGTCCTGATGCATTTGAATATTGCATATTTGGATTATGTGTGTTTTAACATTTCTGTTTTGCAAAATGTAACTAGAGAAATGGATTTAAGCAAAGGTTTCTTTCATGAACTAATTATTTTATGAATAGAACTGTACTCTGAATATTAGTAGATTCTTCTACTTTTAGGAAGCTTCATTAGTTTTGCATATTTGAATTTTGTGTGTTTTAACATTTCTCTTTTGCAAAGTGTAACTAGAGAAATGGATTTAAGCAGAGGTTTCTTTCATCAACTAACTAATTTTTGATTAGGACTCTGAAAATTAGTAGATTCTTCTGCTTCTAAGAAGCTTCATTAGTCCTGATGCATTTGAATATTGCATATTTGGATTATGTGTGTTTTAACATTTCTGTTTTGCAAAATGTAACTAGAGAAATGGATTTAAGCAAAGGTTTCTTTCATGAACTAATTATTTTATGAATAGAACTGTACTCTGAATATTAGTAGATTCTTCTACTTTTAGGAAGCTTCATTAGTTTTGCATATTTGAATTTTGTGTGTTTAAACATTTCACTTTTGCAAAATGTAACTGGAGAAATGGATTTAAGCAGAGGTTTCTTTCATCAACTAATTATTTTATGATTAGGACTCTGAAAATTAGTACATTCTTCTACTTTTAAGAAGCTCCATTAGTCCTGATGCATTTGAATATTGCATATTTGAATTTTGTGTGTTTTAACATTTCTCTTTTGCAGAATGTAACTGGAGAAATGAAGTTAAGCAGAAGTTTTTTCCATGAATTAATTATTTTATGAATAGAACTGTACTCTGAATATTAGTAGATTCTTCTACTTTTAAGAAGCTTCATTAGTTTTGCATATTTGAATTTTGTGTGTTTTAACATTTCTCTTTTGCAAAATGTAACTGGAGAAATGGATTTAAGCAGAGGTTTCTTTCATCAACTAATTATTTTATGAATAGAACTGTACTCTGAATATTAATAGATTCTCCTACTTTTAGGAAGCTTCATTAGTTTTGCATATTTGAATTTTGTGTGTTTTAACATTTGTCTTTTGCAAAATGTAACTACAGAAATGGATTTAAGCAGAAGTTTCTTCCATGAACTAATTATTTTATGAATAGAACTGTACTCTGAATATTAGTAGATTCTTCTACTTTTAAGAAGCTTCATTAGTTTTGCATATTTGAATTTTGTGTCTTTTAACATTTCTTTTTTGCAAAATATAACTACACAAATGGATTCAAGCAGAGGTTTCTTCCATGAACTAATTATTTTATGAATAGAACTGTACTCTGAATATTAGTAGATTCTTCTACTTTTAGGAAGCTTCATTAGTTTTGCATATTTGAATTTTGTGTGTTTTAACATTTCTCTTTTGCAAAATGTAACTGGAGAAATGAAGTTAAGCAGAAGTTTTTTCCATGAACTAATTATTTTATGAATAGAACTGTACTCTGAATATTAGTAGATTCTTCTACTTTTAAGAAGCTTCATTAGTTTTGCATATTTGAATTTTGTGTGTTTTAACATTTCTCTTTTGCAAAATGTAACTGGAGAAATGAAGTTAAGCAGAAGTTTTTTCCATGAACTAATTATTTTATGAATAGAACTGTACTCTGAATATTAGTAGATTCTTCTACTTTTAAGAAGCTTCATTATTTTTGCATATTTGAATTTTGTGCATTTTAACATACAAAATTTACTTCACTTCATACTAAATTTCTTACAAATGACCATGCACAGTTATAAACCAAGATTACTGTTACTTCACCATAATTAACAGCAAAATTATCTTTCAATATTCAACTGTAATATCTAAAGCATGCCATGGAAAGCTGGAAAACAAACCAGTACACATAGCCTCTTTCTCGTCCATTTTTAATAATTAGAAAAAATCTAATTCCAGTCACGTTGATTAGTTCAGTAGTCCTGTACAGTGTGGATATTCTAATTTCGATAAGAATGGAATAATAGAGAAGAAAAGTGAACAGGGGAAGAACGTCGACTACAAAGGGAGAACACGTTACAGGAATTGAAAAAATTTCATGGCTCGTGACAAAACGTAAGCCATGGGTTGGTCCTAAATCTTCTGCAGAGCTAGAGAGAATGCGACAGATTGTTTCGTTGCATAGGATGCCGTAACAACCGCATTTAAACCGCTAAATGGATCGTCTTTCTCTCTATGTGTATCTCTTTAACTGTTATGTTATGGCGACTCTCCGGCTGCGCCATTCTACATCCCCTTATAGCATCGCGTTTACGTTTACGAGCACCACCGCTGACGTTTACGAGCCACCGGCTGACGTACGAGCCACTTGCTGCTCTCTTGCTTCCATTGCTGGCGCTCGCACGTTAACGTTTTACCACCGTCGCCTCCGATCTCCGGTTCGAATTCGTATTTTAATTTTATATTCGTTTTTTAACGTAGTTTTCCCGTTTGAAGTTTCTGTCGATTTTGAATAAATTATTGAGGAGTAATTTACCTAATTTGGAAATATTTGTATTAGGTTGTTTGAAAGGTTTGTTTCGTTTTGTAAGGAAATAATAGACGGACGATGTTTTTTTGTATTATAATTGTTTATTGTAATAGAAATATAACGAAATGGAGCATACATGATTCAATAAAATAATACAAAACAGAAATTGTTGTTCGTCTATTATCAATTTATGGAACGAAAGAAACTTTTCGGACAACCTAATATTGTTAAAAATAACAGAGGATAAAATGCAGTAATGAAACATTTGTGTAAAATATTGGAAGAACAGCTGATAGGATTAGGAAAGAAAAATTTCTAATAAAAGAAAATAAATTAATTAATAAAAATAAATAAGGAAACTCTTTCATTGTTACTTTATAACAGAATAATTGATTTATTAATATCTGAATGAAAATAAATTACTGACACTAGGAAAGAACGATTTTTGATCGAACAATAGATAAAATAATAACGACCACACTTTCATTATTATTTTAACAGACATATAATTATGTCTCTTTATAATTACACGCAAAGTATCTATAATAATATCAATTCCTGTTCTGTCGGAATTTCCTTAATTTTGTAAGAATTTAGACGATTTCAGAATATGCAAGGTACACGATTCTTATTGTTTTAACGTAGACTCTTTTCTTTGAGGAATATCATTTACCTTAATAAGAATTACTTTAATGTAGACTCTTTTCTTTGAAGAATATCGTGTACCTTAATAAGAATTGCTTTAATGCAGATTCTTGTCTTTGAGGAATATCGTGTACCTTAATAAGAATTGCTTTAATGTAGATTCTTTTCTTTGAACAATATCATGTATGTTGATAAGAATTGCTTTAATGTAGACTCTTTTCTTTGAACAATATCATGTATGTTGATAAGAATTGCTTTGATGTAGACTTTTCTTTGAAGAATGTCATCTACCTTAATAAGAATTGCTTTAATGTAGACTCTTGTCTTTGAGGAATATCGTGTACCTTAATAAGAATTGCTTTAACGTAGACTCTTCTTTAAACAATATCATCTACCTTAATAAGAATTACTTTAATGTAGACTCTTTTCTTTGAAGAATATCATGTATCTTAATAAGAGTTGCTTTAACGCAGATTCTTCTTTGAAGAATATCATCTACCTTAATAAGAATTGCTTTAATGTAGACTCTTGTCTTTGAGGAATATCATGTATGTTGATAAGAGTTGTTTTAATGTAGACTCTTTTCTTTGAGGAATATCATCTACCTTAATAAGAGTTGCTTAACGCAGATTCTTCTTTGAAGAATATCATCTACCTTAATAAGAATTGCTTTAATGTAGACTCTTGTCTTTGAGGAATATCGTGTACCTTAATAAGAATTGCTTTAACGTAGATTCTTCTTTGAACAATATCATCTGCCTTAATAAGAATTGCTTTAACGTAGACTCTTTTCTCCGAAGAATATCATGTACCTCGAAAACGCTGAGAAAACGTCTCATTATAATAAGTTCCGGCAGAATTTCGCCGGCATGACACGAGAATGCTGTCAAGAGAAATCATGCAGGTACGACGCGGAGGGTGGTCGAAAGGTACTACAGGCGGTAGAATTCGGGTGCAATTGGTTTTGCATTTCGTCCACGTAACCGGCGTCCATTGCAGGAGCGGCGTTTGAGCGATTTATGGGTTCGGCAACCGCATTGTATCTGTACGTGCTGGGCGCCGTGACGCACCGTGACGTGACGTGACGTAACTGACAAGTCGGACGTGAAACCTGGGAGCCGATCTTGTGCCTACCTAACGTTCATCCTAACCTGCCCTAACCTGCAACGTTACCCATCGTCGCGTGTTTCACGCTACTCCACGCTATTCTATATATTTCCTTTTCTCTTTCTTCTTCCTCTTACTTATTCTTTGCTCTCGCTAGCACGCGCTAACATCTATACGCTCCACGTGTCCTTCTTTCCTTCTTTTCTTTTAAAAGCTCCGCGGCAAATTTATCGCTGCCAGCTATCCCGGCAAAAGGAAGAAAGTTGTTCAAAATTGTGTACACACTCGGCGTACTACAGGCGGCCAACGGTTGCTCCAGCAAGAGGGTGATAAGTACCTAGGATCAAGGACTTGGGCTTGGCTGCTGGCCATATTTCTCAAACGTTGTTGTTGCTCGCGGTGGGATTTTCTATCGCCAATTGATATTCGTATCTTTCATACGGTTTCTCAGTTCCTTGCCTTCGTACGATGTCCGTATGGCGGCTGCACGAGATTCTGCTCGACCGATTGGAAGGATGACAGATAAGCCATTACGAGAGTAGCCAGGATATGAGAAATTCTTCAGATTAACGAAACTATCCACTTCGTTGGCTAACTTGGTTCAAAGATCTGGTAAAGGAAGATTCTTGCAGACTGTACATTCTTCTGGCTAAGCCGTGTATCCGGCTGATTTCAGAATAATCAAGGCTTCATGATCATAAATCTATCAGCACGAGAAAAGAAAAAAGGGCAAAGATGCAACAACTGACGCACATAGCAAGAAGCATCGAACGTATCTCGGCGTTCATTCTTCTTGTGTCGGACCGACGAACAGAATTCCCGCATCGGCGAGTAATTACTGCGGTCGTTAGCGGCGGGCGTTCTTGAATTAATAATGACGTCACAACGCCAGACACTTCTGTTTGGCTTTAATAAGGAGACGACAGGTCGCGTTCGCCGTTAGCGACGCGCGGGGGATGCTGTTCTCTCTCTCTCTCTTGACTGATTAACTATCTCCGGCGCTAATTATCCCCTCAAGTTGTTAGCCACCCTACACGTGACGTCGCGTCCGACGAAGACGTTGCCGACCCGGCGAAAACTGCCACGACGTTGTTAACGACAGAAACGTGGATGTCCCAAAAGTGTACTATTTTGCGTCTGGTCGCGTTTCAACGCTTTGCGTCACCCTTCATTCTCATAGTACAGGATATTCTCGTTTTAACAGAGCAGTTCTACTTTTTAGTATATACCTGTTACATTGTACTGTACTTTAACAGTGGAAGCAGTTCAATTGACTGGTTTTACAATTTTATTTGAAAGCTTCTACTTTGTGTTGTAGTGTAGTATAGTGATTTCCATTCTTAATTGTTTATACGAGTTCTTGACATTGAATATTTTGTACATTTTATACTTGTACATTTTAATGTCCCACAATTGTACAAACATTTAGACAATATTAACACTAGAACTAACACTCCAGTCAAGTTGACTGGTTTTACAATTTTATTTGAAAACTTCTACTTTGTGTTGTAGTGTAGTATAGTGATTTCCATTCTTAATTGTTTATACGAGTTCTTGACATTGAATATTTTGTACATTTTATACTTGCACATTCTAATCTTCCATAATTGTATAAATATTTAGAGAATATTTATTGACACTACAATTAACACATTGGCGAAATTGACTGGTTTTACAATTTTATTTGAAAACTTCTACTTCATGTTATAGTGTAGTATAGTGATTTCCATTCTTAATTGTTTATACGAGTTCTTGACATTGAATATTTTGTACATTTTATACTTGTACATTTTAATGTCCCACAATTGTACAAACATTTAGACAATATTAACACTAGAACTAACACTCCAGTCAAGTTGACTGGTTTTACAATTTTATTTGAAAACTTCTACTTCATGTTATAGTGTAGTGTAGTGATTTCCATCCTTAATTATTTAAACAAGTTCTTGACATTGAATATTTTGTACATTTTATATTTGCACATTTTAATGTTCCATAATTGTATAAACATTTAGAGAATACTTAATAACATTAAAACTAACACATTAGTCAATTTGACTGGATTTACAATTTTATTTGAAAGTTTTATTTGAAAACTCCTACTTCATGTTATAGTGTAGTATAGTGATTTCCATCCTTAATTATTTAAACAAGTTCTTGACATTGAATATTTTGTACATTTTAATGTCCCATAATTCTATAAACATTTAGAGAATATTAACACTAGAACTAACACTGCAGTCAAGTTGAATGCTTTTACAATTTTATTTTAAAACTCCTACTTTGTGTTGTAGTGTAGTATAGTGATTTCCATCCTTAATTATTTAAACAAGTGTTTGATATTGAATATTTTGTACATTTTATATGTTCACTATTTAATCTTCCAGGATTGTATAAACATTTATAGAATATCAACACTAGGACTAACACTGCAGTCAAATTGACTGGTTTTACAATTTTATTTGAAAAGTCCTACATTATGTTATAGTGTAGTATAGTGATTTCCATCCTTAATTATTTAAACAAGTTCTTGACATTGAATATTTTGTACACTTTAATGTCCCATAATTATATAAACATTTAGAGAATACTTATTGACACTACACTAACACTCCAGTCAAATTGACTGGTCTTACAATTTTATTTGAAAATTCCTACTTTGTGTTATATTTTTCCCACAATAATGTAACGACTTTCGCAACAATAACTAAAAGAATGATATAATGAATTTTATTTTCTGTTTTATGTATTCAAACTGAAAATAATTTTCTATCAAGGCTACTCATATCAATACCAGTCAAAATGACCGGTACTTGTTAAAGCGTGAAAGGGTCCCGCAATCTGTTTATCGAACTCCAATTAACCAGTTTCCTCGTTTCGTACAACTTGCCACTGGTTTTTTTAAATTTTTACCGCGAATCGTTCGATACGACGATATCAGTCACCAGGAAAATTCCTGATCGATCGCTAGATCACTAGATGCTAACGCTGGAAATACCACGGCAGTCGAAACGACTGGTTCTACGATTTTATAAACGTGTGGACCCTCGTTCAGGGACGATGGTGCCAGATGGATTAATAATATCACAAATCTACCACATAACGTGGAATTGCTTCTGCAAGAAAGCAATAAATCAATAAATATACAAATATTCTATCATTAGGTATTTTTTAAAGACCAGTCGTTTTCACTGGTTTCGATAGAAACAGCTTCGTGTTAACCATCGGTAGTTCTAGCGTTAGCTGGCATGACCGATCCTTTGCGTCGCGATGATAATAGCGAGAGGTGGATTCAAAGTTGAGGATATACAAACTTAAGGAATTGATAAACTCTTTGGTCCCTGAGTTTTCTAGAACGTAGGCTGCTTCTGAGAATAGATTTATAGGAACGTCACAGGGTTGGAGAAAAGGTGGATGGGGTGAAGTTTCGGAAGAACTTCATCTTTCCTTGGAAAATGAACTTTAAGCTCGGGGGATTTTCACGTCCATGACGGAATTAATCGCGTTGTGTGCCGCGGTCCTCCTTCCTACGTTTATTTATCGAAAAAGGAAACAGTTTTGATAGTTTCAACACGTCTAAATAGGAAATTAATTGACAAACGTAATCTATGTCGTTCAATGAACGATACAATTGTATTTCTTCCATACTTCGATAAATATTCTATATGAATTCATATACACGAACACAGGGAGGAGCTATGTATCTCCACCCTGTGCGGAGCTGGTTCAACCCCTGTGCACGAAGCCACGCGGGCAAAAGTAAACAATGAGCCTGTGTTGCGGTGGGTTTTATTTTTTGAAAAATGGAGCAACGACAACGCGGCAGCCGGACTTCCGGAGGCCTGGTCGACAGCTAGCATTTTCCCTGCCTCTCCCCATTATGCTCTCGTTCTCTCCATTTCGTTTCACCGCCGTTTCTTTCAACCGACTCTTTCCCTCTGTTTTCCTTGCCTTCTTCCGACGTTCCTTTATCGACCCGTCCATCCTTCTTTCTTCTCCAACTCTCTCTCTCTCTCTCTTTCTGTCTTTCTTTGTCTCTCTCTCTCTCTCTCTCCTTGTCTTCTCTCTATCCTTTTCACGTAAGAATTTCTGACGGCACCCTCTAGTTACACTCGATCTTTCTAGCTGACGTTTATCCCTTTCTCTACCGATCTCACGGTTTACCTCTCGCTCCCGCCACTAGTCCGCTCGCTTCTTCAACATCCCTAGCATTCTCTCATGATTCATCGCCGCCACGATGGATTATCCGTCTTCTGCCCCGCTACACCCTCGCTGGGTCAGAGACTTGACCATATCGGACACGAGGCAACCATCGACCTGTATCGCTTCCTTCACGACGATCCCCAATTTACGCTGGGAGATTAATGCTTGATATTTCGGCATCTTATAAGTTGACTGTGCGGCTGCTTGTGCACTGCTGTGGATATTTAGACACGCGAAAGTATGCGAAATATTCATAATCGAGCGTTTAGAAATGTTGAAACAATTACTTGAAGAAAAACTCTGCAGCTTTGTTTAGGTATGTCAGTGACCTGCACACTGCTATTAAGCAGAAAATAGAATTTAGTGAAACAAAAATATTGTAAATTGGGAGAGGTGTATAGTATTGTGGCCTTGAATATACTTCAACAATGTGGAAACAAAAGAGCTATAAGAAGATTTCTATTGCTGTTTCTTGTAGCCTTCAGCTACAGCTATAAGGTTGACCTTTTTGGTAATGTCCTTTGCTAGAAATATATGGAGGTGCGCCTTATCATAGCTTCTTCTATTGTATTGTAACACTGCAAGAGTGAGGATCTGCATCAGTGTACACTATACCTGTACCTATACTTATTTCAATATATTTTTCTATTACAAATTCAACCTCAGTCAACCTCAACAATATCAGACACTAAATTAATAAATAATGATGACAATTTACTTGATTTTGACCTCATACACTATAAGTGTACCTATACTTATTTAAATATTTTTCTAATAATAAATTCATACACTTGTTTCTCTGTCTGTCAACCTCAACATTATCACACATTCAATTAATAAATAATGATAACAATTTACTTGACTTTGACCTCATACACTATAAGTGTACCTATACTTGTTTCAATACATTTTTCTAATAATAAATTCATCCACTTGTTTCCCTATCAGTCAACCTCACCAATATCACACATTCAATTAATAAATAATGATAACAATTTATTTGATTTTGATCCAATACACTATACTTGCACTTTAACATACTTCAATACATTTTTCTATTACAAATTTATCCACTTGCTTGACTGTCAGTCAACCTCAACAATAACACACATTAAATCAATAAATGATTATAACAATTTACTTGATTTTGACCTCATACACTATAAGTGTACCTATACTTATTTAAATATTTTTCTAATAATAAATTCATACACTTGTTTCTCTGTCTGTCAACCTCAACATTATCACACATTCAATTAATAAATAATGATAACAATTTACTTGACTTTGACCTCATACACTATAAGTGTACCTATACTTGTTTCAATACATTTTTCTAATAATAAATTCATCCACTTGTTTCCCTATCAGTCAACCTCAACAGTATCACACACTAAATTAATAAATAATGACAACAATTTGCTTGATTTTGACCTCTACACTATAAGTGTACCTATACTTATTTCAATATATTTTTCTTTACAAATTCATCCATTGGTTCCTCATCAGTCAACCTCAACAACAAAATTCAGCAACTGGAACCAATCTTTGTCTAAGAGATTGTCAGTTGGCTACAGGTGTCTATGCCTTCATGAATATCTACAAAACTATATAAATTGTTCAAGACATTGTACAATTTAGTGGATGGAACAGATCTCTGTTCAAATGATTGAAAATTGAACATTAGTGGCGAAGTTGGGCAATGAAATTGTGGAATTTATAAAGAACATAGCTGGTGAGTTTGGCGTTTGGAAAATTCATTATCAATTCATTATTTTTAGTCTTTATTCTTGTCCTGTACTTTAATTTTCTACTTTTATATCCTAATTTTATCCCCAAGTCTTATTTCCTATTCTTATTCTCTACCTTTACTATTATTGTTATTAATCACAATGAAATTGAGGAATTTATAAAGAACATAATTGATCAGTTTGGCTTTTTGAAAATTCATTATGAATATGAGAAATAATCTTCTTTTTTCTTGTCCTGCACTTTAATTTCCTATTTTTATATCTTAATTTTATCTATTTTTATCTCCTGTTCTTATTCTCCACTCTTATTTTTTATTCTTTATTCCTATTGCCTAGAACTTTTACATCACACAAGAAGACTAAATTACTCGCAACGTTTTTACTGACAATCCATTCGTCATTTGGTATAAAATATTTTCTAAAATCAACCTACGGTCATTGAGTACCTAATTCTACGAAAGCTTCTGCTCATAAGAATACTTAAACACTTTTGCCAAATCTACAGTTTACAATGCAACCCATACATGCTTGTCCGGAAATGCTGTACAAAAGTCTGTAAAATATTATCCCAACAGAAGAGAAAATGAATCCTACGTAATTCGATAAAATAATATCAAACAAAAATCTTTGTGCGTCTCTATTATTTCCTCATAAACCAAAAGAATCCTACCTAACCTAATATCTACTATTTTATTCATAACCAAGAAACAACGCAGTTCATTAACCATACACCCTATATACTTACTACTACTTCTTGCTTGTTATGATAAAGGAAGAAACAAAAAAAAAAAGACGATCAAACGTTGCAGGTTGGTCGATAACGCTCACGCATCCGGGGGAAAACTGGGGGGCAGCGGGAGGCGGTCGCGCGCGGTGTACGCGAAGGCGTGCGCAAAACCGGAAATTACTCTCGATATAAAATATCCCAGATACCGGTGAGCAATGGCTCGCGATCGGGCCTACTTAATGCCCCCGGCTGGTGCTTATAATAATCTCTGCTAATAATACATTTAAATATGAAAGAGTAAAGCAGGATACCAGCCATGGTAACCTAACCACAATTAAAGGACGCCCGATAACGACGGCGTGTGCTGTACCGAAGGCGGATCGACCTTCCGCGGGACTGTTTTTCGCGCTGCGTTGTACTTTCCGCACTCAGCGTACGTTTCTTCTTGCAAACTGGTCTTCGCGGTCTACCATGGCCGCCGCCGCCGTCGTCGTTCTGTATTCCGGTCCGTGCTGTGTTGCTCTGTTTTTCGTTTCACGAGCGACCGCCCGAAGCTTCGAACGCGGCCCTCGTTCTCGGACCAGGCCCCGACCGTTTCGAAAGTACAACGTATTACGCGCTGCAAAACGCAATTTCGTTTCCCGACGGGGCAATTTCGAGAGCTTCGAGAGCCACACTTTCTACCCGAGCGAGCCTCGCTAATTGCGCCCCTCGCGCACAACAGTCCGCTTTTCTCTCTCTCTCTCTCTCTCTTTATTTCTTCCTTTTTCTTCTTCCACCTCTTTGCAAGCCCTTTCCGATGCCAAAGCTGCTACTTTCCAACGACCGTTTAAGCAAAGTCGATCGGCCACGGAGAATGCGCGTGTTACGTAAGCGACGCTAGGTGAATTGGAAGCTGATCGAGAAAGTGGGGAGGGGAGGGGGGAGGGGAGCAGCAACGTATATTTTGTCGAATCGCGTGCGAGCAGATTAAGTCGTTACCATGCCACTACTATGGTCGAAGGGAAAAGATGGCTGTGGACGATGCGCGGCATATTCTGTTGCATAGAATAGATGCGTCTATTTGCGTTTACTCGAATGGATGATGCGCTGTCGGCATTTCCTTGCATTTTATTTCTCTACGACAGGTTAGGGCATTCAAAGAAGCGTTTATTACGTATAATGTTTGTTCATCTTCATTAATGCTTCTTTGATGGAAACGGTGCGCCGCGTCGCTTCGGAACCTGTTGGCTCGAAACGCTTCATTTCATGAAGACGTTACTCGCAGTCGTAGGAAAATTATTGCCATTTGCGACTGATCGATCGAGCTGCCGGGCCCTACGGTTAATCGTAATCTATCATTTGCAGTTATGCTACCCGATTCTCGGATAAACGTGGCCATTTCCTCCTGTCGTTTGCTATCACGCTCGATCGTTGCTGACACTTGTCGCTCGCCTTTTCCATCTTATTGCGCGACTCGGCCTTCGTTAACAAGCGTATTTCGCCGAATTCACAGACCCGCGAACACCTTAATGGCGTACATTGGCCGTGAATATTCGCGGTCGATTTCATTTCCAAAGAATTCATTATGGCAGATCGCCTTTCATTACACGAAACGGACGGAAAAAAAAGAGGAGTCGAAGGAATCGCTATGAATCGTTTTGTTAAATCGGTGCTCGAACGAGAGAAAAATGAAAAAGGCGATGATAGTGTAACCTCTAGACAGAAATTAATGCGCGGTTAGTTGTAATTTCGAATGCAAATTGTACGATGTCGCGTACATTGTATCTTTCGCTGAATCACCAACGAGAGGAAAAAATTGCCAATCGCATCTTTCTTACGATATCTTGCAATTTCCTAGCGTTTACGTTTTTTAAGCTATGCGCCGGAAATTGCCGGTTCAGCAAAGATGTGTAAAATAAGAGCCGCTTTCGTCGTTTCTTTTGTATCGCGATGATCGCCTTTGCTCGTTACGTTCGCACGATCCGGTTCGTCGATCGCTCCTAAACTTTTCCGTACTTTTCGATGATTAATTCCCTTTCTGCTATTTAACGTTGATCGAGTTCGCGCTGCTAAGAAACGTTCAAATCATCCAGCGAAATAATTTATTCTTTCGTTTTATTTAATCGACTAATTTAATTTCATATAAAATTCACGGACGCTTTATAATTTCGCGAATGTGTTTTCCAGTCGTCCATTGAATACTCGTTTTTCGTGTAGGTTATTACCATGTTCAACGCGTATTTAATTAGTTTAATTAGGGTGAATAGCCTGTTGCCTTGCGAAATATCGCTAGATGATTTTACACGGATCATCTCGCCTGCTTTTGACTGAGCTGGACGTTAAAAAATGGCCGATGCGTCTATAGAAAGTTGCTTATAAACATCTTTATCGGGTTAACGGCTATTGGCAAAGGCTGTTTTTCTTTGCAACGTTGGCAGCGCGGCTGTGATATACTGGGTGTTCCGTAATCCTCTCGTAACCTCTTTGTTACAGGTCGCGGTAAGATAAAAAATGTAGCGAAAAGAAAATTAGAAATAGCCAGTTTTCTTAGTACAATTTTCCTGCGTGGAATATGCAATTTTTCACATTGGTGTGAATTTCTTATTGAACAGCTACAGCATACAGTCGAATGGCAATTTATTAAAACAGTTTCCTTATTTATTTTTATTGATTGATTGATTAATTTTTTTATTAGAAGTTCTTCTTTCCTAATCCTATCAGCTGTTCCTCTAATATTTTACACAAATGTTTACTGTATTTTCTTTCGTTTTATAATAATAGATTAACGATTTAATAATAATATTAATAATAAAATACATAGTGCGTCTATTATTTTCTTATAAAACGAAAGAAACTGATAGAAAAAAGATAAATCAATCAATCAATAAAGATAATTAAGGTAACTCTTTCATCGTTGCTTTATAACAAAATAATTAATTTATTAGTGTAATTATAAACAAAGTATGCAGAATCAAAGTATTTCTCCCACACTTAGAATATAATAAATGAACAACAATTTCTTTTTTATATTTTTTATTGAATTACGCATCATCCATTTTATTATATTTCTATTATTACGTTTGTGCATAATAAAAAACATTGTGCGTCTATTATTTTCTTATAAAACAAAAGAAACTGATAGAAAAAGGTGAATGAATTAATCAATAAAAATAAATAAGGAAACTTCTTCATCGTTATTTTATAACAAAATATAAAAGAGAAATTGTTGTTCATCTATTATACTGCAAGTATGGAAGGAATACTTTGATTCTGCTTTATTTATAACCATACAAATAAATTAATTATTTCATTAAATTACGTATAATCCATTTCGTTCTATTTCTATTATTAGTTTCTACGCATAATTCAATAAATTGATATAAAACAAAACTGCGTCTATTATCATCTTACGAAACGAAAGGAACTTTTCGGACAACCTAATATTAAACGACGATAGGTATGAATGAAAGTTGCAAACGTCTTAATCGTGGTGACATGAAATTTGTCACACGAACAGAAGATCCTATTGTTTCAAACAGCCCACGATGAATCCGTTCGTCTGACAGGCGAGACGTTTCTCTTACCGCAGAAAATTCCAAGAAGCATTCCACTCTAAATCACTCGACAATCAACAGACGATAACATTTGCCTGTGCTCGCTTTTTTTTTTATCAAGATAACAAACGATGATCGCTACGATTGGTAAGCGGAACAATGGACGACAGCGCGAAACTATCCTGTGACTAACAAGTTTCAAAAATGCAAGAATTGGTCGCGCGCAACCAGAGTGTCCTGATTTTTAAGAGGCGCTCGATCTCCGATTTTCTTATCCTTTCCTCCTCTCTTTTCCCTGACTTTTATCCCGCGGCGAACAGGCGACCATTAATCAATGTATACATACATTGTCGCGGTGGACAGCCCACGTCTGACACGGAGGATGATTATCTGAAATAAAATATCGTGCGACAAATCACTTCCTTGCCAAGAGTCATTTAACTGGTTATATAAAATTACAGGCGCATTGTACGGCGGAGCAGCGTGCAGAAGTCGCATGAAAAGTGAACCGTGAAATACGACCGTTAAATAATTCAATGTAATTCCGGCGTCGTTGACGGGAAACAACCGATGCGAACGGAAACTTTTCGTCGCGGCTACCTGTTCAATCTTCCAATCAAATTTTCGACAAGATTCCAAGCGTACGAGAAATGATCTACGAGGAATGTTTTTCATTTGATCACCAGGCCTTGATGTAGGTTACGTTCTCGACGATAGATGCGAATCAACAAGGACAAGCAACCAGGTTGCTTGGAACAGCGTTTGCAAATGTAAGAAGAAATATTTGGATCGGTGACGAGATGGCGACGCTATTAGTTCTGGCGATACAATAACCAACGACCCAGGCGAAAATCCTTTGTCAAACTATCACGAAGGAACCCGCAGAAAATGCGAAATTCCGCGTCGCGCTTTCCCGCGCTCGTGTTGCATAAATCATGCCGGAAACGCGGCGTTTCTCATACGGACGAAATAAATTCTTTTCTTCATTTTCATGCAAACGAACAGCGCGGCCGCCATATTCTCGATCGGTCGGCGCGACATTTTTCCGCCGGCAACGAAACCTTTCGTTCGAAACGCCTTTGCTATGCGCCTGCAACATACACATACACACATACACACACACACACACATACACGTGTATAAACACTGTATTACGCGTGCCTACGTATTTATTATTATTTCGTTTCTTCTTTTTATTCCTGTTCGTTTGCCACGCTGCCGAAGCACAGAGCCGTCAGACGCAGGGACGCCATTCGTCGTGGCGGCGCATGTGAAAATACGACGGAAATATTTCACTTTTCGTAGCGCTCGCGCGCCCCGACGACAGCGTCGCGGTGCCACGTCACGAGGCATTCATTTCGAAATACGTACACTGGTACGTCCAGGCTCCGGGGAGTAGCCTTAATAAATGTAGAAGCATTTATAAAGGCAGCAAGATGCGAGTATTCTCTCTCTTTCGCTCTGCCTCTTTTCCCTCGTCTTCTTTTTCCATTTCGTATTCTTCCGTTTCCTCTCTATCGTTTCACCTCTTCGTCTTTTTCACTTCGGCCTCTGTGTTTTTTCTCTTCTTTAGCATTCGCGCGGATGACGGATGCAAATAAACGCGGAGAAACGTCAATACCGAACGCTACCGGTTCACAGCGTGAAAGCTTGGTCGACGTGAATGTTTTTCCTGAACGGAAAATCCCACTTATCCTGCAGCTTCATATTTGTCGGCCGATTTCTCTGTTATCCAATATAGGTTTGGGGTTGATATTTGATAGATTCGCACGTCTGAACACATCGGATACACTTAGATAATTAACACGCGATCGACTCCTAAGACAAAAGAGTGACGTTGCAAGTCGTACCAACTTAGCTTATAGGAACTAGCGATTGTACCAACCTAACATTTCTCGACATTCTCTGCTTTTATTTTTCTTTTCGCGAAAATAACAAGAAGATTGATTATTATCCATCGAACGTTCCTTAAAGCTACTACACTTTTGTCATCGGTGTTTTTCTACAATATAAAATAGGCGCTCACGGACATAACGTAGAATCGACAGCGTTGTCTTTGTCAATTTTTCAAGCCGCGCAACCTGCCACCCGGTTGACTAATGGTCCGGCCAACTTTTGTTCTCGCGATCGCTTCGAAATATCCGACAATGTGTCGTCGCAACGAGCCTTACGCAACCTCGCTTTCGCGAGTTGTGATTGAGTATTGTATCGGAAGTGTGTACAAATTGTAGCCAAGCACACGACGCACGGATGTCACTTGAGCTTATTGTGTCGAACAATTGAACGCCGGTGGGCGACGTATTATTTAACATCGACCGTACAACCGTTCAAAATTCATTTGTTTCTTTATTCCTGCAGCTTATCCGCCATTCATACGCGATATCAAAAATTATGCCCCTCCACATTATCTTCTCTTTGTTAAGGTACAGAGACGGTTTTGGAAAGAACGAAAAGTTGAAAATTTATTTACAAATTATCTGAATTTAGCTCGACAATCTACTCGCTTGCTTCTTTCTTTCCTTCTGATCGCTTCTAACAACTTCCAACCGCTTTTAATCGCTTTTAACGTAGGTTAGGTTGTTATAACGTACCGCACGCGTACCGAGCGAAAATTCAAAGTCGATTTTCTCGAGAACAGAGCCACGAACGAAAAATTTTTATTCTATGTTTTCGACTTCTTTTTTCGCCTAGAATCACCCCCTTTCCGCTTGTACCACCAGTTACCAACCACCCTGTATATAGGATATACAAGACAAAAATATTAAAAGCACATTATACCGCACTTTTTATCAATTTATATTCCACATATTTGTTAACACAATCCAAACACATTTGGATCTCTCCTCACTTTCAAATATATTTTCACATTGTTTACCGAACATCTTCAGGATGAAAAAATCACCGATGTGCGTCTCACAAGTATGCTTCTCGACTAAATGAAAGATCCGAGATATCTGCCATCAGATTCCCTCGGAATACTCTAGTTGGAAAGCTTATCGCTTTCTCCATTTCAGAACTAAGTAATTTTTCCTTTACAATGAATCGAAGGCGATAAACATGAATTCCCGCTTATCGCTCTATTTACGTCCTGCGTATGGGCTATCGAATTTCGGCCCCGCAGGAAACTTAGGCGAATCACGCTAGGCGACCAACGTGTTAACACTCTTCGTATCTTATACTGTACGTACACAGCTGCCAAATATTCTTTTCTCCTTTTTATTTCCCAGTTTCCTTCCTATCCAGTCTTTCTTCCAGCCCCATACCTCCACACATACTATATAAATACAGTACATACAAATATACTATCAATTTAACATTCTTTGTATCTTATACTGTACGTACACAGTTGCAAAATATTCTGTTCTCCTTTTTATTTCCCAGTTTCCTTCCCATCCAGTCTTTCTTCCATCTTCCATCCCCATCGTACTATATAAATACAGTACATATAAATTCTAACCTATTTAACATTCTTTGTGTCTTATACCGTACGTATACAGCTGCCAAATATTCTTTTCTCCTTTCTATTCCCAGTTATTCAGCACAGAATTTCACCACTCACACGTTTCTCACGGTGAAACTTTCGTCCCACCAACAGTTCTTTAATGACGACGTACAGGGGTTGAATGTTGGTCCCCCGACACGGACGGATTCGGACCGACTGAAACAAATGTAAAGGCATTTCTAACTGTAGCGAGGCTCTCGCACCTCCTCGTGTACGCTGCTCGTCCGACGGACGTGCTTTTGATCGAACTTCCGGCAAACTCGAACCTTTGGCAAGCGTTCGGATGAAAAATGCCCACCTCCATCCTGTCACGAATTCAATCACGCTCGTCCCATCTCGTAATACGGTCTCGCTAATTGAATATTCTTTCGCAAGAATTCCTTCCATCTCAGTTAAACGCGAATCCTATCGGAAGTCGAAGGAAAATCAAGATATTACGTGGAATGTTTAAGTGTCTAATCGGCGAACACGATTTCGTTGTATTCGTTGACACGTTAGCAGAGATACGAGAATATCAATTTCGTTTGGCAACGACCAAATAATCTCTATAAATATTTATACTCGCACACACGACGAACAAACGCCTATTTCCAGCTGCTGTGTAATGACAGTTTGGTTTTCCGCGCGTGGATCCGCGTCTATTAATAGCGCGGATCTCGCAACGTTTGCGGTTTATCCGACGTTATCTCGAACCGTTTAACTTTCCATTAAGCGAGTCGAAAAATGACGAAATGCGTTCCGCGAGCTGAGAAGGTCGGCCGGATGTTATCTGTCGGTCCGTACAATTTCTCATACGATCGAAACCTCGTCGATCCATCGTTTCTTTGTCCCTGTCACTTTTCTTCTTCTTTTTTTTTCTCGAATTTTATAACAGCGGAACGATGTCACGTCTATCTGGACGTTTGGACAAATGAGAAGGTGGAACCAGAACGATATCGATGCTAGAACATGATTATTAAAAGTGGATATTTCAGATGCTGTGTTGTTTAGGATGGCGTGAGTGTCGCTTGAACACGAGTCGTAGTTTCAATTCCAATCCGCTTGCAATCGTACGGTCAAAAAGAAAGAAACAGAGTCGTAATGAGCAAAACAATCATCGCCGCGTTAAGGCGAAGTACGGGGCGATCACGAGCTTTTAACAGCGCGTTCAGCGAGCCACACCGAACGATTTATATTCCCCTAGCACACGGCTCGACCCCCTAATCAATACCATTGGATCTAACGCGTCTCATTTCGTCGGATCCGGCAAAAATTCACTCGACCACGATCGTGTCACATCTCCAGCCTGTCTTAAAGAAGAAAAACCGCCATGTTTTAGCAAACTACGAAATTAGACGTGAAGGTAGAGGACGAAATGAAATCGACGTACAAAAATGGACAAAAAGTATTAGGTTGTCCGAAAAGTTTTTAATAATAGACGAGCAATGTTTTTTCTTTTATTTTATTTTCTCCAATTACGTACGATCACACCGCGACGCGGTTTCGCGTTTGTACGAAGGTTCACTGTTGTAGGAAACACGTTTGCGAAAGAAAGACACTTTTCGGACAACCTAATACATCAGAGCAAACGAAGAGTCCGATGGAATCTGTAATGTAATCTGTAAAAACTATTCTAAATAATAATACGTTCGATGCGAATAAAATACATCTGTATTTACCTGTCTCACCCCTGGAACTGCACATTTTCTTCGCGAGAAATGCCTCTACTTTGAGCAACGATGATTGTTCTAACGATTCTTCTCCACTGTTTTTTCCAATTACCCAGTGAGATTTCTTGAAACACGCGAGAACTAAAAATACACCGGTTGTGTCAGCAGCACGATGTTATTTATTGTTACATAATCGCAATGACGTGGTGTAACGTATATGTCAATGCAACAAATATATTCAAAAAGAATATATAGAATATAAATAACATAATCTCCATTAAAAAACAAAATACTTTTATTCTTAGTACTCTTCGAATATTAGGTCGCTCGAAAAGTTTCCTTCGTTTTATGAGGAAATAATGGACGCACAACATTTTCGTTTTATATTATTTTATCGAACGACGTATGATTCAATTTGCTCTTGTTGAGAATTTTGGATCTTAATAGCCGAAATAATGGTACAGGAACACTAAATTTACACTTAGAATTTATATTAGACTAGTTATATATTTATTTGATAAACGATTTCAAAGATATTCATCGATACACACTTGCACGCGTCATACCTTTTTCGATACCAGACCGTTAACTGAACAGTTTACATTCCTTTGTTTTCGAGACACCACGCACACACATGCTTCCACACACTGATATTCACATACAAGTATCGCTACTACGCAGCTAACCTAGTCTAGCACATAAAATTATACATATCTCAATAGTTCAATCAAAATAAAAATCACGATGTTCGACAGATTATGTTTCACGTTTCTATAAAGATACATCGTTATAAAAGACGTGTCTGTAAAAGAAAGACGCTTTTCGGACGACATAATACTTTGCAAACGATTTGTTCTGTTGAGATAAACAGCGCGACGTTTCACAGACTTGGTTTCACGTTTGTACGCATTTGCGAAAGAACACTTTTCGGACAAATATATTGACATTGTAAATGAACATATCCGATACTCTGGTTGTTCAACAGTTCAATTATTTTATCATAAATGTAATATTTTACGAAGAATACATCAAATCTACTTTCATTTTTAATTGTTTATTTTTTAATTTAATCAGTTTCACTGTTAGATGTACGAAACGTTTTGAAATTTCATTAGCAGCTTAATGAGACACGACTGTCTCAATTATATTCGTAAAATTCGGCATCAGTCGGAAAGTGTATACAGACGTTACAAGATATTTGTTACAATTTACCTACATTTGGTAAAGAAGTTAGTATACAAAAATTAGTATATAGACTGTGAATATATAATTAATGTTACAGTCTCACTAAATATCGTAGCTTACTAATATTCGGTTGTCAGAAAAGTTTCTTCCGTTTTATAAGGAAACGGTAGACGCACGATGTTTTTTCTTTTATATTAATTTATTGAATTATGCACGAACGTAATAATAGAAATGGATCATACGTAATTCAATAAAATAATATAAAAGACAAATAGTTGAAAACGGAAACTTCTCAGACAACCTAATATAATGAACAATTCATGACTCAAATACCTTGATCATTTCTACAAAACGAATGCATCCAAGGAATACGCACATTTTCAAATTCGTTGCAAATTTTACATATCGCGTTAGTCGAGCCTCGTTACGGTGATTTCAAAATTTCAAATCGTTCCCTATAACTCACGTAATCTAATATCCTTTCGTGAGTTACGATTTGTTCGAGGCAACAGTTTTCCGAATCCTGGACGAATCATCTCGATGTATCTCGCAGCTGTTCCATCGTAACGAAAATCGTATTCGAATGTTGGCGAAGATTCTGGCACGATTTTCGTGCGCCGTTGAAAAATAACGAAAATGCGGCCGGCCGTGCGACACGACGTTGCCGCGACAATTAATTTTCGGCCAGTTAAATCGCGGCCCCGGGGGCAGCCAGGCAGATCGAAAGTGCGTCAAAAATACGTGCTTGTATGGACGTGTATATGCGTCACGTAGCACATCGACCAGCTTTTTCCTTCGTTGTTACTCACCAATACAGACGTCGTTTTACTTGTATCGGTGTTGTGCACGGTCGCGAACGCAATAAGCTCGACAGCTCGTGAGCGACGTATTAATAGAAGCGTACTTCGACGCCGCGCGCGTTGTTGCCGACTGTCAAGCGATATTCTAACGAGCCGCGACCGTTGAAACGCGATGATTTTTCAAAACCGAGAGATCACGTCGAATAGGATACACAGAGATGCAGAGAAATTCTGTAACGAGTGCGAGCCGAACTGGCCGCCAGTCCAGTCGCCATGTTCCGTCGGCCGTCGCAGCGCCATGTTGGCCTACCGCCTTCGACTCACGCTCCATCGAGCAAATACGAGCCGTATTATTTTTCGTTTAATCAAAAATCCTGGCGGAACTGTTGTGCAATTTCTGTGATTTGTAAAGCTGTGCGATGGGAGAATTTTCGCGGAAAAAAGAACGATCTTTTTTGGATAAATTTTTGGGCCAAAATCTTTGCCAATATCGAAGAAATGATTTTAAGAAGACGCAAAAGTTGTTTTTTTTTTTTTTTTTTTTTGGTGAAATAAGTTTCATCTTTTTGCAGCATATGCTTTTTGTGCTTCGGTTAAACGTAAAAGGTTTGATTTATCTTGATTAGCGACGAATCTTGCTTGTTTTCACCGGTGAATTTGCGGAAAGAATTATTTATGTCGCGGTAGAATGTTTTTTAAAGAATATTTGTCCCCGTGTACATATTTCCCCCTCTTTTCTCTCTCGCGAGAAAAAATATAAAAGCATTTTTTTCTATAAAGTAGGTAATATATTTCTGGTGGAGTTAGTGGAATTATTTCGATTTATGTTTCACACGGTTTATTTTTGATTTGTATCTCTGACTGAATAAATATAGATCTTGAAGCTTAACTACTATTTGTTGTCGCCCTCTATAGATTCGCTACGAATTCAATATGCGATCATAAATAATTCTCTTGCTGTTTTATACACGTCGAGGTGGTTTGTACAGTGGATTAATTTTTCGTGTAAATTTATTCGCTCATTAAGCTGTATCCCTTTCGGCTTTTACACGAGAACCATTTTAACCCAAATTGACGTCATATTGCTGATTATTTCGTAGTTAAAAAATTTTTCATTTCATAATCGAAATATTTTATTTGCTTTTATTCAATTTTCAATTTTTATTCAGAATTATTTTCACTTGCACGATCTTCGAATCGTTGCATAATTTTGTCTTTTGTCGTTGATTCGAGTAATTACGCAAATGCGATAAATTTCAATAACATTATTTAATAATTAATTCTAAAGCAAAAAGACGAAAGTTAGCCGAAAATTACGCTGGTAATTTGTTTTTGCTGCACGCGACGTGGCTTAAATTTATGCGATCAAGTGAAACCCAATGAAATATCTCCGGTGAAAATAAAACGAGAAAGCGATGTACGAGTAATTAAATGTAACATAATTGTTTTTCCATGAAAAAATGTCCGTGCGTATGTCGCGTATTCCGACGGCCGACGCATTCGAACACGTCCGAACGCGACGACTTGTACCCAACGATAATTAGAACAGTCAAATAAAATTTATTAAGCACCTTACAGTAAAAAGAATCATAAAAAATGGAATGTTTGAGTCGATTCTTTGCAGCTTCTTACAATTTCTTCAACTTCAACAAAATGTTCTACCAAAAAACTGAATCTTATTGAGAAAATAAAAGCTATCTATCGAAGATAAAGAATAAGAACAGTGAAATAAAATTTATCAAGCACCTTACAGTAAAAAGAATCATAAAAAATGGAATAATTTTTTAGTAGATTCTTTGCAGCTTCTTACAATTTCTTCAACTTCAACAAAATAACATAATATACTACCAAAAAAAAAATGAATCTTATTTACAAAATAAAAGCTATCAATAGAAGATAAAGAGAACAGTCAAATAAAATTTATCAAGCACCTTGCAGTAGAAATAATCACTTTTAATTGAATAATTTTCGAGTAGATTCTTTGCAGCTCAACTTCAACAAAATAACAAAATATTCTACCAAAAAAATGAATCTTGTTTACAAAATAAAAGCTATCTATCGAAGATAAAGAGAACAGTCAAATAAAATTTATCAATCACCTTACAGTAATAGGAATCATAAAAAATGGAATGTTTGAGTAGACTCTTTGCAGCTTCTTCTAACTTCTTCAACTTAAACAAAATATTCTACCAAAAAAATGAATCTTGTTTACAAAATAAAAGCTATCTATCGAAGATAAAGTGAACAGTCAAATAAAATTTATCAAGCACCTTACAGTAAAAATAATCACTTTTAATTGAATAATTTTCGAGTAGATTCTTTGCAGCTCAACTTCAACAAAATAACAAAATATTCTACCAAAAAACTGAATCTTATTTACAAAATAAAAGCTATCTATCGACGATAAAGAGAGCAGTTAAATAAAATTTATCAGGCACCTTATAGTAAAAAGAATCACTTTTAATCGAATAATTTTCGAGTAGATTCTTTGCAGCTTCTTACAATTTTTTCAACTTCAACAAAATAACAAAATATTCTACCAAAAAACTGAATCTTATTGAGAAAATAAAAGCTATCTATCGAAGATAAAGAGCAGTCAAATAAAATTTATCAAGCACCTTATGGTAAAAATAATCATAAAAAATGGAATGTTTGAGTAGATTCTTTGCAGCTTCTTACAATTTCTTCAACTTCTACAAATTGTTCTATCAAAAAATAAATCTTATTTACAAACTAAAAGCTATCTATCGAAGATAAAGAGAACAGTCAAATAAAATTTATCAATCACCTTACAGTAAAAGGAATCATAAAAAATGGAATGTTTGAGTAGATTCTTTGCAGCTTCTTTTAACTTTTTCAACTTCAACAAAATGTTCTACCAAAAAATGAATCTTATTTACAAAATAAAAGCTATCTATCGAAGATAAAGAGAACAGTCAAATAAAATTTATCAATCACCTTACAGTAAAAATAATCATAAAAAATGGAATGTTTGAGTAGATTCTTTGCACCTTCCTATAGCTTCTTCAACTTCAACAAAATGTTCTACCAAAAAAATGAATCTTATTCAGCAAAGTAAAAGCTATCCATGGAAGATAAAGAGGACAATACACAGAATTATTTGCAGCACAGAATCAAAGCAAAGGTAGCAGATTTATGAATATCACTTTCCGAATAAACTCGTAATAAACTCGCGGGCTTCTCGTAGTCGTTCGAGAAAGGCAAATTCGACCAGGGAAATTACAGTATAGCGTGACTACTACTTGTACGCTCTGCTAACGATAAAACAAAGGGCGATTCGATCGAAATTTATCGATATTGCGCGGCGTTCGCTTGGCCGCGGGTTCCTCGAATCGCTCGCTAATCGACCTACGATTAATTTTATTATTCGTCACGACGCGCAAAGTGGTGCAGCCTATAGTCTGGCAAAAATTATTAATCGAGAACCGGGGCCACCTCGCGATACCGCGTGCTGCCCGTGCGAAAGAAACGAGATGAGGAAGAAGAGGCGGAGGACGTATTTACGAAAGCGGCCCGCGTGTACCACGTGTGCGTCGTAAATCATTTGCCTGACTCCTCTAATTATAAGTATGACTATCGCCGCTATCGCATCGTCGTCGCGCGTACAACGCCCGAAGCGAGACAAGCAACGGTGAACTTCTACACGATAAAACGATGCTGCAGTCTTGAGGTCGCGATACGTTCGAGAACAGACGAAGAAAAAGAAGAAGAAGAAGAAGAAAAAAAAAGGAGTAGGTGGCGTAAAAAGGGCCGACAGATGAATTCCATGTTGCGTGCAATCGGTTGCTCGTTTACCGAGAACCAACTCCAAACGAGACCGTCTTTTAATTGACTTTTTCCCCACTTCGACAAAGCTCGATGTTGATGAGAAGAGGCAAAGCTTTTACGTTATAGGTCGCGGTTCTATTGGTCGTTGGATGAAACGCAACCAGGTACTCGAGAGAAGACCGAATTCTACGATTCAGCTTCTTTTCCATACTTTTCACGACGTGCATGTGTCGCTTTGGTAGCGAACCCTCGAAGAGAAATTCATTGGACCAGCGAAACTGACTGGAGACTGGATTTTTCCAGGATCGATAGAGGATCGATATGGTAAGAGGATATTGAGATGGAAACGAGCGCGGTTTTCCATACGAAAAAGTGGGAAATCCCCTCTGCGAGGGATCTGTCTATTGCGAGGTACAAGAATCGGCGTCAAAGTTGGCATTCTTAGGCTTCTCAACCTGATGAAGCTGCAGCTTCTTTTATTCATAAATTGGATATCGCAGGTCCTATTGGCCGCGCGTCAGAGATCCAATGGATCTCGCTTCGACTTGCCTGTTTTATCGTTTTAGCGTTTTTCAACGTCGCGCGATATTTCTCGGCAAGCGGTAGTTGATAAAGTGAAAAAAGAAGGAATTTCGCTGCGAATGAAATTTCGATCACGTCGACAACTTTGCCCAGCCGACATTTAATAACGAACGATGATGGGATCGCGGTAGAAAGGGTGGCCGATTGGGCGTAAAAGTGACGTCGGCGACGAGATCGGGCGGAAGCAACGTGGCACGTTATCATTTGCGAATTTAAAAATATTTTCGATAACCGATATCGACGGTCACATCGCCAGGCCGCTGTCCGCTGCCGGCAGATATATCGCGCGCGCGAAAATATTACTTGTCGTACATCATGCGGCTACGTACGCGCACCCCGCGGATATCGCGACCCATTATCGATATCGCTGCGATACCTAACGCCTGAATTCTAATCGGGAGACCCTTCGAATCCGGTCCATCAGTGGCGATTTTCACGTCTGTTGTTGGATACCAAGGCACGTTTTCTGTTCGATGAATAGAATGTTTGTATGGAAATAGACAGGCGATTGATTAACGCGAAGATTAATCGAGTTTCTTAGCAGACGAGTCGTTTTAGGTATGATTTTTATGAATTTCTTCATTTCGTTATGTAAGTAGATAGGTGATTGATTGATATTCGATGCTGAGAAACAAATGAGTTACTGTGGTAAGTTGATTCGTGGGAAGAAGACGAGTAACGTGATGATAAATATTCGGATGAATGTAAGGGACAGTGTTTGGGATATTATTATATTGCAAACCTTGTCAACTTGTGGGTTTGATCATTGAACTTTATTTAAATTGTGATGTTTAATTGCTGAGGTTTGAGAAGAGTAAGGAAAATGACGTTTGTCGTGTTGATGTCTTCAACAGTTAAATTACAATATTTAACTAAATGCAAAATCATTATATCTTGCTGTACTTGTCAACTTGTGGGTTTGATCAGTGCATCCTCTGAACAGTTCAATTAAAGATTGTTAGAACTTCGTTTAAATTGTGCTATTTAATTGCTGAGATTTGAGAAAAGTAAGGAAAATGACGTTTGTCGTGTTGATGTCTTCAACAGATAAATTACAATATTTAACTAAATGCAAAATCATTATATCTTGCTGTACTTGTCAACTTGTGGGTTTGAACATTGAACTTTATTTAAATTGTGCTGTTTAATTGCTGAGATTGGAGAAGAGTAAGGAAAATGACGTTTGTCGTGTTGATGTCTTCAACAGTTAAATTACAATATTTAACTAAATGCAAAATCATTATATCTTGCTGTACTTGTCAACTTGTGGGTTTGATCAGTGCATCCTCTGAACAGTTCAATTAAAGATTGTTAGAACTTCGTTTAAATTGTGCTATTTAATTGCTGAGATTTGAGAGGAATAAGGAAAATGACGTTTGTCGTGTGAATGTCTTCAACAGTTAAATTAAGGGATTTAGCTAAAAGCAAGAATCATTATCTTGCTGTACTTGTCAACTTGTGGGTTTGAACATTGAACTTCATTTAAATTGTACTATCTAATTGCTGAGATTTGAGAAGAATAAGGAAAATGACATTAATTGTATTGATGTCTTCAACAGTTAAATTAAGGAATTTAACTAAATGCAAAATTCATGATTTTGCTGTACTTTTCAACTTGTGGGTTTGATCAGTGCAACCTCTGAACAATTCAATTAAAGATTGTTAGAACTTCGTTTAAATTGTGCTATTTAATTGCTGAGATTTGAGAGGAATAAGGAAAATGACGTTTATCGTGTTGATGTCTTCAACAGTTAAATTACAATATTTAACTAAATGCAAAATCATTATATCTTGCTGTACTTGTCAACTTGTGGGTTTGATCATTGAACTTTATTTAAATTGCACTGTCCAATTGCTGAGATTTAAGATAAATAAGAAAAATGACATTAATTGTATTGATGTCTTCAACAGTTAAATCAAGGAATTGAACCAAATGCAAAATTCATGATTTTGCTGTACTTTTCAACTTATGGGTTTGAACAGTGCAACCTCAGAACAGTTCAATTAAAGATTGTTAGAATTTCATTTAAATTGTACTATTAAATTGTTGAGATTTAAGATAAATAAGAAAAATGACATTAATTGTATTGATGTCTTCAACAGTTAAATTAAGGAATTTAACCAAATGCAAAAATCATTATCTTGCTGTACTTTTCAACTTATGGGTTTGAACAGTGCAGCCTCTGAACAGTTCAATTAAAGATTGTTAGAACTTTAATCTACTTGCTGAGATTTGAGATAAATAAGAAAGATGACATTAATGGCGTTGATGTCATTAACAGTTACATTTAAAAATTTAAATAAATTCAAAAACGAATTTGAAAAAATTACAGTTATTATACCTAATTTGATGATCATTTAAAATATGTAACGACATTTATTTAAAAGACAGTGTTTGCAATTTCATTAGTACATTAGTTGAAATGTACAGAAAAATGTACTTTTCAACTTGTGGGTTTGATCATTGCTGCCTCTGAACAGTTTAATTGAAAATTGATAGAACTTTATTCAAATTGTACTGTCTAATTGCTGAGATTTAAGGTGAATTAGAAAAATGACGTTAATCGTGTTGATATCTTCAACAGTTAAATTAAAAAATTTAGCTAAATGCAAAATTAATTATTTTGCTGTACTTATCAACTTGCGGGTTTGATCAGTGCAACCTCTGAACAGTTCAATTAAGGATTGTTAGAAATTTATTTAAATTGTACTATTTAATTGCTGAGATTTGAGATACATAAGAAAAACGGCATTAATTGTACTGATGTCTTCAACAGTTAAATTAAAAAATTTAGCTAAATGCAAAATTAATTATTTTGCTGTACATTTCAACTTGTGGGTTTGATCACAGTGCCCCCTCTGAACAGTTTAATTAAAAATCGCTAGAACTTTAATTGCTGAGATTTAAGATAACTTGCTGAGATTTAAGATAAATAAGAAAAATGTCGTTAATCGCATTGATATCCTTAACAGTTACATTTCAAAATTTAACTAAATGCAAAACCGAATTTAAGAAAAATTACAATTATCACGCCCAGCTCGATGATTGTTGAAAATATAATATACCGTCGAGTGATTCGTAGTACAAATATTTGAAATTCAAAACTTGCAAACTTCCGTCTACAGGATTTATGAAGTGCATCAAATCTGAACGCGCAGTAACGGTGAATTAATTTCAATCGTTGCCGAAGCGAAACAAACGTTTTTCCTCCACCATTTTGACCGCAACGTGCCACCAACTGAACCGATCGATACTTGTAAATAGAACGCGCCGCGAAAGGCCAAACGGACAATCCAGCGACGCGTTAAAATTAATCCAAGATACAACGCCGATCGAATGGCAAATCGGTTGCTTATCTTACTATCTCATTCGTTTACCTCGATATTTCCACGTGGTGCGTAGTCGACGATCGCCGATGGAAAGCAACCAACTAACTACGTTACTGCGTAACAGCCATTAATCACGTTGGACACTAGAAAGCGCACTGTACTATGATTTTTGCCACGATCGATTCGACTGATCGAGCATAAACCACGCGATACTCGAAGACCGAGAGAGGAAAAAACATAGGTAAAGATGATAACTGAGATAAAGAAGGATCGCGATGAGAAATCAGAGATCCGGACGTGGAGGAATTTTGCGTAGAACTGAACCAGGTAACGGATTTTCTCGTCCAGTCGAAATGAAACCCTTTAGTCGCCGCGACCTTGAATCTCATAATTTGCTTATTCAAAAGGAATATTGCGGGGTGCGGCGGCCAAGCCTTTGGGTTGTCCAGGCAGTAAATCAAAGTGCGAACAGATCAGTTCGTTCTGGTCGTTCTGCTGTTTCTAACGGGTGACGGGGGCCGCGGGAAAGGATGAGAACCGATGCTTCGACAGGTGAAGCGAGAATCTAATTTAAACGATGGTGGCGAAGGTGGTTCGTTGCTATCGTTTGTACAGGATATTGCGCGCTGACCTTTCGCCAAGGAATTTCGCTCGTGTCACGAAACCAATCTGGAATATTTTAATTGAAACGTGTTTGGAAAATTACGTAGAGTAGGTAGACTGTAGATGTTTGTGCGTTTATGGGACGTTTAAGGGATGCTAGTTACGTAGAATGTACACATCGTGGAAAGATGTAAGTGAACAGGTCTTGTAATAATGAATAATAAAAATAGTTGAAAGATTAAAAGAAACATAGTCTGGTAATAAAAAGAAGAAATGGCTATTTTTTAGAAGGTGGAAGAAATCTTCAATTCTTTAATCCACTTCAGAAAATTACTAATTTGTATGAACATTCACAAATGAATAAATGATAAATAAAATTGAAGAATTAAAAGAAAAATAGTCTGGTAATAAAAAGAAGAAATAGCTATTTTTTAGAAGGTGGAAGAAGTCTTCAATTTTTTAATCGACTTCAGAAAAATACTAATTTGTATGAACATTCACAAATAAATAAATAAATAATACAGTTGAAGAATTAAAAGAAAAATAGTCTACTAATAAAAAGAAGAAATGGTTATTTTTTAGAAGATGGAAGAAATCTTAGCTTCTGTAATTTTCTTCAGAAAATTACTAATTTGTATGAACATTCACAAATAAATAAATAATAGATACAGTTGAAGAATTAAAAGAAACATAGTCTGGTAATAGAAAGAAGAAATGGTTATTTTTTACAAGGTGGAAGAAATCTTCAATTCTTTAATCTTCTTCAGAAAATTACTAATTTGTATGAACATTCACAAATAAGTAAATAAATAATACAGTTGAAAGATTAAAAGAAACATAGTCCGGTAATAAAAAGAAGAAATGGCTATTTTTGAGAAGGTGGAAGAAATCTTCAATTCTTTAATCCACTTCAGAAGAATACTAATTTGTATGAACATTCACAAATGAATAAATGATAAATAAAATTGAAGAATTAAAAGAAAAATAGTCTGGTAATAAAAAGAAGAAATAGCTATTTTTTAGAAGGTGGAAGAAATCTTCAATTCTTTAATCCACTTCAGAAAATTACTAATTTGTATGAACATTCACAAATGAATAAATGATAAATAAAATTGAAGAATTAAAAGAAAAATAGTCTGGTAATAAAAAGAAGAAATAGCTATTTTTTAGAAGGTGGAAGAAATCTTCAATTCTTTAATCCACTTCAGAAGAATACTAATTTGTATGAACATTCACAAATAAGTAAATAAATAATACAGTTGAACAATTAAAAGAAACATAGTCTGGTAATAGAAAGAAGAAATGGCTATTTTTTAGATGGAAGAAATCTTCAATTCTTTAATCTTCTTCAGAAAAATACGAATTTTTATGAACATTCACGGTTTCGTGATAATAAATAATAAAAATAGTTGAAAAATCAAAAGAAAAATAGTCTGGTAATAAAAAGAAGAAATAGCTATTTTTTAGAAGGTGGAAGAAATCTTCAATTCTTTAATCTTCTTCAGAAAATTACTAATTTGTATGAACATTCACAAATAATTAAATAATAGATACAGTTGAAAGATTAAAAGAAAGATAGTCTACTAATAAAAAGAAGAAATGGCTATTTTTTAGAAGGTGGAAGAAATCTTCAATTCTTTAATCCACTTCAGAAGAATACTAATTTGTATGAACATTCACAAATAAATAAATAATAGATACAGTTGAAGAATTAAAAGAAACATAGTCTGGTAATAGAAAGAAGAAATGGCTATTTTTTAGATGGAAGAAATCTTCAATTTTTTAATCAACTTCAGAAGAATATTGGATCGTCCGAAAAGTTTCTTTCGTTTTATAACGAAACGCTCGCTATGATATTTATCGGATGGAACAACGACAAACAATATACGTAGTATTTATCGTACAAATAAATAGCATAAACATCTACGTTTTAACCGTAAGAGAAACTTCTGAATTTTTAATGTTTATCAATGCCGTTGCGCGTCCATCGGCCAATGGAGTTTGGCTTTTACCTTTTTCTTCTCAACTTCTCAGTCGCCGAGTGCAACATTCTTGCTGACATTTGTAGATACGATCATATTTCTTAATTCTTAAGCCCTGCGAACGATTGTTTGCCAAGTCTGCTCAGCTGGCGTCTGCGAGAATTTTCGCAATTTATTCCATATTAATCTTCCGTTTTCGAGATGATACCGCGGCTTTTATTATGTATAATGCAAACTCGTTTGTACCTTTCCCGCTCTATTATCATTGCAACTTGCAGTTTACTTTCGTTCATACTTCACATTCAACCACGGTGTATCGGATGGAAACGTAGCGGTGTCGCTGGTTGCTCGTATTATTATCAGAACAGTGGCGTGTTATCAGCGAAGTAGCGGCGATTATTTTCTAATGCCAGTATTTCGTAACACGTAACATAAGCTTTGGAGGCGGCCAGCCTCTTTCAGAACCTAACCATCGTGTTTTAGCTGCGTCGGGTCAAAGTTCAGGCGAATCGACTGCCTCTCGAGGAAGCTTGGCATTCCACTCCTTCTGCGAATTTCCGTTGCAGACGCTTCCACGGTTTACAAAATTGCAACGAGCAAGAATATAAATATTAGAATATTTGGACGATTGTTAGCTGCGAAATTATTAGGGTTGTCCGAAGATACAAAAAGTCCTTGTCTTCGACGGAGCCAGCGCAATATCGCCGTTCGGAAAAATGATTCCGGGAGAAGCATGAGACGCGCGTGCAAACTACGTTGCGCGAATAAAAGACGAGGAATGGAGCGAACAAAGGCGCGAAGGAATTTGAAGAAAACAACGACTTACTGTCCAAATCGTGCCCACCGACCTCAGCTACGCGTAGAATGCTTGAAAGTTTCACGTTCTAGATAATTTTGTCAATAAACCATTTTCGTGTTACTTTTATAACAATTCCACAGTTTCATTATTGTGCAACATCTTTTCAAATGCCTACGACGATCCTCCGCAAGTAGCGAAATAAGCGACAGCCGGATGTGGGTTACGCGGCGCGACCGGAAACTTTGCCGACACCCGAATACGGGTGCCGTGGCAGTCGACGTGTTAATATGAAATCGACCAGAATTTTTACATTTGGTTTATTACGGGGAGCATTTCTCAGCCGAGGTATCTCGTACATCGTACGGTTTCAATAACGTTCAGCTCGTTAGACGTACGAACGGAGAATCGCGTGGATAAATTGTAGAGTAGAAGATACATTTCAATACAGAAGCGTCGGTACAAGCAGGAACATAATTTGAGCCGAAAAGCCCACAACTGAAACCCCAAAGCCATCGTCGCCTGTCTGCCGTCTATGGTCTGCCTTCGTGCCAGTCTCTCGTCTATACGCTGTGGATGGCTGCGGTGCTCGAGAAACCTAAAAAGACCAGATGTAGAGTTTTCTTACAAGTGGCGACCACTTCAACGAACAACTATTAATTTAGTCATGCAAAAGTTATCAAGATCCGAGATTATTAATATTGTTAATATTGGCTTGGCACAGGTCTCATAAACTTGCATAGGATGATCATTTAGTATCATAGTACCACGCCAGAATAATTTACTTGTAATTTTCAATGAGAATTGACAATTCAATGTAAATTGTTTGCAAATAAAAAAAGAAAAAGAAAAGAATTTGCACTTCCTCTGCCCATTGTGAACGGTGTGGCCAACAGTTGTCACGTATCCAAAACATCGTCCATTGAAAGTTTCACGCGAAAAGCATGTGACACGTCGCAGGAGGCTGCAAGCCGATGTTTCTCGTTTCCTCTGTCAAGAGTATCGCTTTACCTCTTGCTGGAAGATGAATTTCCACAATCGAGCGCGACCTTGCGTCTCTCAGCGTGCACATGGCGAAGCGCAGGCAAGGCTTTAACACGTCTGTCTGACCTCGCAATAAATCAAGGGAAATGGGTGGAAGTTTGATGAACGTTGGGCCGGCAACGATACAGGTGACCTCGTTACGCTGGCCACCGATTTAAAGTAGGTGTCCAGGTATATTCCCTTTGGTTTTGCATAACTTCTGACAACCCCTTGTAACCAGCAAACCCTTCTCAAGCTTCTGTCTGTCGAAATGGGAGCAGTTTTCCTTGTTCTGCGAGCCTTCGACCAGCGAAGAAGTGAAAAGAAAAGGAGCAGAAGCGTAAACAGTCGCTGTATCGCCGTCCGCTGGCACCCTGCGGTCATCGTAAAACCTGATCGCGCGATTCGCTCTGCTTCAGTTACGTTGAATGCCGGACACCCTCGGAAGTCTTTGCGGATTCACCGGGAACAAGGTCCGAAAGAAGGTTTGCGGATGTGGTGCAACTTCACGTGAAATTCTCCGGCTTTTCGCCCCGTTGCATCGTCACGAGCCCCTCGTCGTTTTCCACCGCGATTCACCGACAGTCCACCATTGCCGGTCGGCTAACCGCGATGGATCAAATCTTGCGTTTACTTTATCCTCTTCGAATCGTTGACGCGAAAGCGTGGACATAGCGAGAATTTATTTATTTATTTATTTATTTATTACGGGGTAGCTGATGATCTAGTTGTAAGTGAAATTTCATCGTGGAACTTCTTATCTTTACTGGAACGAGTTTTAAATACTGGTGGTACGAGCGGAAAGGGGGTGATTCTAGGCGAAAAAAGAATTCGAAAATATAGAGTAACAATTTTTCGTTCGAGGCTTTGTTTTCGAGAAAATCGACTTTGAATCGTCGGTCGGTACGCCTGCACTTTACCGAGTCTCGTTAGAACCGATCCCACTGTAGATCGTTGTCTGGATGGAAAAATTAGAACAAAATTCTTATTCTATATTTTCGACTTCTTTTTTCGCGTAGAATCCCCCCCCCCCC
>NT_176571.1:544140-555293 GCF_000188095.3 Bombus impatiens
CCCCCCTTCCGCTTGTACCACCAGTTGCCAACCACCCTGTATTTCGTACAAGTTTCGACATTTGTTATTCGTGTTATAGTACGCCAGAATAATTTATTTGTATTAATTTAATTGATTAATTTATTTAATGAGAATCGATTGCAAAATTCTTCCAAATAAAAAAAAATAGTTTCAAGTAAATTTTCTGCAGTTTTTTTCTTTTAATCTAAAAGAATCGCAGAGTCAGAGGAGTTTGGAAAACTGTGATGTAGATAACGAAAAGAAGATCGAGGAGGCAGACGTTCGTCCGTTTCGCGTAAATAATTAGCTGTTCGTTCGTTTCGAAGTGCGTTCGTACGAAACCGAAGCGAATATTTTGCCAAGATAACGAGCGATATAATAAGCGCGAAATTATAGCGTCGAGGCGCGTAATTATTATAACAACTTCCTCGCAATTTTCCGCGATACCCGCGCGATCTCACGTCCCGAAACGAGTTCTCAACGCATTTTTCATTCGATCCATCCTGCGTTTAAAAAATTCCTTCTATAGATTCTTACCCTTACGTTTGTTGCTTACGAAACGCCGATAACTCCGAAGCCAAGAGAATGGCAGATCGAAAGAATAGAAGAAAGAGGAGCTGTTTCGAGATGTCAAAAAAGTTGAAAGTTTCGCTGTTAGCTTCGCCAATATTATTTTCTAACGTTTCGAACCTGCAACTGTTGGGTTGGCAACTAAGTGACTGCGGTTTTTGTCATTGGACGGCATTGGCGAAATCCGCAGTCACTTAGTTTCCATAGAATTTGACCGATGATATTGGTGACATCTAGAAATTGCTCATTTCATCACTTTTCTAGCTACTCGAACGGGAGTTAGCTGTACCATGTCGCAGCACAATATGAAACGCAAGCTATGAATGATAATGTGCGATTATAGCAATTGGGTTGATCCATAGACTAAAGTGTCTAGAAGAACTATGACGCAGATACGCTTTTCTTAAATCTGTCTTAGAATCTTACTATTAAATAATAACAATAATAATAACATAAATATGTTACCTTACGATGGATGAATTTATGGATCATCCTGTAGAGGTTTCTTGGTCACCGTAGGGGATGGTTGGTTTGTTGTGTTTAAATAACCACTGTTGAAAACCGTCAAGTATATTTAAAACGATAAATAAATTGATACAGACAATAATCACTCGTACCAACGGATTCGCTGAACACAGTGTGTAAATCGTGAATGAGATCGCTGATAACTGATAGATACCGAGCCCCTTACGATCGCGTTTATTTATTTATCATTTTAAATATAGTTGACGGGCTCCAACAGCGAGTTATCTCGCTATTTAAACACGACAAACCAACAAACCTCTACATTGGTGACCACAACACGGTCTCTGCAATTCTATTAGTTGGAAACTAAGTGATTGCGAATTTTGTCATTAGCATTTAATGACACTTAGTTGCCAAGCACTTAGTTGCCAAGTCAACGGATCGAATGCTCTGCCCGTTCACTGCAAACGAAGCTACGTATAGCAATTAAAAAATTATATCTGACTCGCCCGTTTTGCCCAATTCATGTGCATCGTGGCCCATACTGTCGTGTTTCGTTTCCGAAAGAAAAATTCTGCCAGACAGGGCTGAAATGAGAAACATAGATGGCTGGAAAACGTAGCTACAGAATAGACAGCTGCGTAATGGGAGGAGAAAGGTTCTCAGGCGAGTGGATGGGAGAAGGAGGAAACGTCCAATTGACGGCGGTCGAGCGTCGAAACGTGTGCGGAAAAAGAGGATCGTTCAGCTTGTGATCGGTCGGCGGGCGCGAGGCTAGCGAAAAAATTGCGTGCCAGGTTGCTGGAAAAATTACGTATTCTCGGTAGACAGATGATTTTCGCGCCGTTACCAGCGACGCCTCCGGCTTAATTCGCCAAGACACGCGAAAGCGCGCGCTAGACGATGCATAATTCCCGCCGCTCGCTGAATATGTACATTTTTATCAAGCACAGCCGATTCGGCTTGAAAACTTCGGCGACGTGCTGACGGCGCGGCAGGGGAAACCAACGAGGAGCCAGAATTAACGACGCCATGTTGGTTCGCTGGAATCAGCGTGATAATTCCTCTTATTGCCCGCACATATTCACTTAATTCGCCATCACTTTCTCATTTTGGATATTTTACAAATCTCCGGACGAAATATCTCGTTCTTTGCATTTCCTCTTTCTGCTTCGTTTATTAACTTCTCGCGCGTAGGAGGCAGAGAAATGGAGGACTTGGAACCGTAGCAAGGTCGTTCGATCCATCGCTATTTTTCAGAAAATAGCGTTGTCTGTTTAGGTATGACGAATTAATCGAATGGAAAAGAGAGAAGAGTGTAATATGCAGAGTATGAAACTGCATAAAGTACGGTTAACGTAAATGTAGCTCATAGTTGTTCGGTTTAAGCAGATGCATGTATCGCAAAAAGGAAAATATTCTGTCAAATGAAACGAAAGTAATGAACGAATTAATCGCAGTTTTACAAGTTGTGAAGATCGTATGAAGTTAGAACCGAGGTGCGAAATCTTGACAGATAAAACTGTGGTTTTCAGTCTCTTTAAGCGTGAACCGCTGAAAACCTGATCAATTTCATAAATTCAGAAGTAAGGAAAAATGATAATGTCATAAGGATTCGTCTTATTTCCGCGTATCTGCTAACGTTAACGTGTTGTTCTTTTAAAAACTTGCGCCACTAATCGGTAATCGTTTACGGTTTAACTCGATGACAGCTAACGATCTAGTTTTTGAATTATGATGGTGCTAGAACCGGTGGTGCAACACGTCAAAATTCATCTGGCAGACGCGAATCGTAATGGCTGATAAGGTGAATAAAACAATTTGTATGAGTTAGCACGGTGATGAATGAAGGTAAATGGTTCGAGACAGAAGGTGGGAGGTTTGGCTGCGGACGCAACGCCGCGCCTCTAATAATGATAAATGAATAAGTAGCCAAATCGGCCTCTACAAAGGGCTCATTGATTCGATTTGATTGATGATTCCACAGTCTTTGTATTTCGGTTGCCGATGGAAACCACAAGCGTAGTACGCCTCCCTTGTTGTGAAACACAACACGTTATTGTGACGGCAGCGTCCATTATCGTGTTGACGCCCGATTTTCTGGAACGCCCGTAACGAAGTTATCGGTAATTTATGGAAAAATGACACGAGACTGTGAAATTTCTGGATAATTCGTTTTTAGGTAAAGCCAAATATTTTGAGTTCTGTTTGTGCGGTATATAATTTGTAACGCCTCAAGTACTTACAATGACAGAATGATTTTGAGCTCTTGAAAAATTGCAAGAATATAATATGTATCATTACAACGTGGAAAATCTTCTTAGGTTTCGTTGGTGTTGAAGTAACTGCTTCAATAAAAGCTGTACGTCTTTATTTATGTGCATCTGTGACCTGAAAATTTAGTGAAACAAAAATATTGCAAATAAGGAGAGGTTATAATAGCATTGTGACCTTGAACATCAATTATGTTTTGGGTTACAAGGTGTGGAAACAAACGAGCTGTAAATAGATTTCTATTTGTGTACCTTGTAATCTTTAGCTACAGGTACAAGGTTAACTTTTTTGGTAATGTCCTTTTGCTGTAAATATATGGGCTTGCTCTCTATTTTTCCATTGTATTGTAATACTAAGAGAGTGGGGATCTGGATCAGCATAAACTTATACAATTTACTTGTACTTATACCTTTACTTATTTCAATTTATTTTTCTATTACAAATTCACCTATTTGTTCTTCTATCAGTCAACCTTATGAAAAAACCTAAGAGTAGGACCAACCTATTAAAATGGACAATAACAAACCAACACATCATTATTTAAATTAATATTCTAAAGTGTAAATAGCATATCTTAAAATAAATGAAAAAACATTCTAAGTGTACCCTGTGGGTATAATCAGATAGAAAACGTAAACACAGATTGTTCAAAGCTTTATGAAAAATCTAACTAGCAAAATGGATAATAACAAATCCACATATTATTATTTAAATTAATATTCTAAAGTGTAAATAGCATGTCTTAAAATAAATGAAAAAGCTAAACATTCTAAGTACCCTGTGGGTATAATCAGATAGAAAACATAAACACAGATTGTTCAAAGCTTTATGAAATATCTAACTTATCAAAATGGATAATAACAAACCCACATGTCATTATTTAAATTAATATTTTAAAGGGTAAATAGCATATCTTAAAATAAATGAAAAAATATTCTAAGTGTACCCTGTGGGTACACAGATTGTTCAAAGCTTTATGAAAAATCTAACCTATCAAAATGGATAATAACAAATCCACATATTATTATTTAAATTAATATTCTGAAGTGTAAATTGCATGTCTTAAAATAAATGAAAAAACATTCTAAGTGTACTCTGTGGGTATAATCAAATAGAAAATGTTACTTAAACACAGATTGTTCAAAGCTTCATGAAAAATCTGAACTTCTGCTGTAATGTCCTTTTGCTATAAATATATGAGATCTGTTATTCCATTGTACTGTAACACTAAAAGAGTGAGGATTTGAATCAGCATAAGCTTATATATTATGCTTGTACTTATACCTTTACTTACTTCAATATATTTTTCTATTACAAATCTATCTACTTATTCTTCTATAATCATCCTCAACAGTTAGCATACTGATAAGATACGAGTATTACTAATTACATTGGTAAAATGTGAAACCATTCTGAAAACCTATAATAAAATAAAAAAGTTAGTACACAGCTGGAATAGCAGTCTTGAACATATAATTAGTCTTGAAGATGAGAACCACTAAAAACATTGCAGCTTATTAATGCGATAAATAATTGAACGTTCAAATAATTATTGCCAGTAATATCCATAAAAAGTTTCCTACAGGTGTCCATTATATATAAAATGACAGTACTTACATCGACAAATAATATCTACTGTATGGAGAAAAAGGTTATTTCTGTGTCAGAAAACTAATTGAAACGTCATCAAGTAACCACCATATAAGTTCAATGTATTAGCATTCGCGCGTGTAAACCAGAAAATGAACAGTTCATCCTGAATTCATTAATTCATTCACCGATATATTCGTCAGACGGGACCATAGTCTAAATGAGTTTGCTTATCTGACTTTGTAAAGGGAAACGTGTCATGGCGTCGATGATTCGTCTCGACTCTGAACGATTATCTTCGTGCGTGCAATTATTAACATGGATCGGGACATGTAATCGGCTCTTATCGAATTTCCTAATCTGCACCGTTTAAAAACCGGTGGTCAGACGCGACTCGTTAGATTCGTGGCCGTTATTTTCACACCGATAACGCGGCTCGTTCAACATCTTGATACGCTTCAGCTGTCGCGTGCCAAGGTAACCAAGCATTCTGGGTAATTCATCTGCAAGAGAAATGATCCGAGATGCCGTTAAAAGCTGCGTCCACTCTAATTAATTTGCCCGGCGAATAAATTTCCACGTTCGACGAATCGGTAATTAGCGTCAATATCGCGATGAGTAACGCGAACGTCGGCTTCCGTTGATTTTTCTCCCACTGTAAACAAGACGAAACATAAATTAGCGGATCTCTAGCGTTTTGTTAGAAATTAATGCAGCTCACTGACTATAACCTAACCAGAGACGCGACTGCAAATGTTCTCATCGAACTAAATACGCGTGCTGTTGTTGCGCGATATTTTTGCCCGATCTTGTTTGGTCGACGGATTATTTTCGTTTGTTGAAACACGTGACAGAGCCATGCGCGGATTCGACTGCGCTTCGATATATCGTTTTTATCGAGTAAACACTTGCGTTCGTCGCGCGTGTTCAAAAACACACGAGTTTCGCACGAGTGCGCATCGAGCCTCGCTATAGGCTTCGATGCCTAGATAACGAATGTACTCCATAAATACATTTTTGCCCCGTGACCGATGCTATTAATAGGTTATGGTCGACGCTCGATTATTCTGTGGCTCGGATGGAATTAGGATTATGAATCATCCACATTTTATTCTATTTTCTGTTTGTTTAAGCCAAATGTCCTCAAATACGATCGTTTATTCCGCGTCATTTGATCTTCGGTCTTTAGTAACACGAACGTAGAATAATTACCACGATACAAATAATCAAAGAAATTTAACCAATACCAATAACGAAAATCCTTATTGATGAATTTTCTACGCTGCAAATTAGATTGAGGTTAGCTCGAGGTTAGGTCTTCTTCTCTCTCGTTTTTACGGGTTACTATTGACACACGATTCACCTCGAAGAAATGATGACACGATGACGCAGGAAATTGTGTCAGGGATGCTGATAGATAAGAAACACGAATGCGACGGAAAAAATGGACACGCCGAAGAATTGTTGAGCGCCGGCTTGCAACGACGGACCGGGCAGAAGATCAGAGGGTTTTCGTGGCAGAGTGATTGGTGGCAGCTGTTAGTTTAATCATCGCGCATTAGCCGAACTACCCCTTAGCCGGAGGCCTCGCCCACTTTCACCCTCGGATTCCGCGTTGTTCGTATCGTTCGGTCGCTTCTGTCAGCTTTGTTCCGTCCTCATTTGTTTTATTCAGAGTTCGCGATACACGTCGCCGTTTGTCACTGGCCACTCTTTTCGCGTTTCCAGTCACTCGCCTCGACCAAACGCACGCGTCCTACCCGTTGACCGTCATTTTCGTATTTTCCAGTCTCCTCGGCTCTAAACGTTTCCCATTTTCCAGCAAATTTCTCAAGTAGAAATTTATAGTCTCTTTTTCTTCTTTACGATGCAGATTCAGGCAACGGTTGTTTTTTTGTAATATTACTATAATAATGGAAGCTGGCTTTCTCTTGATATTTGGATTATTGTTATCATATTTTTGTAACGATTCAACGAAAAGCTGATCGAGAAAGCGTGTTATACGATAACCAGAGTGTGGATGTTTATGCAAATTTGTATTTTTGTAAACATAAACATAATGAAGAAATACAGTGTTGTGTAAATAGAGGTTCGTTTTGGCTATTAAAGATTGTAGCTTGTATTTTGAATATTTGATATACAGGGTGGTACAAGCGAAAAGGGGGTGATTCTAGGCGAAAAAAGAACTCGAAAATATAGAAAAAAATTTTTTTTTTAATTTTTCCATCGAGACAACGATCCATAGTGAGATCCGTTCTAACGAGACGCGATAAAGTGCAGGCGTACCGACCGACAATTCAAAGTCGATTTTTTCGAAAACGAAGCCTCGAACGAAAAATTTTTATTCTATATTTTCGACTTCTTTTTTCGCGTAGAATCACCCCCTTTCCGCTTGTACCACCAGTTACCAACCACCATGTATTTGCACGTTGGTTGCATTCTGCGTGTTTTTGCATCTGTATAAAAATTCCCACAAACATAGAAAAGTAAAAAAAATTAATAAACCTTTAATAATAACGGAGTGATTTGAAAAATACAATTTGGTAGAATAATAACGTGTTTAATTATGATAAATTTAACTGAAAAACACAGGAAATATCTGTCCGGGTCAGAATTGACCCAGTCCACGTTATACGAGGATTAACACGATAAACATATTTGTGTTCGAAGGAATGTAACAGATCTTCCTGGCTTTCTTTTAGCAAGAGATATTTCATTTCTTTTGTTTCTGGTGTCGTCTACGACCACAGACAACGAAAACCTATAAAAGCTGGTGGAACGTTTTGTTTTTCTGAGCGAGGGATGAAGCGATCTGGGAACTGTTCGTGGTCGAAGTTAAAGCAGAATTTCCAGATCTCGTCGACCTGGTTTTTGCACAAACACGCGGTTAAGTGTGTCGCAGTAGAATCTTCGTTGGGTCGCGTTTCCCGCGTTTTCGAATTTACGAGGTGGCGCGTCGCGTATGAAAAGAAATCGAAGAGAAGAACCGTAGAAAGAAGGTCGACTGGCAAGAACAATGATGAATGTGACGAACTTCGAGGTTCGTTGGCAAGTTCAGTGAAAAAGTCTAACCTAATCTGAAAAAAGTTCAGCGAAAAATCTAACCTATCAAAATGGATAATAGTAAACCCACACATTATTATTTAAATTGATATTCTAAAGCGTAAATAGGTTGTCTTAAAATAAATGAAAAAAACATTCTAAGCGTATCCTGTGGGTATAATCAACTAGAAAACGTAAGCACAGATTGTTCAAAGCTTTGTGAAAAACCTAACCTATCAAAATGGATAATAACAAACCCTCGCATCATTATTTAAATTAATATTCTAAAGTATAAATAGCATGTCTTAAAATAGATGAAAAAGCATTCTAAGTGTATTCTGTGGGTATAATCAAATAGAAAACGTAAACACAGATTGTTCAAAGCTTTGTGAAAAACCTAACCTATCAAAATGGATAACAACAAATCCACATATCATTATTTAAATTAATATTCCAAAACGTAAATAGGATGTCTTAAAATAAATGAAAAAGCCAAACATTCTAAATGTACCCTGTGGGTATAAACAAATAGAAAATGTAAACACAGATTGTTCAGAGCTTTATAAAAAACCTAACCTATCAAAGTGGATAATAAAAACCCTCACATCATTATTTAAATTAATATTCTAAAGTGTAAAGAACATGTCTTAAAATAGATGAAAAAGCATTCTAAGTGTATTCTGTGGGTATAATCAAATAGAAAACGTAAACACAGATTGTTCGAAGCTTTGTGAAAAACCTAACCTATCAAAATGGATAACAACAAATCCACATATCATTATTTAAATTAATATTCCAAAACGTAAATAGGATGTCTTAAAATAAATGAAAAAGCCAAACATTCTAAATGTACCCTGTGGGTATAAACAAATAGAAAATGTAAACACAGATTGTTCAGAGCTTTATAAAAAACCTAACCTATCAAAGTGGATAATAAAAACCCTCACATCATTATTTAAATTAATATTCTAAAGTGTAAAGAACATTAATGTTAATGTTCTAAAAATCATTATTTAAATTAATATTCTAAAGTGTAAAGAACATTAATATTAATATTCTAAAAATCATTATTTAAATTAATATTCTAAATAGCATGTTTTAAAATAAATGAAAAAGCCAAACATTCTAAGTGTACCCTGTGGGTATAAACAAATAGAAAACGTAAACACAGATTGTTCAAAGCTTTATGAAAAACCTAACCTATCAAAATGGATAATAACAAACCCTCACATTATTATTTAAATTAATATTCTAAAGCATAAATAGGTCGTCTTAAAATAAATGAAAAAACATTCTAAGCGTACCCTGTGAATATAAACAAATATAAAACGTAAACACAGATTGTTCAAAGCTTTATGAAAAACCTAACCTATCAAAATGGATAATAACAAACCCTCGCATCATTATTTAAATTAATATTCTAAAGTATAAATAGCATGTCTTAAAATAGATGAAAAAGCATTCTAAGTGTATTCTGTGGGTATAATCAAATAGAAAACGTAAACACAGATTGTTCAAAGCTTTGTGAAAAACCTAACCTATCAAAATGGATAATAACAAACCCTCACATCATTATTTAAATTAATATTCTACAGCCTAAATAGGGTGTCTTAAAACAAATTTGAAAAGGATTCAACTACGTAATTAAATGGAAACCTCGAACGAGTGTCCAAATTTACGGTTCTCGAATTTTCATATTTGAATATCGTTCACGTTTTAACAAACGACGAGAACTGTAATGTTCCAAGAACTGGTTTAACATAAATTCCGATTTTTCTCATATTACGTACAAATTGAAGATATTTGTCAACGTTATCTAAGATAAGTAGACTATTAAGTTACGCTATTCCATAACTGTCCAACACCTAACTCGCTTTCTTCTACTCGACATCGTATCGCTTTCTGCTGCGATATCAACAACCTAACGAAAATCTCTAATTCCACCGTGAAGCTGTAAACGCAAAGCCATAATTGTTCTTCCGTAAGCAAATATTCCTACGACATAAGGCAGCCGGATGAAACAAAACGACATAAGGAAGAACGTCATATGTTCCCCCTTTGCTCGCGCAATTCACAGGCAACAACGAAAAATCGTCGTTGAGGATCTCATCGCGCTGTTCGTCCTTTCCACGACGTACGATGTTCTTAGAAAAATCACGGAATTCCGAGGAATGGCGAAAGATAGCACGTGTGAGAGATCTTTCATGATCCGCGTTTCCTCTTGTACCGATTAATTCCCTGCGTCTTTGAATCGTGACCCTCGATATCTTTCTTTCGCGTGCGATCCCTCGTCGGCCATTTGTAAATGGTCCAGGCGTTCCATTTGAATTATTATGTTGCCCTTTAGATCGCCTCGGTGATACGATCTTCATTAGTAGCTGACAGCCTCTGAACATTGATCTTCGATAAAGGGTACAAATAAAAGACCAGAGATAATGTTCGCGTTATTTCAATATACAACATCGTTCCTTCGACTCCTGCAACGCAACAGACGCATCGTCTTAAGGAGACTTTAAATCAACAATTCTGCGCTGCCCAAATCCACGTTACCTCTCTCTAAAGACCTTCTTCCGCGCACGGAAGCGGATAGAACTATTACATAGCGCCAAAGAACTACGATTCAGTCTGTAAGTACCTTTGATGTTCGCTCAGGGACCAAACGATCCTCGCGCTAACGTCCTCGCAACGAAACATCGTTGTTCCACGGTAGCAACGACGTTGAAAGACCTTTTCCAGCGAAACGAACGAACGACGAATGAGCGAAAGAAACGTTGAAAGAGAAGAAGAAGAGGGGAGGGGGGAAGATTTCGAAAGAAAAATACGTGGAGAGCATGCGAGAGGAAAGAATATTCCAGGGGTGGTTTCCCTCGCCAGTGTCGAAGCTGGCGAAGTGGCGCATTCAGCGGTGAAAAGGGGCGGGGTAAAAGGGGTGTGCAGCGGAACAGAGAGAGAGCACCAGGCCGGAGAAGGACGAAGCAGCGTGGTCCCGGCTCGCTCGGTCGCGTCCCAGCGCGCAACAAAAGCGTGATAAATCGAGTACATTAATTCGCATTTTACCTTTGTTTGCGTTATGGAATACAATATTAAATGGAATGGGCGCACAATAGATAATGTTGGGCGCCATCATTTACGCGGCGCAGCGCCGCGTAGACGAGAGCGAGACGTTGCTTAGGTTGCTCGGGGAGTTGGCCGGGCAATTGTTGCTGGCATCG
>NT_176571.1:555393-555752 GCF_000188095.3 Bombus impatiens
CGCCCGCCGCCGCCCCTCCGCGCCCCGCCAAATTGTCCCGATCTACGTTTCACCAGCAACCAGAGCCATTAATCCGAGACCTGCTGAGAACCTGCTCCTTCGATCCCCCGTTGATTTTGTCCTGAATCGGTGGCGGAGGAGGCCTGGATGGCCGATTTCCGCAACATCCGGTCGATCTTCATTTTCGATCTTCGCGTCTGTAACTCAACAGGTACCGCACGACGAGAAGCTAGCGTTGGCGCTTTGGAAGAATTTCTTCTTCTACGATCGGATTCGAAAAAGCTGGCAAGCTGAGTGGAAAGGGCGGTGAGAAATATAGCGTCTAATTAGCGCCGGCGTTACGAACAGCGGCTCTATCC
>NT_176571.1:555860-585461 GCF_000188095.3 Bombus impatiens
CCGCCGTATCGTTGCTCTTAATGGATTTCAATTTGAAACGATCAACGGCAGAATCGTTGGCCCATTGGCGAAAATTGCAAACATAGAACGAGGCTCGTGTCACCGTTTGCTCGCTGAAATCGTAGAATCGACGATGATCGCTGCACGCACGAACAATTGCTCAGGAGGAGCGACGAGGAAACAGCGAGGAGAGCAGAGAGGAGTCCGCGATCTTTGGTCGGAACCGGGCAACGTTTCCGCTCGATGTCTGCTGGCAGAGCTTAAGGCCAGTTGGTAGCTGGAAATGGTGTTGGCAGGCCTGGGTGACGCATGGATTCGATTCCTGGGAGCTCGTGATTCCGCTCGGTTAGCCTCGCGTCACTCCCAGCAAACCCCATTACCCGCTTCAGCCCCGGCCGCGTCGTCGCAGCGCTTCTATTCCGCTGGCTGTCGTGCAATCTGCACGCCGGCATCTACACTTAACCAGCGGCACACGTACGAGCACGGTTGCCAACCGAAACGCTCGAAAGGACCAGGGGAACGTTGCCATTGACGTGGCGATCCGAAACCACCGCCGCTGATAGTACGGTTCAGCGCGAGTTAATGCAATGTCCAGTGATCGGTGATCGATGGTCTCTTTTTTCGCTTTGTTCTCGTTTCTCTGGCGGAGAATTGTCGATTCGATGGCGCGCCACGAGATTTTGATAAAATTCCCCGGATTCTCTTTTCTACTGTAACCGTAATCGACATAAAATGGCGGACCGATAAAATTCTATGGGAATTCTTACGTGGTTGTTCCTGGAATTTTCACGATCGTAATCAAACCACTCACAAATACGATAATTTCGATGTTAGTCGACCGCTAGAAGCGAGCATTTTAACGCGCTGATTTAAATCGAAAGATACGAGTCTCGTAGAATCAGCTGACGAATCTTGCGCTTTCTGACGAAGCAAATCTTGCATTTGCAGTGGTTTTCGTAGTGTTCGGGGAAATGTGGTAATAGAAATAGGAAAATATGCAGTAAACGATGCAGAGCGAAGGATATTGTCAATATAAAATTCATTGAATTCTACAAGGACACGAACCTAACCTATCTACTAATACTATTCAGTACACATGGATCTCTGAATTTTTCCTAAATCGACAATGTTGTGTTTTAGGATTGTTTCTCTGTAAAACACGAGAATATCTAACTTATTATTATTTCCAACTTATTATGTGTAATACAAATTTCTTAAATTCTTGAATTGTACAGGGTGGTTGATAAATGGTGGTACAAACGGGAAGGGGGTGATTCTACGCGAAAAAAGAAGTCGAAATTTCTCCATCGAGACAACGATCTACAGTGAGATCCGTTGCAACGAGACGCGACAAAGTGGGGGCGTACCCACCGAAAATTCAAAGTCGATTTTCTCGAGAACAAAGCCTCGAACGAAAAATTTGTATTCTATATTTTCGACTTGTTTTTATGCCTAGAATCACCCCCTTGCCGTTTGTACCACCAATTACCAACCACCCTGAAGATTCTTTTTAATTTGATATTAATAAGAAGAACGTAGGCGCTGAATTCGATTAATTTTTCGAATTAACTTTGTTCCCCCCACCAATCGGTATCTGGAGCGTTGGTAGGAGGCAAAGGACAGAGGTTTCGCACGCGAGATCTCCATTTCCATGGCGCAATTTAATCGCGGCGAGGATGTCTGCCGGAGAACCGAGTCGTACGAACGAATGAACTAAACTTTCGAGAGCTATCGATTATCAGCTGCGCTCCCTACTATTCTCTGTCGCTCAGAATACTCCGCTCCTCTTCCGGTGCCACCCTAGCCCGACATTCATTAGCCTCAGCGATGGCGAAGTAATTTAATTTGTTGCAGGATTTGTGGAATGTTAATGAAAACAGGACAGGCATCCCTGTGTCAATTTCTGATTAAGCTTGGTACGACTGGCCCGTTGTATGCGCGATGTTAGTTCGCTCGATTCGATTCATCGCCCTGTTTCATCCCTATCGCGTAATTCGTCATGAATTCCGATAGATTTTTGAGTAAAAGTTAATAGGAAATTGTTGAAGAATATTTATAAAACGGTAGGAAAATGACGAATAATTAGCGACGAATTATTTTTTCGTGTCGATCATTTCATTTCACGTGGCAATAAACAAGTCCATTCGCAGAAGAAATATTCAGAGCGTAAAGAAGATTAATTGGAAAACAAGGTCGTAGCCAGCGTATTTCACAGGTCATTATCTGCGAGTCCCAAATTCCCTGTGACTCGTTTCTCCTATTACCCTTCATAACCTGTGTGTTATAACTTGAACATCTACAAGGACACGAATCTGATCTATTTATAGCAAACCTTGAATTTTTTTTTTTAAATAAAGCTATTATTATTGAAGTAAAAAATATGAAAAACAATATTCTAACGAGCTAATTATACGAAGCTTGAAGATCTACAAGGACACGAACCTAACCTATCTATTGATATTATTCAGCGAACAAGAATCTTGAAATTTTTCCTAAAAATAAAGCTATCATTATTAAAGTAAAAAATATGAAAAACAATATTCTAACACACTAATTATACACTGTGGATTGATAATTGAAACGAAGCTTCAAGATCTACAAGGACACGAACCTAACCTATCTATTGATATTATTCAGCGAACAAGAATCTTGAAATTTTTCCTAAAAATAAAGCTATCATTATTAAAGTAAAAAATATGAAAAACAATATTCTAACACACTAATTATACACTGTGGATTGATAATTGAAACGAAGCTTCAAGATCTACAAGGACACGAACCTAACCTATCTATTGATATTATTCAGCGAACAAGAATCTTGAAATTTTTCCTAAAAATAAAGCTATCATTATTAAAGTAAAAAATATGAAAAACAATATTCTAACACACTAATTATACACTGTGGATTGATAATTGAAACGAAGCTTCAAGATCTACAAGGACACGAACCTAACCTATCTATTGATATTATTCAGCGAACAAGAATCTTGAAATTTTTCCTAAAAATAAAGCTATCATTATTAAAGTAAAAAATATGAAAAACAATATTCTAACGAGCTAATTATACGCTGTGCATCGATAATCGAAACGAAACTTGAACATGTACGAGGACACGAATCTGATTATTTATTAATATTATTCAGCAAAGAAGGATCTTGAAATTTTTCCAAAAAAAGAAACCTGTTATTATTATTCGTAAAAAATACGAAAAACAATATTTTAACGCGCTAATTATACGCTGTGCATCGATAATTGAAGCGAAGCTTGAAGATCTACAAGGACACGAACCTAACCTATCTATTGATATTATTCAGCGAACAAGAATCTTGAAATCTTTCCTAAAAATAAACCTATTATTATTATTCGTAAAAAATATGGAAATATATAATATGAAAAACAATATTCCAACGCACTAATTATACGCATCGATAATTGAAACGAAGCTTGAGCATCTACAAGGACACGAATCTGATCTATCTATAGCAAACGGGGATTTCTGAATTTTTCCTAAAAAGAAACCTATTATTATTCCTAAAAAATATGAAAATATTCTATTCTAATATTCTAACGCGCAAATTATTCGCTGTGCATCGATAATTGAAACGAAGCTTCAAGATCTACAAGGACACGAACCTAACCTATCTATTGATATTATTCAGCGAACAAGAATCTTGAAATTTTTCCTAAAAATAAAGCTATCATTATTAAAGTAAAAAATATGAAAAACAATATTCTAACACACTAATTATACACTGTGGATTAATAATTGAAACGAAGCTTCAAGATCTTCAAGGACACCAACCTAACCTATCTACTGATATTATTCAGCGAACAAGAATCTTGAAATTTTTCCTAAAAATAAAGCTATCATTATTAAAGTAAAAAATATGAAAAACAATATTCTAACACACTAATTATACACTGTGCATCGATAATCGAAACGAAGCTTGAAGATCTACAAGGACACGAATCTGATCTATCTATCTATAGCAAACAAGGATCTTGAATTTTTCCTAAAAAAAAGAAACCTGTTAATATTCGCGAATATAATATGAAAATAGATAATATGAAAAACAATATTGCAACGCGTTAATTATACACTGTGGATCGATAATTGAAACGAAATCCTCGCGTCGAATTTACGGGCACCCTGCAGCGCAAGTTCATCAACTGCTGTAGGCGCATTTGCAACGATGTCCGGACGATCTATCGGCGATATCGGTTTGCACGTCGATGCACGATGCTGGCGAGCGTGCACCGGAGTAACGGGGATAGCGAGGCACGACAACCAACGTTTCCAGGGGGTGGAACTGGAATGAGGGTACCCGCTCGCCCTGGTAATGGAATACCTCCACTGGAGAAACGCAATCACGCTGATGTTTCGGAACCCCAAGGCTGCCACGAGGGATTTCCACGCTCATGAGCAGATCAGACTTGCGTGCTGCTGCTGGCTCCTCTGTCTCTCTTATCCCACTCCCCTCTCGTTTCTCCAATTTCCCCTTCCCTTGCTCCGCCAACCCTCCATCTGTCAATCAAATATATCTCCAGGATGAAATTCTTTTTCCGGATTCGTCGCTCGTATCGATTAGAAACGTAACCGATCGTTTCTTCGCTGGAATACGAAGTTACAACATTCTCTGGTTCCTTAACCACTGCTCCCAAGGAATCCAATCTCGTGAACTAATTTTGCAATTAATATTACGCACACAGGATTGTACGATTTTGTCGAACGAAGAATTTTTGCAATTTTGCGATCAGTCGGTTCGTAGTATGTGAAATCAACTAATTAACTAATTCATTCTCAGTTGACTCATTAACACGTTGTTTTCAAAGAAATCTGCGTCAGGCGACGCGTGCAATCGATATTTTAGTAACGCGAGTCGCTCAAACGATGGTCTCGAGAATCATCTGTCGTCTCGTTTGATCGCAACGTTAAAACCAGTGGCTGTTGTCGAATATAACGAAGGGAAGCGCGGTACAGATTGTTCCGATCAAACGGTTTCTTACGCCACCGCAATTGGAAAAGCGATCGAATGGCACGGAAAACTTGGCACTCCGCTCCTTCTGCGAATTTCCGTTGCAGACGCTTCCACGGTTTACAAAATTGCAACGAGCAAGAATATAAATATTAGAATATTTGGACGATTGTTAGCTGCGAAATTATTAGGGTTGTCCGAAGATACAAAAAGTCCTTGTCTTCGACGGAGCCAGCGCAATATCGCCGTTCGGAAAAATGATTCCGGGAGAAGCGTGAGACGCGCGTGCAAACTACGTTGCGCGAATAAAAGACGTGGAATGGAGCGAACAAAGGCGCGAAGGAATTTGAAGAAAACAACGACTTACTGTCCAAATCGTGCCCACCGACCTCAGCTACGCGTAGAATGCTTGAAAGTTTCACGTTCTAGATAATTTTGTCAATAAACTATTTTCGTGTTACTTTTATAACAATTCCACAGTTTCATTATTGTGCAACATCTTTTCAAATGCCTACGACGATCCTCCGCAAGTAGCGAAATAAGCGACAGCCGGATGTGGGTTACGCGGCGCGACCGGAAACTTTGCCGACACCCGAATACGGGTGCCGTGGCAGTCGACGTGTTAATATGAAATCGACCAGAATTTTTACATTTGGTTTATTACGGGGAGCATTTCTCAGCCGAGGTATCTCGTACATCGTACGGTTTCAATAACGTTCAGCTCGTTAGACGTACGAACGGAGAATCGCGTGGATAAATTGTAGAGTAGAAGATACATTTCAATACAGAAGCGTCGGTACAAGCAGGAACATAATTTGAGCCGAAAAGCCCACAACTGAAACCCCAAAGCCATCGTCGCCTGTCTGCCGTCTATGGTCTGCCTTCGTGCCAGTCTCTCGTCTATACGCTGTGGATGGCTGCGGTGCCCGAGAAACCTAAAAAGACCAGATGTAGAGTTTTCTTACAAGTGGCGACCACTCCAACGAACGATATTAGTTTAGATCCGAGATTATGTCCTTTCGATCGAACGCTTCGTCTTTTGCTCTTTAGTCTGCTGTTAATATTGGCTTGGCAACTAAGTGATTGCGGATTTTGTCGATACCAGCTGATGACAAAACCCGCAATCACTTAGTTGCCAACCCAATAGTGTTAGCCTGTGGCCTCTGAATTCAAAGAAATTCACAACTTCTGCTACTGAGAATGGTGTTGAGAATCAAAGATGGATTTTTCTAAATTTGTTTGACTCCGATGAGCGTAGATTAACGTTGCTAAGAGAAATGGAGTACTTCAGAGGATAAAGCGTATAGAAAAATTCCAATTAATTCCACCGTCTTGGAAGCAGGATCTCGGTGTAAGTCTGGAACAGGAAATGGCAATTTCTGCCGGCTATACCATGGCGAGGCATCGCCCTGACTTTTGCTCCTTCGTACATTGGCGAATTCCGCATTCCGGAAATCACGGAGCGTTATTCCAGGTCCCACGCGGGTCGTCCAAGCCCCCCGGAGCGACATAACCCGGTGGCCGTCCCCGGAGCCAGCGAATCTCTTCTCGGCTAAGTCGCCGGGCAAAGTTATGAATTCTTTCGAAAATCTTGCCGGTGATCCTTCGAAGTTGAGCGGTCGGCGGGGATCAAAGAAGTTGGTGTGGCTCGGCCGGGGGGTGGAAAGGGGTGGATCAAGTCGCCTTAGAATGAAGCCTCGGCAAGAAGTCGAGGACGACGACGACAACGACGAGAAAGGCGAAGAAGAAGAAGAAGAAGAGAGTGGAGGATAAGAGAAGAGGGTTTTCGGTGAGAAGAATCCACCAGAGGGTAAAGGGGGTCGCAAAGGGGGGAAGGTAGTAGGAGTATAAGATCGACAGAAGGGGCTGAGAGAATCGTGAAGCTTGAGACGGCTAGGAGGGTGGTGGAAAGGGGAGCAGCGAGCAAGCAACGTGGAATACAAAGCAGCGACCGAATGATAGGAAGAGGAGGCTGAAGAAGTTTCGAAGGCTAAGCGGCCGGAGGGGGTGAGGCGTTGGGAGAAGACGGGTTCGAGAAAGAAGAGACCCCCTGCCGTCTATTCAAACCGCGCATGAGTTATTGCCATGGATAATTCGTAAATATGTTTATTTTGATTTTGTACGCAACGCGGTTTTATTTCGTAGCCGGTTGAACGCTCGTTCACGCTCCGCTCTTTCCCCCTGTTCTTCCAGCCACTTTTTGGAATCGGCTTTGATCGCCACTCTAGTTTCGGATTATAAACGAGCACGGCACATGTTTCCAGAGGTAAACCAGAAAAATGACTGTCCACCACGCGCCTCTGTCGGTTTATCGCAGCACCGGCATTCCACTTGGCGTCGCGTACGCGGCTACGTACGTGAAAGAATGTCATGACATTTTTAACGGGCCAGTGGCGAAACACGGAGCACGCACGAAGACGTACGTAATTTTCGTAATAATCGGAACGCTTTAACGACCCAATAGACCGATAGAACGAATCGGTAGGGTGGAAGGTCCCTCGGACGTCGTTTGAATCAGAAGAAATTCCTCGTTGATGGAACAAACGACAGAGGGAACCTTTCAGTCGCCAGCAAACGGTTGCTCGAATTCCTATAATCCCGCGCAAGCCCTACGCTTCACTAACTCCTAATATCAATGATCGCGAGGGGAGAGTCCCCGTGGAAGATTCCTCGATCATTGATATCACTCGAAGAAACGGCTTGGGTATATCGTGTTTGTCCCATGTTTGGACACGAAGCTTCGACGAGAGAGGCTTGGTCAGGGTGGTAGAGAAACACGGGAGAGAAGGTCGAGTGGAGGACGAGGGGATGAACGGAGACGGGAACCACGAGGGAATATAACGGAGAGGCTATTGGGCAGAGAGAGAAAGGAGACAGGCCGAAGGAGAGAAGAGAGGAATGAAGCCCGCCATATCAGTCTTGCTTGCGCCGACAGTTCGTCATTTGTCACTGTCGCGGCCATTAATAACTCCGCCATCCTGTCACTGTGGATAATACGAGTAGGTCTCTGCGCTCGGGCTGTTGTAGCTCCGGTAGGGGTGGTGTTCCGTTCAATTCAGTTCGGTTTAAGGGGTCGCTACAACGGATTGGAAGAGCATGCCTTTCAGGGGATGTGTCATTCGTCGCTCGGGGATATGGCGTGCGATCTTGTCGTCCATCTTGGGACATGTTCGCTTTTTTCACCGGTTTCTAACATATTTTTCATGTATCTATGGGATTGAGAATAGGTTAAAATATATACAGGTATTAGGTTTTACGTGGTTTTCACAACAGTGCAACTTCCACAAAATAATATAAACCTGTTGAGAATTTTGGGTCTAATCGCCGAAATAATGGTACAGGAATACTAAATTTACACTTGGAATTCATATTAGAACAGTTATATATCTATTTGATAAGCGATTGCAAAGATATTTATCGATACACACCTGCACGCGTCTCAACACTTTCTTCCATTTCTTTGCTATAATAATAATCTATTGCAACGTTCGTAGTTATTAGTGGCGATTTCCTCATATGTTCTACACATACTTCAACTGTTTCATAAATTTGAGAATTTTGGATCTTAATAGCCGAAATATTGGTATAGGAATACTAAATTTACACTTGGAATTCATATTAGAACAGTTATATATCTATTTGATAAGCGATTGCAAAGATATTTATCGATACACACCTGCACGCGTCTCAACACTTTCTTCCATTTCTTTACTATAATAATAATCTACTACAACGTTCGTAATTATTAGTTGCGATTTCCTCATATGTTCTACATATACTTCAACTGTTTAATGAATTTGAGAATTTTGGATCTTAATAGCCGAAATATTGGTATAGAAATACTAAATTTACACTTGGAATTCATATTAGAACAGTTATATATCTATTTGATAAGCGATTGCAAAGATATTTATCGATACACACCTGCACGCGTCTCAACACTTTCTTCCATTTCTTTGCTATAATAATAATCTATTGCAACGTTCGTAGTTATTAGTGGCGATTTCCTCATATGTTCTACACATACTTCAACTGTTTAATAAATTTGAGAATTTTGGATCTTAATAGCCGAAATATTGGTACAGGAATACTAAATTTACACTTGGAATTTATATTAGAACAGTTATATATCTATTTGATAAGCGATTGCAAAGATATTTATCGATACACACCTGCACGCGTCTCAACACTTTCTTCCATTTCTTTGCTATAATAATAATCTATTGCAACGTTCGTAGTTATTAGTGGCGATTTCCTCATATGTTCTACACATACTTCAACTGTTTAATAAATTTGAGAATTTTGGATCTTAATAGCCGAAATATTGGTACAGGAATACTAAATTTACACTTGGAATTTATATTAGAACAGTTATATATCTATTTGATAAGCGATTGCAAAGATATTTATCGATACACACCTGCACGCGTCTCAGCACTTTCTTCCATAGCCGACTGAACAGTTTACATTCCTTTGTTTTTGAGACGCCGCGCACACACATACTTTCACACACTGATATTCGCATACAAGCATCGCTACTACGCAGCTAACCTAGCCTAGCACATAAAATTATACATATCTCGATAAAACCAAAAAGCGTGCGTCTATTGTTTCCTCATAAAACTAAAGAAACTTTCCGGACAACCTAATAGAATGTTATACTTGTAATTGTAAAATAATGCTTGTTAATGATATAATAAATCACGTAATATCGGAATAAGAAACGTAATGTAATTTTTTTCATAAAGAATATTTCAAAATAGTAATTTCATTGCTGCCATATTTTACCAGTCCATATCTATCAAATCTGCAGAAGACGATTAGAAAAATGGCGATTTTAACCAGCAGCAGCCAGGACAGCTGAGAAACGTCCGTCAGCTCGTCATCGACACGGTTCCAGCGTCGTCCATCATCCGGGCCGCGTATCTGCGCGTGTCAAGCACGTCTGCTTTCAAGTACTTCGAAGCGATTAAAACAAAAAACGAAAAGCCACAGGGAAAAAAAAACAAAGTACATATCGAGAAAAACAGTCACTAAAAAAGGCAGGCAAAAAGAAGAAAAATAGGCAGAGTGGCCGTAGTGCGCTGGGAAAAAAAATTTTCGCGAAAGCCCTTTCATCACACTTGCCCGCCAAACTGTCTCGCTGCAGTTTTTATTGTGTCCGAATTGCGAGAGCTACGGGGGTAGAGAATTATTGTGAAAGCACCGAACATGTGCACGTTAACACCGCGAGAGCTCGTTTGCCCGCGGACCAAGGGCGAAGGGTCGGCACGGGGGACGGGGGCGGTGGGAGATGCGGCCAGCTTGTTGGTATTACGTAAGCGTGGCGCGGCCATTTCAAAAATGGGGGAAAAAAATATACGCGGGGAAAAAGAGGTTATGTCCCGGCCGCTGGCTGATGCCAACACGGCTTTTTAATTAGAACCGGCAACGCGCCGCCACCTGACATCCTGCACCGCCGCCACCCCTTCATCAAAGTATCATTCTCATTTCGTCGAATTTCACCGGCAGAATTGCGATGCATCGAGAGCCATGTTGCGAGAACTGCGAAACAAGATGACGGGAAAAAGTTAAAAAATAAGGATAAAGGTAAAGAAAAAAAGTAAGAAAAAGATGTTACACGGTTTGTACGTACGTAAATGCATATGGTATACCGTTAACAGCCTGCGGGCCAACATTAATTGCGCTGCTTTTTAAATGCATCGAACGGCCGCGTTTAATCGGTCAGCTCGATCGCTCCACTTGCCCGGTGAAAGGTTCGATATATGTATTATTATTTCAACGCTGGAGAACGTAATATTGCATGATGAGAGCCGCTTCCTCGCTTTCCAGAGACGCAATGCACCGCGCTTTGATCTGCCGGCTATGTACGCGGGAGGGCCGTGCCACCGAGTATCTCCATTGGTCTCGTTGAACGGTGAAAGGTTGTTCCGTAAGGACGTCGTTTGTTACGCCTATCGTTTGTGTATCCACGCGGAATGCGCTCCGTGTTCTGGAATGAGCGATCGGGGCTGAGTAATCGGTGATATCCTGGCAACCTTTGCCTCGATTTGCATCGGCCATTTATGTAGTCGATATTCTGGTATGCGCTGCTTGCCACGATATATCCATTGTATTGTGGTGGACGGTGTGACGTGTTGTTGGTTAAAGTAATAAAGAGACGAGTTGATTTAATTAACTATATTTACTGTTCAAGTGGTCACCACTTCTAGGAAAACTCTGCATCCGGTCTTTTTAGTTTTCTCAAGCACTGAAGCCGTCGACAGCGTATAAACAATAGATTGGGACTAAGGCAGTGTTGAAAAACGTTAAGTTGGTATCTACAAGCTAGTTTCTATAAGCTAAGTTGGTACGATTCCTAACGATGGTCTTTTGTCTTAGGAGTCGACCACGTGTTGATTATCTAAGTGTATCCGGTGTGTTCAGACGTTTCGTACGCGGTGGTGAAATATAGAAAGTAAAATTCAATCTGTGTGAATCTATTAAATATCAACCCGAAACCTATATTTAATAACAGGCAGACCATAAACAGTAGACAGGCGACGATCGTGCTGATACTAATTGTTATAATCGTTCGTTACACTTATTCGCTCCACTGACTGACTGACTCGATACTGAAATTGATTCGCGCGACTGACTGTGTCTGGAGGATACCACGTAAACTTGAGACTTCGATTATAAAAGACAAGAAGGTTAAGCCGTAACTCAATTACTAACTTTCTTTTATAGAACTTTATTGTAAGTACTGTTGAGAATTGTGCACCTTAATAGCCGAAATAATGTTACAGCAACGCTAAATTTACACTTGGAATTAATATTAGAATAGTAATATATTTATTTGGTGGACGATTTCAAAGATCACATCGATACACACTTGCACGTGCCTCAGCAGTTTCTTCTATACCCGACTGTTTACCGACTGTACTGTTTACGTTCATCTGTTTTCGAGACGCCACGCACACACATACTACATACGCACACACTGATACTCACATACAAGTATCTCTACTACGCACCTAACCTAGCCCAGCACATGAAATTATACATATCTCAGTAAGCAGAACGATTACAATGATTTTACAGAGATAAAATGATACTAAATCAAAGAAAGACTGAACAAGAACTGCCCGAGCTGGCTCAAGTCTCGGTTTATATAAGTTTTGGTTTCGGCATGATGTGCAAAAAAGTCTGAAGCTCGGGGGTCGATGTCTTATTTCTGATGTGAATTAAGGTGTGTCATAGGCTCGTTGTAGGTTATGATGATAAGGTGGTGACATGTGCGATTTCTTATCTCTGGTGTAGATTAAAATGCGGTTGATGTCACAAGGACATGGTCGTCTATTTACAAAGGTGTTTTGTCCAGAGTTTGTTTATCACATTAAATGCGTCGTACAGTGTTAATTTTCTGTGGCAAAACAACTGCGTGAGGTGTCTTCGAAACGAAACGTCCTAAGAAGCATATGCCGTTACAGCATACAGAAGTTGAAATAGTAACGAAATATTCTATACACCCTTGCTATTGTCGCTTTTGCTCGAATCTCCATTTATTCTTTAGCATGGTGGAACTGTCAATCCGAAGGTCTATCGATTCTAAGATTTCTCAGGGTAAACACCAATGATTGCCTTTGCTTTGCCACTACAGGGAAACGTGAAGAAGAAACCAACTTGGCACAATGGATACCCACAAATACAATAATACGGCGAGCTTCTAACCCGATTCTTAGGACGCGTGACAATAGCATTTTGCTAACGATTCTATAGGATTCGGGGATCAAGGACAGTTTTAAGTTCGGAAAGGATTTCAACTTCACGCTGCGACCGAACGATTCTTGTACGCGAGCCCAACCTTCGTTTCCTGCGTCACGAATAGCGAAAAGGACGGCCATAAATCCCGTCAAGGTCACTGACTCCGAGATCCTTTCAGTTTCCTCTTCCTCTTTCGCCGACTCTCGTGAAATCGTTGCGCATATCTGGTTTAGAGTAACCCGACCAGCGAGTACTCTTCCTGTTTCCTTTTCCCTTTATCCTGGCCTGGCCGGAATCCTCAGATCCCGCCATTACGCCGCCGCAACTGTCCAGAATTCTTCGCTTCAAATTCGCCAATTTCTCTCGTCTTGGGTTTACAAAGAATTCTTCACGGATACTGTCAAATCTTGAAATTATGGTTGTTAAATTGTTCATGAAATACTTCGGTTAAAATATCTGCACGTAGCATTTCATTCAATTTTCATGTCGTTGGCTGGGTGGTTCCAGGAAATTCAAACTGACTTTCGATCTAGTTCATGTCAGTTTTGTAAATACGATGGAATTTATTTCTAAAATAAATAGAACGATGCGTAGAAAGCAGAGAATTCGCAAGTAAAAATGGCAAAATGCTAGCAAACTAATTTAAATCCTGTCAACTTTTTTAATTATGTTACCGAAGAGGTCACATCGATTATCGTAATTTCTAATCGTTCATCGAGGAAATTGGAAGTATCACGATTGGACATTTTAGTGTTGCGGAATTTTTTACGATTAGCGTGAGATTGGGATAGAGGAGCGTGGGAAGGCCGACCGGAAGTATGGCCGAAGAAATCATGAAACTCAGCAACGTAGTGGGACGATCGGAGCTGTCGGCGGGAGAGAAGGGTGTGATGCCGGGAAACGGGGCGAGAGCGCATTCTGCAAGACGAACGAGGGGAAAGTAAAAAAATATCGAGTGCGATTTATCAAAGGCATTTCTTGGGCTGCTGACTCTGTACGAATTTTCGCCATATTCCTGCGAGGGCGAAAAATGTTCAACCTTTGTCCCTATCTATCCAACTTGTCCGCTAGTGTACGCAGTAATTGATTACGATTATCGTATCGTGCCTGAAACCTTATTAATTATTATTTGTTTATTAATTTATAAAAATTTATAAAAATTAATTTATAAAAATGACAAGACATTGTGCGATGTTAGCCCTTAAATGACGTTACACACATATAAAGCTGTTGCTGTTCCTAGACATATAAAGCGTTGCGTATTCCTATTACCAAAGTGTAAAGTATTAAATTATTTATTTTATGATAGCATCTATAACGCAATTTTTTTAATATTTCGTCCATTTCTTTACTATAATACTAATCTATTACAACGTTCATAGTTATTAATTTGCGATTTCCTCATATGTTCTACAGATACTTTAACTGTTTAATAATGTCGAGGATTTTGGATCTTAATTGTCGAAATAATGGTAAAGGAATACTAAATTTACACTTAGAATTCATATTAGAATAGTTACATATCTATTTGATGAGCGATTCCAAAGATATTAATCGATACACACTTGCACGCGTCTCACCTTCTTCCATACCGCACTGTTAACTGAACAGTTCACATTCCTTTGTTTTCGAGACGCCGCACACACACATACTTTCACACATTGATATCATTACCACGCAGCTAACCTAGTCTAGCACATAAAATTATACATATCTCGATAAATAAAAAAAAAATTCTTTGTGTTGAAGTAACTGCTTCAAGAAAAACTCTACATCTTTATTTGTGTACGTCCGTGACCTAGACACCGCTATTACACAGAAAATAGAATTCAGTGAAAGAAAATATTCTAAACAAGAAGAGGTGCATATTATTGTACCCTTGAATGTACATTATGTTTTGGGTTACAAGGTCTAGGGACAAAGCAATTAATAAAATAGATTTATATTTATGTACCTTGTAGCCTTTAGCTACAGGCATAAGGTTAACTCCTTTGGCAATGTCCTTTTGCTGTAAATATATGAACGTGCTCTCTATTCCTCCACTGTATTGTAACACTAAGAGAATAAGGATCTGCATCAGCATATACTTGTACATTATACTAATATCTCAATATATTTTTCTATTACAAATTTATCCACTCGTTCTTCTATCAGTCAACCTTGTGAAGAATCCTAAGAGTAGGACCAACCTATCAAAATAGACAATAACAAACCCACACATTGTTATTAAAATTAATATTCTAAAGCGTAAATAGGATGTCTTAAAATAAATGAAAAAGCCAAACATTCTAAGTGTACCCTGTAGGTATAATCAAATAGAAAACACAGATTGTTCAAAGCTTTATGACAAATCTAACTAGCAAAATGGACAATAACAAACCCACACATTGTTATTTAAATTAATATTCTAAAGTATAAATAGCGTGTCTTAAAATAGATGAAAAAGCATTCTAAGTGTATTCTGTGGGTATAATCAAATAGAAAATATAAACACAGATTGTTCAAAGCTTTATGAAATATCTAACTTATCAAAATGGATAACAACAAATCCACATATCATTATTTAAATTAATATTCCAAAACGTAAATAGAATGTCTTAAAATAAATGAAAAAGCCAAACATTCTAAGTGTACCCTGTGGGTATAAACAAATAGAAAATGTAAACAGATATTGTTCAAAGCTTTATGAAAAACCTAACCTATCAAAATGGATAATAACAAACCCTCACATCATTATTTAAATTAATATTCTAAAGTGTAAAGAACATTAATGTTAATGTTCTAAAAATCATTATTTAAATTAATATTCTAAATAGTATGTCTTAAAATAAATGAAAAAGCCAAACATTCTCAATGTACCCTATAGGTATAACCAAATAGAAAATGTTACTTAAACACAGATTATTCAAAGCTTTATGAAAAATCTGAACTTCTTTGGTAATGTCCTTTTGCTATAAATATATGAACGAGATCCTATTATTCCATTATATTGTAACACTAAAAGAGTGAGGATCTGGATCAGCATAAACCTGCACATTATACTTACACTTATACCTTCATTTATTTCAATACATTTTTCTATTACAAATTCATCCACTCGTTCTTCTATCAGTCAACCTCAACCCTCTGAACTACCAAACGATGATATAATTCCAATAACTACACATAAATGAACAATTCCAAGATATTTGATTACATTTGCAAGAATGATGCGTTTGAAAATGAAAAAGTGGCATATTTCCACAAATGATGGAATATTAATATACCTACCAAATCATAATTCACAATTTCACGTAAACCTCCGCCCTCATAATGACCCATTTTATGTATCTCCTACAACTGAACGCTCGCACCACGAGCTACTCAAACCCGGTAGCTGAACGACAAAGGGTCACCAGCGCGTGAAAATGATTTCGAGTCGATCTGTTGAGCCATTCATAGAAGGTCGGTCTTGCGAGCTTCACCGCGACCGATAAACGTGATTTATATGAGGCGTCGATTTTCTCGAAATTTTCACCGGTTTCCTAAGGGCGATGCCACAGGAGGAGGAAGGTAGCACAGGCGAAGGGGAGTGGTGAGGTCGAACGTACGATAGGTTCATCGGGTCGTGTTCCACCCCCCGTCGATCCGACGTTTCGTTCGGCCGCGACACGGAAGCGAAGGGAAATAAATTACACGGCACAGCGTCCAACGGCTACGTCTAGTTCGCTTCACCCTCCGCAGGCCTCGAGGAACACCTCCCCTTGCTCCTTGCTCGCCTTCTCGCGGCTCATCCGGAGCCCCTCCACGTCGAATCCACCCACCCGTGGATCGTGAATCGAGTCTCGGCTCTTCTTCGTCCGCGTCTTTCTTCGTTCGACGACCACGTCGCTTCCTCTGGTTGAAAACTCTCGACGAGCTAGCTTCGACCAATCCGGCCGCGTTATTAATGCTTTTTAATTTCCAGCCGATTCTACCACCAGCTACCCTCTCGTGCTGCTTTAACAACGGCCATGTTAACAAATTGTGTAATTAGGATGAATCTCCCGGGAATTTGGTCAGCTGGATCACGTGGCTAATTGCTTTCGTGGCTCGTACCACGATCCCATCTCGTTTCGGTTGCACGACTTTCAAATGGTTTTGACAGACGGTTCAATGAAATTCGCTTGTCGTTTTGTATTTTTGTTACGTCGATTTGAAGGGATCTGTATTTGTCATAGGCTGTAAAACAATTGTAGACAGCAATTTTTGATTTTATACTACATTCTACGTTTTAAATTCATACTTTTTTAACAAGTACTATATACGGTATTTGTGTTATTTTCCGATTAATTTATGCTGATTTACACATTAAAACTGATAATTCTTGGAGACGTACGATTTTAGTATGATTGCGTATTTTAAGTAAGAAGAAAAATTTATAATTTTTCTTTAAAAGTATAACTTTATTCAACTAGGGTTGTGCGTTTTTCTAGATCACCTTTTGCCATCTTTCAGGCAGTGTCATAATTCCATGTTCACGAAACTTCTGATTTTTGCCAGCAAACAACTTTTACGGTGGATGTGACAACACATACTAACCTAGTTCCGATAATCTTTGGCGACCGATCAAAGATGTGTGCTGCGTGTGTGATGTGTACACGTTTGAATTAATCGTTTGGTTTCTCGGTAAAAGTCCAAAGTACAGAATTCCTTTGTAATCCCATCAAACCGACAGCCTAATCTTTTTTCGGTGAATCTCAGCTTTTGGTGTCGTCTGGGCTGATTCATCTTGCATCAGCCACGATCTTTTCCGATTAACGTTGTTATAAACAATCCACTTTTGGTCGCCAGTGATCAGTCGTTTCAGAAACGGATCGCCGATGCTAATGCGTTGCGTCAAATGAATGTCCTTAATTAAATTGAATTAAATTAAATTAAATAATTAATCGATACAATTTTTTTACTAGATCAAAGATGGAAGTCCAAAGAACAAGCAAACAATGTAGCTTCTGAACATGTTGACAAAACAAAGAATGTGCTAAGGCCACCTATTGACAAAATTATGACTCATAATGAATCATAATTATGCAAAATAAGAAATTTGCCAAGAATTACGCTTCTCCTCAAATCATTTTTACGAGAATAGACACAAGAATCAAATTTGAACGAACCTTTCGTTGAAACCATTTCAAAATCCTTCAATCGCCACAGACGACATCAGGTTCGCTATGTTAGGAAAAAATTCTCATTCCAATTGATATTGTTGTTATTTCTATACTCAGAGGTAGAATCACAATAGTTATTATTTTATTCAATGGATAAATCTATCACACCGTTGTGAGCCAAAGAAACCTTTATTGCACGAGTTTACAAAAGCTAGGGATAAAAACAAAGAAGCATCTTAAGCCTATCGATTAAATCTATCGATTGTAACTAGGATTATCATCTAGTTACTATTTCTAATAACTAACGCATCTGCATATAGATGGCGAGCACGAACTCACGTTGTCATTTTCAACAGATAGGGATAACTCTTTCTTCTTTAAGCTGACACAATTGATTCGTTTGGACATAGAAGCACAAGTGTGTCACTCGCGCGATCGATTCGTAGCGGAGATTAGGCAGAAAGTTTCGATGGAGAACGGTATCATTAAGATCTCATTATTCAAATTCGATCTTTGCATACTTAATCGTGGCCGTGTTCGTGTAACCACCGTACCCGGGGACTGGCTGCCAAAGATAAAGCATAATATCGCGATTCCCGGCCGCGTAATGATGATGACCGGCTTGCCGCCGCGTGGATAGCCAGGTAAGGGCTGCGCCTTCGCTACATAATATGCGTAATGTGAAAAGAGGCGATTTTCTCGGTGCTGGCGCGAGCAAAACGACCAGCCTTGGTAAATTCGTGTTATCAGTGGCGATGGAGAGCGTGCTCGGGGGGGCCACGGCCGAATGAAGTTGCTAGTTGGAGAATGGCCGCTCACGAGCCAGCCCCGTGAAACGCGCGAAATTATGCTTACCATGGCCGTGACATGGGATTGAGTTATTTCGCCATTTCATTTGTCATGCTTCGAACGAGCTCTCGGCCACTGCTCCATTATTTTTTTACACGTTAAGCTTGTTGTATTTAAATGAGCAAGTTACAGAATTTAACATTAGAACTACCGATAGTTGACACGAAGCTATTTCTACCAAAACCAGTGAAAATGGCTGGTCTTTAAAAAATACATAATCATAGAATATTTTTATATTTATTGATTTATTACTTTCTTACAGAAGCAATCCCATGTTATGTGGTACATTTTTGATATTATTAATCCACCTGGGACTATCATCCCTAAACGAGGGTCCACATGTTTAAAAAATTGTAAAACCAATCAATTTGACTGGTGTGGTAGTTCTAGTGTTGATAAATATTCTCTAAATGTTTATACAATTTTGGGAGATTAAGATGTACAAGTATAAAGTATACAAAATATTCAACGTTAAGAACTTGTTTGAATAATTGAGGATGAAAATCACTATACTACACTATAACATGAAGAAGGAATTTTCAAATAAAATTGTAAAACCAGTTAATTTGACTGGTGACCACACTAGACTTACCTACACTAGTTTTAGTGTCAAATATTATGTCGTCCATTTTGTTCTATCAAGATAAAGATCACAACGTTTGACAGGTTAGGTTTCATGTTTGCGCGAAGTAAAAGATGAGTCTGTAAAAGAAATATTAAAGAATTTGGGAAATTTCTTACAATTTAAGAACATACGCCATGCGCGTTATATTTTAATATGCTTGAAAATGCAATTTGTACGAATAATTTATCTAATCGAATGCTACTAACAACGTTTCACTATTTATCGCTTGTACCAGCTCTTATTAGCTTCTGATATTACAGTCCCGCTGTAGATGAATACGTCTATGCATTTTGTCTAAATTATCTGCGTATCGCATTTCACTTGTCCGGCGTATATAATTTATTCTGAACAGAAACAAATGATAGGATAGATAACTATAAAAATACGTGCTCATATAACTGAACTTTTGCTTCTCGTGTTTTCTACAAAGTTAAAAGAACAAGTGGCGTATCATTTTTCATTTTTCTCAAGCTGTGCATTGTAACGCGATAAATGTGAGCGATCTGCTGCCAAAACTTGGCAAATTTCATTACATCGATCAAAACATCCGCAAATCATCGTCTATAATTACAACTCTTTTATAAATATAAAATATTCGGTAGATTAACTCGGACCGAGTAGATCGCGTGAGAACACCGATATTTCCACCAAGCCTTTCCCTCCTGTTTTCGTTTCGTGCGTCTTTTTACCTCGATTCAGCCGGTAAACAGGCAAAAGAAAAAAGAAAACGTTCATTCTCGAGATTCGGCCGCGTGAAACACCAAAGAGCGTCTTTCGCGAGACAGGAAGGACTATTAATTACTGTCCACGATGGCTGAGCGCACGGCTAAGGAAAGTAATTATGTGTCGCAGCCAGCTACTTGCGACTTAAGACGTACGAGCCGCAACAAACGTAATTTTTTAACGCCTCTACCGAGCCTGCTTGAAAGAGGAAGAAAGAGAAGAATTCTCCACACCTGACACAACATTCCGAGATCGAAAAACGAGGCCCGAATATAAATCGAAATCTTCTATAATTAAACATTCACGGCGATTTTAGCATTTGAAAGTGGTGAATATTCAATTAAAAATCCATGTGCGTAACGTTGAAATTAGTACAATAGGAGTGTTTATCTCAACAGGACAAAGTCGATCGTACGTAATTGGACAAAATAATATAAATCCAAAAACATTGTGCGTCTATTATTTCGTAAAACGAAAGAAACTTTTCGGATAACCTAACATTTAAGAGGTTAAGTACTAATATTGTATAATTAGTGGTATCGCGAAGTAACAATTGCCTGGTCTAAACGGCGAAACAAACGTGAATTTAGTTTCTATTTCTTTAGTTACGTTCATAAAAATTCGCAATTAATTTGTGCACTTCTGTTGTACAATTTTGTAAAATGTTTTATAAATTGTCTAGACACGCACAATCGATAATTTGCTAACTAATATTATTAACGAATTAACAGATTGTACATTATAGATAGACTGTTGAGAAATCACACAAAGATATACAACCTTTTAGGTTATACAGTGCACCTTCGTACAAACGCGAAACCAAGTCTGTTTATCTCAACGGAACAAAATGGCTTGTACGTAATTCGATGAAATAAAATAAAACCAAAAACATTGTGCGTATATTATTTCCTCATAAAACGAGAGAAACTTATCGGATAACCTAACCCCACAACTCCGATAGCTATCCCTTTATATTCCACAATATCCCATAGCCTTGCAAAGTAAAAAAGAAGCACCCTGAAACCTGCACGAAAATCACATTCCAGAAAAATACTAGGAACCCTTTTGATCTTGAGGAAGGATGAAAGCCGATTAGGGGAGACAGAAGACAATACACAGCGCACGCATCGTGGCCGGTGCGCTCGCGCATCCATCAGCGTTGATGTCTTTGTTCTTCTCGCTGTACTGCCACGTAAGAAAGATCTGGCAGGCCTCGGAGAATAAGGTAGGGAGGCGGCAGCAGGAAGAGACGACCGTGGAAAAACAGAGTAGCTCTCTGTCCAGGGCGTCCTAGTCGCGATCCATCAAACGTCAGCGATCAGCTTTTTTCTCGTCTGAAAAGTGTGTCCAAGACACGCACACTGAAATCATCGGATCGTTGAGTCGCTGGAACGGAGGCCAGCTGTCGTTTCTCTCGTTTGTGTTCGTCTTCCGCTCTTCCTTCTCTCTCTCTCTCTCTCTCTCTCTCTCTCTCTCTCTCTCTCTCTCTCTCTCTCTCTCTCTCTCTCTCTCTCTCTCTCTCTCTCTCTCTCTCTCTCTCTCTCTCTCTCTCTCTCTCTCTCTCTCTCTCTCTCTCTCTCTCTCTCTCTCTCTCTCTCTCTCTCTCTCTCTCTCTCTCTCTCTCTCTCTCTCTCTCTCTCTCTCTCTCTCTCTCTCTCTCTCTCTCTCTCTCTCTCTCTCTCTCTCTCTCTCTCTCTCTCTCTCTCTCTCTCTCTCTCTCTCTCTCTCTCTCTCTCTCTCTCTCTCTCTCTCTCTCTCTCTCTCTCTCTCTCTCTCTCTCTCTCTCTCTCTCTCTCTCTCTCTCTCTCTCTCTCTCTCTCTCTCTCTCTCTCTCTCTCTCTCTCTCTCTCTCTCTCTCTCTCTCTCTCTCTCTCTCTCTCTCTCTCTCTCTCTCTCTCTCGGAGACGGTGTTTCGAATTCGAGCCGATTCGACCAGGGCAAACACGCGTGCGGTTTTTCCACGGCGACCGAGCCGATTTTTCAAACGCGACCCGTGTGACGCTTATAAGCTCGAAGATTGTGGAAGGGGACGGGTTTCCGACACGCGGTGAACACGGACTGGGGAACACGGGCCAGGAATATGAGCGGAACACGTCTCGACCCTGTACTCGAGATAACCGAGCTCGCGGGAACATGTCCGCTCGACGAAACACCTCGCTAAGAACGAGCTCGGATTTTTACATATTAATTGGAGGCTGTGGTGGAAGATGTCGTTGCATGTAAAATTCAAAATGTTGATTCTCTGACGCGATTGGTCATTTCGTTTGGAAGAGACAGAACGTGTTTATTAATTCGCGATGCTTCGTGTAGTCGTTGTTACTTGTTCTTAACAGCTTCGCTAAGTTTTATTATAATAACGACGTGATTACACTGTGTGAATCGTATTTAGTTTTTTCATCAGTACAGTAATCCTGGAAAGTTCAAAGAGAATTATGCAACTACTTGCTTGCAGTCCTAACACGCTGGAACATTAAATTACCAGCGTTGCATTCTAATGGGAATACACGTCATTCTTTTACGATGAGCAAATTACACGCTTCTTTCAGCGTAAATTGAACAAACGTATACGGTGTGCTTCTTAAAAAGAAAAAAAAAAGAAAAGGAAAAAAAGAAGGAAAAAACGATCTAATGGAAAAAAAAGGCAATTTTAGCCATTACGCTCATTGAAAACAGGCAGAAGAGCGGCGCAGTAAAATACAAATTACACGGTCAACTTCTTTTCACACTCGGTAGTGCATCGAACAGCGATTAGAACCGCGTTACGTTCGAGGGAAGATTGAAGACATCAATTACCAGCGGAACCTATCGGACATGGACGTCTAGAAAAATCAATTATAAATAACCGGCGTTGTATCGAACGGACGTTTCTAATGTATAATAATGCAGCCCGATCGTCCGCCGCAGCGTAATCCAATTTCGATGTTTGTTTTTTTCGCGACACGCGTGATAAAGCGGCGTATCCGAGCGTGGACGTGAAAAATCGTGGCCATATTGTATATGTGCCTGTGACTGACTGCCTACTTCACCGTCTTGCAATCCATACGCTAAGATTAATCAATGACATCCATTGGAGGAATGTCTTCGGGTTTGTATTTGTCACTCGCACGGTTCCTTTGAGACCGCTCTCAATAGAGGGATCGGATAAATGGAAAACGAGCTGGAGCACGGAATCGATCTCGTCACTATGTACTTTTTAACCCTTTGCAACGATCCTTTGCTCGCTTTGTATTTTAAATTCCGGTCGTCTTCCTCTTTTTCTAAACTGATTACTCGCCATACGCTTGTGAATGAAATGTTACTTACGTAAATTATACGTAGAATTATAATACGTATCGTTTAAAGTAATTTTCTTAGGAAATAGAGTTCCTTTGGCAATAATTTCTACAGGAAACATTTATTGACTGCGTCAGCCACTTTCTCGCTTCGATTTCGTAATTCTGGGAAATTTCCTTTAGAACTATCGCGGTACAAAGTATCTTACACTGATTGTATAATTTTATGTAATGTTCTGTATCCTAGTACAGCCGTGTTCTTTGCGTTACTTCCAACTTAATCATATTTTTCTATGCTTAAAAAATTTTTATAAAGTCGTTATTAATATGCCATTTCACAGTGTAATGTTATGCGTAAAGATGTTCTCAGAACGTTAAAAATTTTTTTGTTTGTTGGAAGGGAAGTGAACTGGAGACGTGACAAGTTAAGCAATGTAATTGAGTTCCGACGTAACATTTATAGTATTATATTTGACAATTTGAGTTTTTCTTAACATTTTAGATGCAACGTTTGTTCTAATTTTTTTTTTATTGATGTTCTAACAGAAATGTTTAATCGTTCAATGGGGCGCTTTTTATTTCAAGGTATCTTCTATTTATCGGTTATATTCAAAATGTCCCAACTGTCAATTTTTATACAATTTTTACAATCGTAAAAATTTGAAGCGCTACGGTCGCCAATGACCGTGACGTCACAGGAGAAACCGTGGTAGGTCATATATGACCCACGTGACAGTCAAAGTGTTAATCAGTACCTTAGACACCGATAAAGACAATGCTTTTAATTTTCTGTCCAACTATACATCCACGTTAACGTTTCCACATGACTGTTAATTCTTCGTACAGCAAAAATAAATCATATATTCTTCACATGGGTAAATTTCTATTCTACTGGTATACAAAAAATATTCAAAAGAGTCCTCTTACGCCATTGTATTACCATGAACATGTAATTAAAGCCGGGTAAGTACGCAATAATTCGCGACAGGGTACAATGTTTTTAACGCGGCGAAAAAGGGGGCGGTCAGGGGTGCACTCGACCGCTTCCAACATTCTTCTTGCCCAACGTGTATCTGGTGCAGGCTGCGCGCGATCCACTCTATTGTCCTAACCTTGCTGCTTGTATTTGGCACACGCGAGTGTGCTTCAGAAACTCTCGACGCGCGCGAGAAGTTTGCATAAACGAGACTGCTGGTGTCAGCACGGGACACCAGGCAGCCTCGGAAATAGAATACACGATATGAAGAACGTCCGTAACGCGACAGGATCTAATAAACGTTACGGCGTTCGCGTCGCCACGAGAAGAAGAAAGAAAATAGAAAAAGAAATATCGTTTCGCGGGAAAAGGATCGATCTGGTATGGGGGGACAATTGAAAAATTCGACGCGAATTTCGAAATTGTTCCGGCCGCTGCAACCTACCGTTGCATGCAAATAGCATCCTCTGCGCGTGATTGCTTTATGCCTCGCAGCGGAGAACTACGCGACGCAACGATGAAATCGCTGGCTGGTCGCGTTCGCGTGGAGGTTAGGTTGGGTTCTACGCCTGTGTTTTCGACGTTTTCCAGAAGAGAGTGCTTCGATGGTGCTCGTGACGTAACTGATCGCGGCTAACTGGGTAGGATTTCAGTTACGACTAGTCACTGGCCGTGTAATTCATCGAATTCCCACGATCGTTTCTTTCGGAATTAATATTAGCTTGTTACATATGAAACGTTTGATTTTTAACGATTCTTATGCTAAATAGGATACATCATGCGATCATACGTGAAAGAAAAAATCATAATGATACGTGTAGAAAGATAAAAATATTTATCGGGAGAAAAGATTGACAAAACGAAATCATGTTGTTTTGCCTCGGAGTATCAACATCGTTAGGCTGTACATAATGAAATAATAAATAAACTCGTGGCGAAACAATGTCGCCGCTACGTGCAAGCGTCAAACAAAGACGAATTTAAATCATCGTAGAGTGACTAGTTTTTCAGTCTCAGTCTTGATCAATTTTAACCCCTTAACCTACAATTTACGTTCGAGAATGCCCGCAATATTTACGTTTGGCCCGATCATTGTACTACGGGTTATGCCCGTAGTTGTAGGTTAAGGGGTTAATAGCAATTAATACACAGTCTTACCGCGAATTAATTAATTAATTACCGAGCATCTTAGCGAACATTCTCTGTATTTATTAATTATTTTTAAATATATTTAACGATTTCAACATCAAGTTATCTCATCATTTAAACCACAGACCAATCCTCTACAAAATAATCCTAGTATTTTCCTCAAACGAATTCTTCACATTAATCGTCTACGATATACAATAACCACATCGAAAAGTCACTAATGTAATCCTAATGCAAAATGACAATAAAAAGAACGCGATGAAACTGTGTCCATAGCCTTTCCATTACTCGCCTCAATAGCCTTCAAATAAAACAGCTAGCAATAATTCTGTCCGACCCTTGGTTAAAGTGCTGTGAAAATTTCAAGAAAGCAACAACCTCCATTCCCCCTGTCCTGCTTCATCCGCCGCTAGACATGTTCCCCTAGCAGATCGCGGCAAAAAATTAATATTCGCGAACGTAGCGCGGCAGCGGAAAGGCAGCAGTCACGTTCTACGCTCGCGTTGTCCTCGGACGACGTATTTGTCAGGCGCAAGAATGCTTTAGAAAGAGCGTGGTGCCGCGGTGTGTGGGGGGTTGGGGGTTGAAACGCAGGTCGGAAGCGAGGGTTGTCGGCTGGCAACGCAGGACAGAGCCGCCGCATGGCACCGGAATACGTAATACGGGGAATAGCCGTGGCCCTGGTTCACGTGGTGGCGGAGGGCTTTCGGCGGAGGGTGGCTGGAACGAGGGGTGGCGGTGGCAGCACGCTGGGGGAAGGGCTGGAGAGGGTAACGAGCCGCGGCAATTAATATCGCCGGGTTTCCACAATGCGCTTGCAAATGAAAGGCCTTTGTGACGTATGATTGCGTTACCGAGTGAATAGTTGAGTAATGGCGGTTCGTGGCGCCGCCATCCGAATCGCGCTAACCGTGCAAAAGCTCAGTCTCGGCTGCCGCCCGATAGTACCTGCCAGACGAGCCTCCTTCTCCTCTTCCCCGAACCCTCACCAACCCACCTCTGACGCCGACAGTTTTCGTATTGAAGCCAACCTCGGATGGATCGCTTGTGAATGTCGCCGCTGTGTTCGAATCGTCCAACGAAATCTCCAACGCTTGTTTGCGTTCCAGCCGCTTACAGGATTTCCCAGCTTCGCGTGTGACAGCGATCGTCGTTCCGCTGTGTGCTCCATGGAGTATGCACTTTGGAGGATCTTAGAGCTGCGTTTAATGTTACAGAGTTTCTTGCTGATGGAAGTTTCTCTGTGAATTGTAATGTTATTAGGGTTAGGTTAGGATTGACATAATCAGTGAGGTTGGGTTACTAGGATTCCTATGACGAACATTGAAACGACTCTTTATCGGCTGGTTTCACTTGAAAGAATATCTTGAAAAGTATTAAGAAATGTATCAGGTTGTCCGAAAAGTTTCTTTCGTTTTATAAGGAAATAATGGACGCACAACATTTTCGTTTTATATTATTTTATCAAATGACGTATGATCCAATTTGTTCTTGTTGAGAATATTGAGAATAGGCGAAATAATGGTAGAGGAACACTAAATTTACACTTAGAATTTATATTAGAATAGTTATATATTTATTTGATAAACGATTTCAAAGATATTCATCGATACTCACTTGCACGCGTCATACCTATTCGATACCAGACCGTTAACTGAACAGTTTACATTCCTTCGTTTTCGAGACGCCACGCACACACATGCTTCCACACACTGATATTCACATACAAGTATCGCTACTACGCAGCTAACCTAGTCTAGCATATAAAATTATACATATCTCAATAGTTCTATCAAAATAGTCACAATGTTCGACAAGTTATGTTTCACGTTTCTATAAAGATACATCGTTATAAAAGACGTGTCTGTAAAAGAAAGATACTTTTTGGACAAATATATTGACATTGTAAATGAACATATCAGATACTCTGGTTGTTCAACAGTTCAATTATTTTATCATAAATGTAATATTTTACGAAGAATACATAAAATCTACTTTCATTTTTAATTGTTTTTTTTTTTTTTTATTTAATCAGTTTCACTGCTAGATGGAGGAAAAATTTGTACGTTAATGGATATGAAATTCGAGAAGAAATTAAAATTCATATGATTTCTTTGATGGATCTAGTGGCTATGAGAGAAAAAGGTCAGACGTCGAGTGTGACGAGTAATTTCCAACCGATACCCGTTGACCAATCACCGGTTTGGCAAACGTGTCACGGAGCTGACAGGAATCCGCTGCAACGCAAGCTTATAATTTATCGGATCAAAAAAGGTGGACGCAAAACGTATGGGTTTTGCATCAGACACAACAAATAAATATACGGATTTGTTGGTGAGACCTTGCCTAACAGATTCAGTCGTTGGTATATACATTGACGAAATTGCAACGTGCATATGCTGGTTGTTTAGCCTCGTGGAAAATGCGATATTTACCTGAAATATCCACGCATTTGTCAATATATATCTTAGACTAAATGCACTGGCTTTGCCAGAAAATTGTTTAACATAACATCATGAAACGTCCGACTGATTATACGTATCCTCGTGTTTGTCGCATGCAAATAGTACCCATTTTGTATACCAAATCGATGTACATGCCGATAAAATGTAGATTCATCGATAACAATCTCGTTCAATTACGTTACGTTAAATTGGAAAATGAGAGTAGTAACGAGTCAAGTGCTTCACATTCACAGTCGAATTTTTCTGATTTAAAACATTGGTCGATAATAATTTCAAAGTTACTATTTTATTTTACGATACCCGAATTTTTATCTTTTAATTTCACTTTCGTGTCAACGAAATTGTTTATCTTTCAAGTAGTATGAATTTTCTCCAATTTAATAAATTGATTAACAATTGGATCTAAAAAAATCCAGAGAACGCGTTAGGTTTAAGCTCCTACGACGAGGTGCTAATTTTCACGTTATCGTGGCTTCTGTTCGATGTTCGATATTATTGAGCAGCAACTGGAAACTGTTTCGATAAACCTCCGACCCCTGCACGTTTCACCACGAGGGTTGCGGCAAGCGTGGTTAGTCGCGGAAGATCGAGTATGAATAAATAATTTCCGTGGAGCTCCTGCTTCAGGATGCTGTCAGGATGGGTTACAGGCACGCTGTGTATAATAAGATTGTGATATATAAGAAAAATGTCGAGCAATTTCAAAATAAACAATGTATAACATATTAGCACGATAATATTAATTCTCAGAATTACCTTGGTGTCAAGATCCAACAAAATACGATTCTTATTATATTTGTGAGGGAATTCAATAACATGGAACACCTGGAAAATATAGAAATGATATTAGTAAATAATTCAAGAAATGTATAAAGTAATATACACAACAACAAATAAATATTTCAAATAAAGTTATTGGTTCTATAAAAACATGATAATAATTTCCTTACGTATGAATCGTATAGAGCAGACCTGTAATGGAGCATCCAATTGTCCTACGTCCAAAACGCTCAGTATATGTGGTGTACTGATAACACTCACCCGGAGCTAACGTAACATAACCAGTCAACGTAGTATTACCAGCATTGCGTACAATTTCCACTGATCCTAATTCAAACAGACAACACTCTGTCATTATATACGAACAAACATCAAACATCTAGCGAAATCAAGGAAATTATAAAGAGCATGAGAAAGAGAAGAGAACGTAAGAAAGACTAGGAAGAAAGAAAAGGGGACAGAGATGAAAGCGCGGAAGCAGGAGGAGAGGAAAATAGAAAGAGACGGTGGAAAATAGAGGAAGAGGGTGAAGGACGTGGTAGGACGAGGCCCACCGACTATGAGTAATATTGCGGGGCTTTTCCACCCCTGGGAGCGCGAACCTGAACGTGGAGGGTGGCTGACGGGGGTGGGAGCCCAGGGACGGTCGGGCGTGAGAGAGCCGCGAGAGGGTGCAACGGAGGGAGGAGCGCCGATCCATCAGCGTCCCTCCACCCTCGCCTTTCCGCCACTCTCATTTTTCTCCACGGTCCGCGCTCCATCATTCCGCGTCACATCCGCCCTCTTTCATCCCTCTTTCCTCCCTCCGGTTCTGATACGGTGCCGTGGCTCTGCTTCTCCTTGTTCCTCGTTTCTCCACCGACGATTTCGCCGGCTCCTCGACCCTCGAGTCATCCCCTCCCTCCCCTGCCTTT
>NT_176571.1:586253-595189 GCF_000188095.3 Bombus impatiens
CCCCTGCCAGTAGCTACGCTACTGATTACACTTTCCAAATTCATTAGCGGAGCCCTTGTCGGAGGTTTGGCCGAGTTCGACTGTCGAGAACTAAAACGTCGTGTCGAGTATGTACACACGGAGTAGGGGTAAGCCGCGAGAGAGAAGCAGCAGGCAAGAGGGTGAGAGCGCAAAGGGTTGCCCCGTTTTCCTGTAGCTGTCGTTATGGATGTTTGATGAGCTGTTTTGCGCAACCGAGAACCGCTGCCGTTGGCTGCGTTCGCTTTTTCGACGAATCGTTCGGCTTTGGGGTGGCAGGGCTGTCGATGATCGGCCAATTAATATCGCTCGGGCTACGAAGCAGGGGATCAGAGGGTCCTGGAAATTTTGTACCACAGCGATTTTAACAGCGCCAATGGCTACCGAGAAAGTTCATCAAGAAAGAAGTCGTTCGTTTTTTAACTGCAATTCTACAACGTAGAATATTTCGATTCTTCTGAAAACCAATATAAAATCCACGACAGAACATTGTCGGGCCCATACTTCGAAGCCAACGATCGCCTAAATTCGCGATTCTCCGACGTCGTCGTGTATTTATTTTCATTCGAGTTTAATTAGCTACGCATTGCTTGTAACGGCGACCAATTAAATTAATAAGCGCAGGCATCTGTTAGTATATCCGGAATAATGGCGGCCATCCGTCTTCGGGCAGCTACTGTGTTGGATCTGTGAGCCAGTCTCACGTGTAGCTGATTTCGCGAATACTCGGTCCTTAAATACACCGGTCGTCGATTCGATCGATTCACTGTGAGCACAAAACATGCTGCTTTTCACGAAGAATCGAAGATATCGGGTACACAAATGGACACCGGGCTACGAATAAAACGTAATGTCACGAGAGAAGGGATACTGGCTTGGATTCGAGCGTACGATTTAGCCACTAATGGACTGCCATACTTTACACGTCGAAGGGAATATGTTTAAGAATGCATGTTGATGCGCGGTAATTCACTTTCGTACGTGTTAATATCGGCAGGCCGACGACGGCGAGGAATACCGTCGGTTAATATGGCCATAAATCGGCTGGCCTGGTAATCTAAAAATATTTTGTAACGCGTTTGTCATTGGGCAGCGGCGAGCAGCGCCTATAGGAGCAGGCCTGTGAATTAAATATTTCATTTCGAGCGATCAATCTCGAACGGGGGAATAACGTACCCTTTGGCCGATCCAGCCCAAGACTCGTTCGTCGTTCGTTGCTATCTTCTTTTAAAACGCGGTGGCGAAAGAAACAAAATGGGCGGTACGCTTCCGAGGTAATGACCGCCGACGTCATCATCATTATCGCCCTTGTGTCCTGGCACGTTCGATCCCAGCGACGTCTATGATGCCTCGCGCACGTCGATTCGATGGTTCTTTGATAGACGATGGCTATTGCGATTTCTCCATTCGATTTTCTGCTGGATTTTATAATATTTGTTATTAAATATAGGTTGGGGTTGATATTTAATAGATTCACACAGATTGAATTTTACTTTCTATATTTCACCACTTCGTACAAAACGTCTAAACACACCGGGTTCACTTAGATAATTAACACGTGGTCGACTACTAAGACAAAAGAGCGTCGTTAGGAGTCATACCAACTTAGCTTGTAGAACTAGCGATCATGCCAACTTAACTTTTCTCAACAATATTAATTGTATTAAGTCGTCATTTCGCTAGGCTACTTTGTCACGACATCGCTTGATCTTATCGATGCGAACAAAGTTTTATACTTAAAATTATTGTATTAAAATCATACAAATTTTATATTACGTTATCATAGTATCGTGGACGAGGGGCCTGGGGGTGTTGGGCGAATTATAAACAAGCGGCTGCTTGTTTGAATACGTACGTGGTGGGGGTAAGACAAAAGACACGAGGCTAAGACAAAAGACAAGGAGTTGCTAAGGAACAAAAACGAATTAACAGTCATTGTGAGTTGAGAGTTGTCTTAATTATAATACGTTATTGTGATTAGTTCACGTTAAACAACCATCGTTTTCTGTTTAATCAACGTCTGTTTAATCTGTTTATTGTAAATAAACTAATTGTAGTAAAGATCGTACATTATTATATTCATAAGTTACGTACAAGTCGGTACATTTAATGTTTCATGTAGTTTATGGTTCAAATAACATGAATTTTTCAGCGATCTTGGTGATATATTAGCTGGTCCCTTTGTTGTCATATAAAGTGGCAAGTATTAATCATATAGCCGTACATTTTTGAATGATTAATTAACATCTTCCACTTTGAAGATATGTACATATATGCTGCCATCAAATATATTTATGTCAAATAATATTTATGATAATATATATGTAAATTAGTATATATGTAAATAATAATGTGTATGTATATTATCAAAGATACATACTGACTTGTGTAACTTATGAACATAATAATGTAATATAAATATTTGTATAATTTGTAGGACATTTACTACAATTAGTTTATACTTATGAATATAATAATGTAATATAAACATTTGTGTAATTTGTAGGACATTTACGACAATTTTAGTTTGTACTTATGAATATAATAATGTAATATAAACATTTGTATAATTTGTAGAACCTTTACTACAATTAGTTTATACTTATGAATATAATAATGTAATATAAACATTTGTAAATTTGTAGGATCTTTACTACAATTAGTTTATACTTATGAATATAATAATGTAATATAAACATTTGTATAATTTGTAGGATCTTTACTACAATTAGTTTATTTATAATGGATTAAACAGATGTTGGTTAAACAGGAAACGATGGTTATTCAATATGAACTAAATACAATGACGTACTATAATTAAGACAACTAAATAGTTGATTTGCAACTCTCGTCACTACGGTTCCAACGCTCTCTCTCACGCGGACCACGCTCTCTCGACAGCGCAATTCGCACTCCCTGACTTCTCAACTAACACTGACTGTTAATTCGTCTGTTTCACTTAGCATCTCTTTGTCTTTTGTCTTTTGTCTTAGCCCCACCACACACGTGTTCCGCAACCGCTCATGGCCAAGGTCACGCAGGCCATTTTCGCGTAATTATTCGATCGAAGGATCAAAGATACATTGTTGGTCCTGTCGGCACTTAGGCTTTCTCGTGACATTGTTTATGGTCCGCCCGGTATCTCTAAAGCTTTTCGTCCACTATACTACAAATTTATATACAGATATTCACCATGAAATATATAAATCAGGGCCGGCGTGACCTTTTGCGGGGCCTGGATGCACATTCAAATGCTACGCTTAAATTTTACGAGGAATTATTTATTTACAAATGCTGTTACATATTATATATTTTTTATAAGCAGCTTTTTAAACAAATCCAAGTAATATTTTTTTGCATGCATAATTCGCTTTCAAGGGGCAAAAAATTCAACGAAAGTATGAAATCTGTAATCATGTGTGACTTTTGCAAAAAGCTATTGATGTAGTTTAATTTCTCTGAAAAATACATTTCTCTGAAAGCGCCTCGATTTTTTTAATCTAAAGTAGTTTCCAGTATATGAGCACTTTGTGTAATTATTCTGAACTTTCATGATTTTTCTCACTCCTTTAATGAATCATCGCTATTAAAGAATTATCTTGCATCTGTTAATGGCATCGTCATTCTGTAAAAAGTTAATCGACATCGCTGTTTTTTAATTGGAATTCCTAAAAAACAAAATAAAATTCATTATATTATTCTTTTAGTTATCATCGCGGAAAAAAAATATAACACGAAGTAGGAATTTTAAAATAAAATTATAAAACCAACCAATCTGACTGCTGTGGTAGTTTCAGTGTTGAACAAAGTATCTAAACGATTTATACAAATCCTAGATTGATCTACTCCGTAAAATATCAAGTATCAGCGGCAATATATAAACAAGTACACTATCTGTTGACGGGGCAAAGTTGACAGGACGAGCATCAGGCACGATCAAGCCCAATTCTATTAAAGCAGTCGGGCAAACACGACGTAAACAGGAACGGAGAGTGTCCGGTGGTCGTAATCAAATACGCATTACCAGAATATCCTAGCCACGTCGCGTGTCCGCGCGAGCGCGCCCGATCCTGGTTCGCATACATACTCCAGGTAGATGAGTATTCTTTGAACACCGCTTCCATACATCTGCCTACGATATGACGTGTTTCAGTGGGCCGGCGCCACGTACCGATAGGTAATAACGTGTCTGCGGTACATTTATCTTGGCACGCGAGGCGACCATCATGCTCATGAAGCCGAATCAGTGGCGGTGATCTGCCACCATGAGGAAAAAGAATACCTGCCGCGGATTTGTTGCGCACTGTGACGCACAGTCCAAGATTTAGAGGGTGGAACGCGTTAGAAAATCTGTGAAACGTGTGTTCAATTGAGAATCGCCACTCAAAATTCCGATTATCAGTTGCAATTTATGATAACAACGATCAAAATAATAACAATCGTCCGGCGTAAAATAATCGAGTCCGATTATAAGTTTGGGCTAAGTTTAGGTTAGCTAGATGGAACAGCGCACGTGATCGCATGAGAAGCTTATCCTGTGATTACACTCCGCAGAAAATCTCGGATATGGTATAATTTTTCACATAATCGGTCCTTGTTGAAGTGGTCACCGATTCTAAGAAAACTGTACATCTGGTCCTTTTACTTTTCTCGAGCACTGAAGCCATTGACAGCGTATAAACAATAGACTGGGGCGAAGGCAGTATTGAGAAACGTTAAGTTGGTATGGTCGCTAGTTCTACAAGCTAAGTTGGTACGACTCCTAACGACGCTCTTTTGTCTTAGTAGTCGACCACGTGTTAATTATCTAAGTGTATCCGGTGTGTTCAGACGTTTTGTACGAGGTGGTGAAATATAGAAAGTAAAATTCAATCTGTGTGAATCCATTAAATATCAACCCCTAAGCTATATTTAATAACAGGCAGACCATAGACAGTAGACAGACGACGATAGCTTCGGAGTTTTCAGTTATGACGCTGCTAGTGTCACGTCGGAGACACAAGAAATCACGAAACCGATAGATCGCCGGTGATCTCGCGTCGCAGTTCGAACGTTTCGCGAATAAGGTGAAGAGATTGAACTTCGTATAAAATGATGGAATTTTTATTATATAAATCCAACAGAGTGACAGTTCAAAATGTTAGAACAGAATGAGGTCTCGAGCTCTGATTTAGCAGGGTTTTTATATCGAGGTTTTAGTCCCTTTGGAGGGGTTATCGTCGGATGTATATCAGAGGCGGCTATTCCGTTACTGTTTGGTTATTATTCCCATAGCTATGACATGCAGCATGTTTCGTCTATCTGATTACTGTTCCTGAGCGGGTGGCCATCTTGAGCGTGTGACACTAGCGTGCGGATCGGGACCAGCTCAAACTATATTCCTACTTGTACTTACACTTCCGTATTACAATATATTTTCTACTTTACAATTTATCCACACGTTCCTCTCTTTATATATCGAATAACCTCAACAGTCCTAAACTAAGATAACGGAAAAATTGTTGCAATAACGATACACTTAGTGAATATTAATTATTTTGAATTTCTACGGATTGTAGCTAATGTTCTCAATTCCTTTTCCATCTTCTGGCTCTATCTCCTCGCTCTCGTTGTTACTTGCCGAAAGTCGAACCTGAGGAATCGCAACTGACGTAACGTACGTCTCGCAACTCTGTACGCTGTTCCTTCATCCTTGTTTGCTCGCCACCTTTCAATAGACGAGAGAAGAAAGAAAAGAAGAGAAAATATAGATGGAATACGCTGCATATTCTCCCGCGGTGCGTAGCGGTCGGTGGAGGCCGACGAACAAATAACAGGTTGGCCATGGCGATATGAAATACGATTACCCCGGTTCGGCGTACGAGTTGCATCGGTCAGCCGCTGCCAAGTTTTCAGCGCATCGGTTTGTCAGGGCGTGCCGTCGTTCTCGTGCAGCATCTGTAACATGGACAGAATTTTCAAGCATGTCGTGCATCCGTCGCGCGAAAAGGTGTGCGCCGGCTAGAGAAACAGAGATACAGAAAAACAGAGGGAGATGGAACTAATACGCTTAGGGGTTGAGAAAGCAGAAGAAAGAGGGAGAAGAGAGAAACGATATGAGGTAGACATCGCGAGCGCACGGCACACAGAGTCTACACACAGCACGAACTTGTTCGGCTTGGGATAGAATAGGATAGGTGGGGCCGTTATTAATCTGGTGTCGAGTTGAGCACAAAGTTATATAGGAGCTCAGGAAATGAAACACGAGAAACCTCCCCCTCCGTCGTCCTCGCCGCGCTAGCTGGCTCCCTCTTGCTTCGCCTCTTCTGCGTCCACCTACTTCGCCACCCCGTTTTGCCCTCTCCTACTCCCACGTACAGGGCTGGACGATCCTCCATCCCCCTTTTCTCTGTCCCTACAGTCCCTACATTCAACTTTGAATGTATTACCGGACCACCAACCCCCTGGCTGGCTCTTCCAGTCTCCGGTCAGATGGAGATATAACGATCACCGGCACATGAACCATGGGCCCGCGGAGACATGCATATTTATGTCGGCTGCCCATAGTCTCAGTCTGCCGCTGACACTCCGCCTGTCCTTTCCACAAACTTATACAGACCTTCCGCGTTTACTTCGTACCCCAGCTTCACCCTTTTTGCGTCCGCCGATAAGCACCGTTAGCTGCTGTCTGAGGAATTTCGGTGGATGAGTGAAAGTATATCTTTTAACACGTTGACTGCCACAGCGCCCGTATTCGGGTGTCAGCAAAGTTTCCGGTCGCGCCGCGTAACCCACATTCGGGTGTCGCTTATTCGACTACTTGCGGAGGATCGTCGTAGGCATTTGAAAAGATGTTGCACAATAATGAAACTGTGGAATTGTTATAAAAGTAACACGAAAATAGTTTATTGACAAAATTATCTAGAACGTGAAACTTTCAAGCATTCTACGCGTAGCTGAGGTCGGTGGGCACGATTTGGACAGTAAGTCGTTGTTTTCTTCAAATTCCTTCGCGCCTTTGTTCGCTCCATTCCACGTCTTTTATTCGCACACGCGTCTCATGCTTCTCCCGGAATCATTTCTCCGAACGGCGATATTGCGCTGGCTCCGTCGAAGACAAGGACTTTTTGTATCTTCGGACAACCCTAATAATTTCGCAGCTAACAATCGTCCAAATATTCTAATATTTATATTCTTGCTCGTTGCAATTTTGTAAACCGTGGAAGCGTCTGCAACGGAAATTCGCAGAAGGAGCGGAGTGCCAAGTTTTCCGTGCCATTCGATCGCTTTTCCAATTGCGGTGGCGTAAGAAACCGTTTGGTCGGAACAATCTATACCGCACTTCCCTTCGTTATATTCGACAACAGCCACTGGTTTTAACGTTGCGATCAAACGAGACGACAGATGATTCTCGAGACCATCGTTTGAGCGACTCGCGTTACTAAAATATCGATTGCACGCGTCGCCGGACGCAGATTTCTTTGAAAACACGCGTGGCAGTCAACGCTTTAACCGTGATTATCGAATAATATGTGGCGGCACTGAACAGCAAATACCACCACTCGACACTAAGTAGCGCAGGACGACGACAGCGCAGTGGTTAGCGCCTTAGGTAAATTAGAAGAACAATAGCAGTACCCCATCAGCGACATCTATCAATTGTCACGGACAATACACATACACCTCAAATATGTAGAAATTTGAAGCTTCAGAAGTTAGAACCATACATTTTTCTAACAAAAGTTAGGTTATATGCCTAAAACTAGTTTTACGACACTTTCGCTGGAAGATAAGATTGTTGAAGGAAATATAGAGGAGGGACACTAAAGTCCTACTTTTATCTGGAAAATGTAAGGTTTCTAGGAAAAATTAGGATTAAAATGTAGAAGACGAAAGGAAGTTTGTGGCTAAGTATAATACCAGATATCGATGGGCAGAGTCAAACGACAAGAGTGAATGGATAATAAAACTAATAATCTCTCGGGAAGCAGAAGAGAGGGGGAAAAGGATAAAGGAATCCAAATATAACATACATTACAGAAAAATGGCCGAAGAAGGGTTAGCAAAATACATAGAAGGGAGGATGAAGTGGAAGGACAGAAAAATATTAGCAAGATTCAGATGTGGAAACGAGACCAAAGCAAGGGAATACTGGAAAGAAGAGGGAGAAGAAAGATGCAGGTTATGTAAAAGGAAAGAAGAAGTACCAAAGGACACAGAAAACATACCAAACGAGACTGGAGACTGGTTTAAGCGAACTAAAAGCAATAATAGAGAAAGAGAGAGGGCAATACAAAACGGAGAGGAACGACAATAAGCACAGGAAGGAGGCAAAAACCCAAAAGTTGCTATGGTGTATTTAGAGACAAAATAATGAAGGCAGTGCTATTGCACTTTTATTATATTGTTATTTATCGTATTATTAAATATTGTTATATTTAATAGAGTGGATACATAAGAATCGAAATAGGTAAAAGAGCAATAATAAATAAAAGATAATAACTAACAATCTCTCGGACGATCGGTATCTGATATCCGTTTAAACGATCCATTAATAACACTCTAAAGTTCAATAATTACATTCTCTCGCCTACCGATAAGGAACAATATTCTTAGCTTATCTTATCTGTCATTCGATCCATCTCGCGCTATTTCGAGTTACCGATACTTCTGACGTTAAAAATCTGCACTCGGAGAAACCCTTGGCTCGTGATCTGAAATTCGATCGTTGCAAGGCTTAATTGCTAATATATAGGGGGACTAGATTCGAAAGGGCGACAATGGCAAGAAGGCATGAATTACGCGGAGCCGGTTGTCGTCAGCCGGCGGCTAGATTCCTTCGATATCGAGGGGCAGAGGAATGAAATTAATCGGTTTTACACCGGACCGGGTGGCTAGGGGTTGGTCCGGCCGAGAGTCCAGGCCTTTGGCGGCGGGCG
>NT_176571.1:595207-606416 GCF_000188095.3 Bombus impatiens
CGGGAGGGGTAGCCGCGATTAAAATCGCATCAGACCGACTTTGATGCACGAAATGCCCGCGTTACCGGTCTCTGCCTCTTTCGAGCAAAGCACTGTACGCGCCACGCACACGATCCGAGCACCGTAGAAAGCGTCCTCTTGCTTGCGCGGTCGTTCTTCCTTCTCTTCAGCACTCGCGGCTGTCGCGGCTGGCGTCAGAAAAACGCGGAGCTTCGTTCGCCGTTGATGGACTTATAATTGCGCGGCTATTGCCCGGCGCGGAGAAGATGGCGGGGACGGTGGCGCCCTCGAGATGGCTGCGCTGACTCGCACGACCGCGTTCCACGATCCTCTGCCCTTTTCCTCGACGCTTACGCGCTCTTTGCATAAAGATAGCCCTGTACCAGCAGCTGGCCGCAATGATGTCGTTAATAAGCGTGTTCACTTGAGCTGATGGTCGGTTAAACTGGAAAAGATGAAGAGTCTCGAGATCGCGTACTTTTTATTCCTTCCTCTGCTCTTTGGTGATCAGGATATTTTAATTGGGGCTCGTCTCGAGCTTCGGATCCTCTTCTAACCTGCCAACTCTTCGCACACCGTGTATGCCAATGTAATCAACGTTTGCCTGTAGTTCGATTAAAAAAGAAACGAGCCAAGATTAAAGGAAAACAATTGCAGCGTGAATAAGGCACTGGTCATCTGACCGTAGGTTGCAACGAGAGGGGGGAAAGGAGACGCGTGCTCGAGCCGGGCAAAGGAAGGAGGACGAGGAAAGAAGGAAGGAACAGAGGGAAGACAAATGCCGGGGCCATCAGTGCGCCAAGCCATTTCTGCCTCATTGTGGACTCCATTTGCGACTCTTAGATTGCCGGTGAAATATCTCGCCGCGGTGATGGAAAAATCGCTAACGTAGGGAACCGGCAAAATAAAAGTAGCGGCATTTCTCAGCCAGAGGGGGCAGCCACGAGTGGTTTGCTAGCGCACGGTCGCGCCGCTTAGGAGGGGCAGGGGTGACAGGCAAAAACCGAAAAGCGATAGAACACCGACGCTCCGTGCCGTTGAATACAACCGTAGCCGAGGCAACACCCGAAAGAAACTTCGGGGACGTTGATGGAGTTGCGAGTGTTTGCTCTACTCGCGACAAATGCCTCGTTCTAGCGTCTTCGCCCCTAGTCGTGTCCGCCACCGTCTTGTTGCCCGGTTCATGGATCGTTTTGCTTTTTACCATCCCGTTTACTCCCCTTTCCGCTTCCAACTATCTCGCCATCCGGTCGATACGTTCACCCTTTAACCATATTTGTCACTTGTGTTAGGATTCGAGAAATATTTTGAGAAACGTTGAAAGGTCGAAAGATTGCCATGGAGCAGGGGATTGTTGGTGTTGATGGATATGGAGGAGGGGTTTGGAACTGCGGATCGTTTGCCTTCGGAGATGTCGGCGAAGTTCCTGTTTTACGAGGGTGCGGACTTTTCCTAAACGACCATGGTATTATGTTTAAATGATATTAGACCAGGTTCAGCGACCTTTCCGATAACGTAAACCTGATTTCACAGAATATGAGAGTTATACAATAATCGTCCTCGAGAATCTACTCGCAAATCGCCACATAATCGAAAACACTTTGCCAAATCCTTGAACACAGTACTTATGGACTCCTTGCACTATAACTTCCCTAAGAGATGAATTTTAATCTCAGTATAATATCGACGATTCTTATGTACAATTGTGTAGAATTCTTATGTAGAATTTTCTTCAAAAATGAACTCGCTCTGGAAGCAGAGAGCGGAGGAGGCAGAAGAAACAAGGGAAGCGATAATAGACAATAGAAGGACGGGTAGAGCCGGGTAGAAAGGAGAGAAGGACACGATATAAGGAGCGAGTTTTTTCGCGGCGTGATAGATGAGCCAGGACCGAACTGGTAACAGAAAGCAGCGAGAAAGAAATCACGAGCGTAGGATCCCTATGGGGACGCGGTGGCGTCATTAGGCTGCTCGGGTTGGAGAGTTAATGCACCGTTCGCCGGATTTCGCCCGGAGGCCGGTCGGAAAAACCGAGCGAGGTCAGCATGTGAGCCGGGAGCTGGAAAGAACGACGAGCGCGTAAATGGCGTCTGCTAAAGTTGCCACGCTTTGTGATTCTGCTCTCGAGTGAAACTGTTCGTGGTCGTCTCGCGAAAGAAACTGCTGTAACGAGATTGATCGGGGTTGATGCAGCGATCGCATGCTACCTGATCAAATAGACTCGCCGAAGAGTACTTTGCGGCTCAGCGAGAGCAACAGTTCTGCATGCGGAATTTGGTGTTCGCTATCCTCTGTTGGAATTGCACGTTAGAAAGTTGTTGGGCAACCGTCACGCGTTTGGTAATGGAACATCCTCTGGCCTGATAACGTCACTGTAATGAGATCGATGAGTACGTACAAGAGAAGACCATAAAATTGTTTAATTTTGAGAAGTTATTTTCTGAGAAGTGAGAAGCTTCTTACACTGTCCTCGTAGAATATCTCTGAAGAATCCCATTTGAAAACATGTAGCAAATGAGGTTAACAAATAAACATGGCGTTGGCTGGCGGAGCTGGAAGTAAGAAAAACGACACAGTATGAGAAAGTAGTGATTACAGTGAATATATGCAGATGAGCAATCACTTAACACTAGTAAACATTTGAATATAACGAAGTGTGTAATTACCCAAGTACAGATGATCGCATAAATTAGGCTGATTCCTATCAAACTATAGTGAAGAGGACGCATAATGAAAAGCTCGAAACTAAAGACAGTAGTCAATTGGAAATACTAACCTCCCAATTAAAAAAGATTCACGAAGAAGCAATCGGCACATTTGACGACTCAATACCTGGCGAAGAGGTTAGCTCGTAACAGAGAGAATCCTGGCTGGAAATCCATTCTGAACAAACGGACCAGCCACCGCCATTTCTCTTACGCACGTATAAACTCCCTTGCCAACAGGGAGCGTCCGTGTGTATCCAAACAGCAATCAGCTCATCGACAGGCGAGCAGATCGTGCTGGGTACAGCGGAGAATCTCTCGTAACGAGAGCACCCTGGAACACACAAACGAACGAACGTGTATCCATTGGAAGAACGAAGGATAGTATGGTGAAAGCAAGAAGGAAGGAAGCGAACAGAGAGCCGAAAGGATGGAGGGTTAAGCGCCGGAGGGATCCGACCAGAGGAAAGTGTAATCCCAGACGATCAGCGTGCGGCAGATTCGGCCTTAATGAGCTCCAGCAATGATAAATGACGCCGTGGGCCGCGCCTCTCTCTTACCGCGTTTATCCTCTGCTCGGAATAAGGTGTATCCTTGTACGAGGTATCAGGCCTGGGTACCTGGTCGTCTTCTGAACGGCATCCATCCCGACCAGCCTTCCATCTCCCGTCTTCGTTCCACGGTGTAAAAGCTTCATCTCCGCCTACGATCCCTCAAACTCGGCCCAGCAATCGAGGGGAATTCAAAATGGCAACCGTGCTCGCACGGTCAGACCTCCCTCACGCTAGTGACAGCCATCCATCCTTCGTTCCGGGACGTTTCAATTGGGTGTCCTATGCAACGGATCTCGTCCTGTCCATCCACTGTCTCCACACGTAGCCCTGGCATCGGATGTCGCTCTGTTTCCCTCACGAATCGGCCAATCCCTTTCCTTCTTCGTCTTCCACTGTTTACTTTTTCTAGGTTATGTGCAGACGATTGTTTGGCAGTTCAAACAATCGGGATATTTGATGGAAATCCTGTTTGCAAATAGGGGATGATAAAATAGTAGATGGGTCTAGAAGCTATGGATTTATTGGATGTGTAAATTGTCACTTACCTGGAAGGTTTTTTGTTTGCTCGAGATTCGTACTGGGGATATTGGATGGTAGCTTTGTTCGAGGATACGGAAAGACACGAAGATGACAGGATAAATCTGGAAAAATTTGAATTGCATTGAGCGAACGGTCGTTCCCGTAGAGCAGTGAAGTGAATTTTTCTTAGGAGTCAAGAAAAATTAGTTGTAACGATAATAAGGATTCGAGAACCCCTTCAGCGTTCAGTTCCTTTTCGAGGATCATGTTCGTTAATGGCTTTTCCATCCAAACTGACGTGTAGCCATTCGTTTTTCTGACGTTTCAATTGTGAAGCGATCTTCGAGAACCAGAGACGGAAGTTGATTGACCGTTCCTTTGAAATTTTCGACCTCGAAAATCGTAAGATGCCCGAGATGCGAAATTACGAGCTACCTGGTCTGTCGACGAGTCAGTTTATTAACGAGGGTAGAGAATTCCAGAGCAGAAACTTAACTGCAAACTTCTATAATCATAGACTTGAATAGACTTGACAAAGGCGAATTAATTTTAGTTAGGTGGATGTTAGTTCTTGCAAATGTAAATATTACCTACATAAATTACTCGCGATAAGAATGAAACGATACAATTAAAAGTAAGAGATTGATAAACAAAGAAATAATTATACCCCAGAGGTTAGGAATTCCAATGACGAGTTAACTCCCCTACTGTGTTATTTGCGTTACTTGCAATATAACTAGCATAAAATTGAAACCACAAATCATGCATATCAATAACTTTTAAATTTGAAGAAACTTTTTATCAATAGAGATATGCTGTTATATTGCAAGCTTCAATTCTCTTTCTATTTTTATATTCTTCTTATATTCTATTCCATTCTTCAATTTTCAATCTTGAAATACTAAACATTCTTTTACTTATGAAAACAAAAGATTATAATAGAAAAATTCAAGAACAGAATATTTAGTATGTAAATTTTAAGATACTCAACGATTCCTTTCCACCTGTTTACACGGTGACAAAGAAATTACAATATTTCACGATGGTTAATCGACGTGGTAGCTGAATCGGTTTCGCGGTATCGTGGAGGAAGTCATTTTCCTGTGCGTCATTAATCGAGGCGAAAGAGTGCCTCTACATTAGCTACAATCAAGCCCTCGCAGGTGCAGACGGTTATCGACGCCATACTGACAGGTGATCTGCTCTCGATGGAGGAGGGTGATCTTTGGTTAATGAGCTCGTTATCCCAAGCATGTACGAACAACCGATTTGCCGTGGCTTTGTCAACAGCGGCTCGATATTCGCTATTTCATCGTTGGTAATTGCTTAATAATGCAACCTAACCTCCAAATTATCGGTAATTTCAGATGGAAAAAGACCTGTTTGTATTACGTGTTTGTAATATTCAGACAATTTCGTCTATTAACATGCCAATTTAATCGATTACCTTGATCTTGCAGCAAAATGGATGAAAGGGATAGCGTGCGCATATATGTGCGAGGAAACCTTCGCCCCTTTCGTTCTCGAGGTATAATAATACCAAGTGAGACGATACCTGTTTCCCATGGTTAACTGTGTGCTTGCGTTCAACGTCCTTGAAGCTACCAGATTCTCGGCAGACACTGATAATTACTTTCGAGTTTCAATGACCAGTTTTAATGAAACGTCGCTTTCAAGGTTTCCAAATAAGTTTCAAGGTACTAAGGAGTTGAAAGTTTCAAGTTTTGCTGAATACATTAACACTTTCTCGACTCCTCTTGCGTCTGTATATAGTTCAGTGTATGAATGATGATCATCTGAAATGTCAGATTTTTCAGAGAAGATTCAAACCGAATAGTTTAATGTGATACATTAAATATAAGTAATATGTCATATTCCAAGAATATACAGAATCGAATATACAGTAGAGTTTAGAGTTCCATTTATATTACAATTCTCAGTTCAATTTATATAATAAGAGTTCATTGAAGCTTTCAACTATTTATGATTTTTCGTAACTATAGTAGGAGTTTATATTCATACGAGTTACGTTCAATCGCCAGCAGTGCATTGAATCTAACAGAAAGTAAAATTTCGTTGAAATACATAAAACTCACGTAAATGGAAATTCTACCGAGATAAGGATTATTAAATTCTATAATGCTTCAAATGAACGGATTTCGTATAAAGAAAGTTCTATCGTATTATGTGCGATCAAGAAACTTTTAAAAATCACCAATACCTTTCCTAGTATCTTCCTTCAAGTTAATAAAGTTCAAACAAACGAAACTCTACTATGCAGCAATCTTAAGGCTATCGCCATATACTTGTTAGGTTATCCGAAAAGTTTCTTTCATTTCGTAAGGTAATAATAGATGAACAACAATTTCTCGAACAAAGTTTATCGTTCTATTTTCTTTTCGTTCTATTTCTATTATTACGTGCATAATTCAATAAACTAATATAAAACTATTGAGATATGCATAATTTTGTGTGCTAGACTAGATTGGCCGCGTAGTAGTGACACACGTATGTAAGTATGAGTGTGTGGAAGTATGTGTGTGCGCGGCGTCTCGAAAAACAGATGAATGCAACTGTTCCACTGGCAGTGTGGTATACAAGATGGTGAGACAAAGAAAGTGTTGAGACGCGTGCAAATGTATATCGACGAAATCCTAGAAATCGTTTATTAAATAAATCTAAAACTATCTTAATACGAATTCTAAATGTAACCTTAGTGTTCCTTTACTTCTGTTTCGGCAATTCAGATCCACAATTCTCAACAAAAACAAAAGACATTGTGCGTCTATTATTTCCTTATAAAACGAAAGAAATTTCTCGGGCAACCTAATGTTATTAAATTCCCTAGATACTCTCCGGAGCTTGAAAAATCCCTAATTCTCCCAAACGTTCTAAATTCCAATATTATTCATAATATCGATTAGGATTAGTTTGATGTATGAAACAGCTGGAAGGTCCTGGACGAATTCTCGGAGTGGTGCAGTGTCGTCAAACGATCGCGGCAGAGGTTCGCGGTGTTACAGTGCAGTGGTCGACTCGTTCGCTTCGCTATTCGTTACGTGTCCGCTAGAAAAACGGCGAACGTGGTTTCTCGACGGAGGTTGCGGAGGCTCGCGCGAGATCCCGCAAAGGGCGCAGGATCTTTTCGTTGCCGTGAATGCGCTGCATTAATCAAGCGCCGCGGGCGCCTGACGTCTTAATCCTGGCTAGCCTACGCACCGTCCGTTCTACGCCCACGCCTCAATGTACCTACTAAACGGCCGCTACGTCAGCGATTCGCGGCCTTTGTACGCGGCCATCATTGCGTCGTGGGATCGTTGGTTTCTTCTTTTCGCGGCTCAGCCTAACGGAACTCGGTTCGTAGTTGGCCGATTATTATTCAACAGGCACTGCGTCGATATTCTGGTGGAATGAAAACGCTATACGCACCAACGTTATCTTATTCATGGTACGGGAAACGCGGAACAGTTATGTTGCATGCGCTTCAGGGGCAAAAAGTGTGGACAGTCTCCGTTTGTCTGCTTCGTTCCGGTTGACATTGAATAGGCTGTGATTCGGATGGTTTGTGCGTGGGCGGTTTACGCCAGAGTAGGTGGATATCGAAGATATTGATAAATCTGCTGGTTTTCGTTATGGCTGACTGATATTAAGGAGAATGAATTTATCGAAGAAGGGATGAGGCGATCGTGTTAATGCTTGGCAAAAGATCCGATCATAATACCGATGTGAAATATGAAGTTGCTGGAACGTGTAACTGTATTTACATGTACATCTACGAGAACGTGGAAGATCAGTTAATGCGAGGATTCTTTGAATTTTGTATAGGCACACTCTTGACAAATGGTCAATTATTTTACAATTTCCTGATTTTCTCCATTGATTCTTACGAACTCAAGCTACGATGTCTTACGCTAGCATGTTCCTATTCTAAGGAAATTTAATTATTTTCAGCGACAAACCAACCAGAACGGTGGATTAAAAAAAAGACTTAGAAGAATCGATATCAAACAACAACTATTCTTTCCAATTATTTTCTTTCTGAAATTCAAAACTGATGAAACTTACGCAATGTAATTTACCGTTCGAAAGCCAATGTAAAATTCCAGTCTCGATATCTCATCGATTTCCTATGTTAGTGCGTGTCGCGACCATCCACCAGGCACCGCCAAACGAGTTTTTATACTACGTTACCATTAAGAACGTCGCTGAGACCGATGGACCCTAGTCGATGACCAGGTAAGCAAACGGATCAGTGGTGGGACGAAGGTAGGGAAAAGGGAAAAAGTCGTGAATACGACCTAATCTCGAGAAGCGGCCGGCATCGTTTCGTGGGTGTCATGCTTTCACTTCGGTTCAGGTTGTCTGCAGAAGGCGATTGGTTCTCGCTGAGCTCCTCCCAGAATCCATTAAGAGCCGAAACGGAGAAACACAGCATTAATTTTAAAACCAATCCCTGAGGAGAAATCGGGCATTGGCCGCCATTCGTGCGAGCTGCCGCTGGAGAAAATCCATCGAAAAAAAGGCTTCTTAATTACTTCACCGCTTGTTCCCCTCTGCGAAGCATCGGAAACACGCGAGATGACTCGCCTCCGGGATTAAACGTATCTGTTTTGTCCTTCAAACGATCCTGTCGATCATCGATCATCTGCTCGCGAGGAGTTTCAACCCTTCTCTTTACAAAACTTCGTCGTCTTGATCAATACAAATAGTATACGTTGGTTTTTTTATTTATTGCGTTAGTCGTAACACTCTGTTTGAAAGTATTCTGATATAATTTATGTATTCCCTTCAAATGTCAAATTTTTCGCGCAGAATCTACGTTTGTCCAAAGAAGCTTGTTATGGATCTCCACGCTTTTACGAATGCGTATAGTAATTGTAACTTTAATTAGAACGCGTTTGACTATTTATTTGGAAAATGTTAATGTGCAAAGATATACAGACTACGATACGTAAGAACGTGGAAAATATCTGAAGTAAAATATTCTTTTCTTTAATTGCATGCATGTAATTTTTATATTCATTTAATTATTCATGTAATTTTTAATTGTTTGTATTCATGTAAATTTGCACGTAAATATCCTTCTATTGGATTGGCAACTAACTGATTGCGGATTTTGTCATTAGATGGTATTGACAGAGTCCGCAATCACTTAGTTGCCAACCCAATAGTTGTAATAGAAACACACAAATTTCATTTTACTGCGGCCCCGCTTTATTCGTTGTCTCTAAGTAAGATCGTCGCTGATACCACAATTGTCCACAACTGTTCGAATCAATCGAAGCTTGTCCAACGTAAAACACGCTGCAGATTCATCGAACGTCGTTAATCCTTGCTCGCTAAGCTAATCTCGCCGCAAGTGGCGATAAAGCCGAAACCTGGGAAATATCGAAAGATAAACAGAATGATGGTAAAACGATCGAGAGACGGGACTATACACCGGGAAAGGGTAAGAGGAGAAAAAGAAAGAAAGAGAAAGAGAGAGAGAAAAGCGGGAGGGTAAAGTCGAAGTCGGGCACAAAAGAGATGAGGAAGGATAAGGAACAGAAAGAGAGAGAGAGAGAGAGAGTGATGGAATAAGAAGAGAGGAAGGTTTAGGTAGCTACTCTCGCTCAGGTTGAAACGAAGGGAGCCGCCCTGTGTTTGTGCTCTCGCCGGGGAGCACAAAGAGAAATGGCGTGGTATTTATCAGTGCTCACCCCCTCTCCCTCTTTTGTCCCCTTTCCAGCATCTCCCGTTGCTCTCCGCCTGTTCCCCCGGCATACCACTGTCTTTGTCTAGCGCTCCTACTATTGCCTTGCTTCCATTCCACATCCAAATCCATTCGCCTGCCTGCCAAACCCTCCCTCTCCACCACCTCCCTTCCACCCTCTCCTCTAAGCTCTCTTGATGCCCTTTCGCGCACCACATATATGGCCACTCGATCTTCTCCTCCGCGGGACTTTGACAGCTGTCTAATTCACGTTGCGCGCTCGTTCACCTGTGTACGTGGATTTCCTCGCCCGTTGTTCCATGGACGACCCCTAGCTAGGTACGTCACGGCGTCTTGCGTCGATTGGGAAAGAGGCAAAGGAGTAAAGGAATTTAGAATTCTTCGAATGATATCGAGGAGAGTAGATTTTGATTATCTCGTTGTAGTATCCTGGCTCGTAATAAGTTTAATTCCAACTTGTGGAGAAGTTCAACGTTGGTTGACCTTACAGATGTTTAGCTATCAACGATAGACGCTGTGAGTTATTAAATCTGGTTAATAGTTTTTCATTTTCGCATAGATATTAGATATTGAGAATTGTGAATCTTAATCGCCGAAATAAAAGTAAAGGAACATTTAGATTACACTTAGAATTCATATGAAAATAGTTTCAGATTTATTTAATATGTGATGTACAGGATTTTCGTGGATACACGTTTGCACGCATCTCAGCGCTCTATTTGTCTCGCCATCTTCTTTACCGCGCTACCAATGGAACAATTGCATTCCTCTGTTTTTCGAGACGCTGTGCACACACATACTTCCATACACTCATACTCACATGCGTGTGTCACTACTTCGCGACTAATCTAGTGTAGCACACGACATTACACGTATCTCAATACTAGAAAAATTGAAATATGATACGAGCACCGTGAATCAACGTGAAACGTAACTCACAATGTCAAGCCTTTCAATATTACATTACGATATTAATATTTTGAAGCGTAAGTAGAATGTCTTAAAATAAATGAAAAAACATTTTAAGTATACCCTGGGTATAATCAAATAGAAAACGTAAACACAGATTGTTCAAAGCTTTATAAAAAATCCAACCTATCAAAATGGATAATAATAAACACACATATTATTATTTAAAGTAATATTCTAAATAGGATGTCTTAAAATAAATGAAAAAACCAAACATTGTAAATGTACTCTGTGGGTACAGTCAAATAGAAAACGTAAACACAGATTGTTCAAAGCTTTATAAAAAATCCAACCTATCAAAATGGATAATAATAAACCCACTCATTATTATTTAAAGTAATATTCTAAAGCGTACATAGGATGTCTTAAAATAAATGAAAAAACCAAACATTGTAAATGTACTCTGTGGGTATAATCAAATAAAAAACGTAAACACAAATTGTTCAAAGCTTCATGAAAAACCTAACCTATCAAAATGGATAATAACAAACCTTCACATTATTCTCATTCTAATATCTCTAACTACATATCTGCACCCTTTCGGTTGTTTTACTTTAATTCACCTGGCATGAGGTTATAAAATACGAACCGACCTACCCTTGCGGCTCAAAATTTCCTAGCTAGCTATCCCTCGGTAATCAGGACGAACGTGGAAAAAAAAAGAAACAACGGGGACAGAATGTAGGACGACCAGGAAAGTGAGGAATTAGGGGTAGCTCGCGAACGGGCCAGCGAAATTTTCGAGGCCC
>NT_176571.1:606573-618417 GCF_000188095.3 Bombus impatiens
GGCCCGCGCCGCTTATTTGCAGCGACATTAGCGCGGTAGCGGCGGCGGGTCGCGAGTCAAAACATTACGTAAGGTTTTTAGAAGAGGAGGAGAAGACTAATAATCTCGAAATAATGTAAGCATAATAAATGGGCGAGCATTAGCGGGGCGCTCGGCAGCCGGCTCATATTTTCGGTGGCGCTGGCTTTGACGTAGCATTACTCCAAAGTGCGTTACATATTACTACCATACACATAGCCACTTTTACACACACGCTTATACAGTGTCCTATGTGTGTGCACATGCGTGCATCTTTACGCGCGAGCGTGTGTGCCCCGCTGGCGACCTATAATATATCCTTGCAGCCAGTTGTCCCAACACAGGAGCACTCCATTTCGTTTCCTGTTTTCTTCGCGAGTGAGCAGACTTCTTTCACGACAGACCCCAGGTCGCTGTTAACGATCGTGCAAATACACTAGCTGTTAATTAAATGACAAATACCGGCCGCTCAAGTATTTTTTAAAGCGAGCGTGAGTGCTCGTCCAGCGGATTACGATCGTGAAACGTTCCTGGACGAATATCCTGTGGATCAGGTGGACAAACGTTGGCAATAATTCGCGATCGTAAGGAAGCTTGGAGAAAGAGACGATTGTTGATCGCAGCTCGAGCTCCTTTTATCTGGATGAAAGTCGACAACTGTCAGAATACGAAGTTGTCAATTCGATGAGGTTAGGTTTTCGAGTCAGATGAATATTTCAGTTAACCTAAGTATTAGATCGTCCGAAAAGTTTCTTTTGTTTTGTAAGTAAATATGGATGCACAGCATTTTTCATTTTATATTATTTTGTTTTATCAAAATAAAGATCACAACGTTTTACAGATTAGGTTTCGTGTTTGTATAAAGATGCGTCGCTGTAAAAGAAAGACTCTAGCAATTTAATTACACCAGGTTCAGTTGTGAGGAGTTTTTGGAAGATTTATATTTGGAAACTAGTCGTTAACAGTGGCGTGATAAACAGTGAAATATATCGTGCAATTACATTGACAGGTCGACGACCATAGAAGACGAGATTCTCTACGACGATATACTTTATACTGGTGGAAATGAAAATTTGTTCAATTAATATTAATATATTCGCTTCTAATTGCCATAATTTAATAGCGCATGTACATTATTTTATTTTATTTTAGGTATCATATGAAAGGCTAGTGGTGTTCTATAAGAAGTTGAATTATCAAATGTAATATTCAAGTTCTTCAATATGTTGAAAGTTATACGATTCAAACAATTCTACCGTGTTGCGATGCGTATGCGCATACGTTAAATATAATTAAGATAATTCGTGTTTCTCTAAAGAGGCTCATATCTCATAGTTCAGAAAGCGAGGGAAATGCGTTTCTTGAACGGCAAAGTTTGATGATATCTATAAAATGAAAGTTTCGATGGTAGTGAACGGAAATACGCGACGAATTGTTCAATTTGTTACTATTTTCTGGAAGATTGTTATCTTCTTAAGAACCGTTCTACCGCGGAAGATAAAGTGGACGGAATAAGGAAAGTGAAACGTACACGGCAACATCTAAGAAACGAAGCTCGAACGAATTAAGGATGCGTCGTTACGCTTCTCGAAACATGAGAAATAAGATAAAAATTGCGGAAGACAGGTAGAATCGGCTAGTATTAATTATGGAAACCCTCTCGAAATACCAGAAGCCAAAATATTTCGCCTGATTAATGTCTACTGCCCTCGCGATTCTCCTTCCAAGTTAATACGTTTCTGTGGGGCGTTTTTATCGTACGAAGTCGAATTTCGTTGTGTTTTATAAAAAGGTACAGTGAGAAATAGCCGCACGAGCTTTCAGATTCTTCGATCCGTACGTTCTTCGTAGTAACATCAAGTCTTCTAAAATCAACGACAACCATCGGCAAGTTTATAAGACGCGGTCTTTTTTTTTTAAAAAAAAGACAAAGAGCCTGGCACGCATGCAAAGACGAAAAATACAGGATTTCCATTGGTCGAAAGTGGTGGAACGACGATATGCACGCGACTTGGGCTCACGCGAACCTTCGAAGCCTCGTGGCAGCGACCAAGGGTCCGGTGAAGGAAGAAGAAGAAGACTATGACGAGGACGAAGATGAGTGGAAACGCGGCAGAAAAAGAAGAGGACGAGGCAGCGGAAGAAGGAGCAAGGGGAAGGGAAGAGCGCGCAGTCAACGGGTACAGAGACTATCCGAGGTGCCGGTTGACAGCAACAAATGCCTCGGTGCGGGCAAGACGGGGAGCTCGCGCCCGGGACGCCGGTTGCAGGACCAGCTTGAGATATTACCAGGCAGATGCGGTCGCGCGCTGATCAAAGAAACGCTTCTCACTGAGAGAGATTAAATGGATGCTGGTGCGCGCCGGCAAACCACCACGCTGTGGCTACAAATAATAAGTGGAGAGTGAGAGAGGGAGAAAGGAAAGCGGGGAAGGCCTGTTGAGTAGAGAGGAACCATAAGAATGAGAAGGACAGGAAAAGAGAGAGGTGGGTTTGCGAGGCACAGGCTGCTGGCCGTGGCCCTAACTCGCATTTGATACATTCCCATCTTCACGAGTATTGCTCTCCCCTGCATTTGTTTCTAACGCGATTGTACTCAAGCCGGAACCAGGTCAACTCGATTCAGTTTCCTTCCGAGGAAAATGAATGAAAAGAGAATTTAAACGCGTTACCGTGCAGCGAGTTTCGCTGGTAGAAATTGAAGGCTCTCGGAAGGAAAAGATCTAGTTTCGAGTTTGAAGGATACTCTTGAAAAATTCAATCACTATGTCAGTAAGCAGTATCTGCAGATGCAAGATCGTTACGTTAACACGTAAGACTTGGATCCTTGCAACATTGAATTGCTTTTATAGAGAACATGTTTGTTAAACGTTCAAGCTGATGTGGAAGAATAATATTTTGGAAAATGATGGAATTTCAATTTGTATTAATATGTCCATTTCGTAGGTTATGAACAGAGGGATGGCACGTTGATTTCAGTAGTAGAATGCAAACTAACATGTTTGTTAAACGTTCAAGTTGATGTGGAAGAATAATATTTTGGAAACTCATGGAATTTCAATTTGTATTAATATGTCCATTTTGTAGGTTATGAACAGAGGGATGGCACGTGGTTTTCAGATGTAGAATGCAAACTAACATGTTTGTTAAACGTTCAAGTTGATGTGGAAGAATAATATTTTGGAAACTCATGGAATTTCAATTTGTATTAATATGTCCATTTTGTAGGTTATGAACAGAGGGATGGCACGTGGTTTTCAGTAGTAGAATGCAAACTAACATGTTTGTTAAACGTTCAAATTGAAATGGAAGAATAATATTTTGGAAAATGATGGAATTTCAATTTGTATTAATATGTCCATTTTGTAGGTTATGAACAGAGGGATGGCACGTGGTTTTCAGTAGTAGAATGCAAACTAACATGTTTGTTAAATGTTCAAACTGAAATGGAAGAATAATATTTTGGAAAATGATGGAATTTCAATTTGTATTAATATGTCCATTTTGTAGGTTATGAACAGAGAGCTGGCACGTGGTTTTCAGTAGTAGAATGCAAACTAACATGTTTGTTAAATGTTCAAATTGAAATGGAAGAATAATATTTTGGAAACTGATGGAATTTCAATTTGTATCAATATGTCCATTTTGTAGGTTATGAACAGAGGGATGGCACGTGGTTTTCAATAGTAGAATGCAAACTAACATGTTTGTTAAACGTTCAAATTGAAATGGAAGAATAATATTTTGGAAAATGATGGAATTTCAATTTGTATTAATATGTCCATTTTGTAGGTTATGAACAGAGAGATGGCACGTGGTTTTCAGTAGTAGAATGCAAACTAACAATCATAAAATTATAGACAGATTTACATTTACAGTATGGTACATAGTTATCGTATGAAAATAACCTGTCAGCCTACAAGATTGTAGAAAATAAAAAGCGGATCCGCAACGAACGTGTTATAAGGTGCTGTTAATCTGCTACACACTATAATACGATGATACGGTAATGGAGGAGACCACGCGAATCTAATTGGCACGCCATTTGAAAATCACGAATAGAGGAAAGGGGATCGGAACGCAGGATTAATGAAAACAAACGAAAATCGGCGTTTACGTTTGCTTGGCAGCCGTTCGCTCTGCAATTTAATCAATTCACCTTCTCGACAGTATCAGGCAGAATAATGAGAATGCATCTCGACAAACGTTATCATCGTCGAATCAGTCCTGGCAACCCCTTATTTAGAAGATAACAGCGGCTGTTCGCGAAAACTCACTCTCCTCGAATGGTGTTGTCATTCGTCGCGTTCCTCCTACCCTCTCGAAGGGTCTAGACGCGAAGCGAGCTAGCCAATGAGAGAGAACCACCTTCCGTTCTCTTTTCCACCTTCCGCAGAGCCCTTACCATCTTCTTTCACCGTCCCCTCCTACGCCAACATGCTCTTTCTCCCTCTATCTTCGTCTACGCTTGCTTTTAACTTCTCGCTCGGGTTCTCGCGATGAGATATGACTGCCACATTATCACCTGATTATGTTATCACTTTGCATCGGCCGTTCCTTTGCCGCGCTGCCTCAAACTACCGTTTATCACGACCGTGGAGATCCTGCGGGCTGGTGAACGGTCGTTGGAACGGTACGATCCTTCCAGCGAAGTATAGTCTTTGATTCCGTGGTCTTCGTTGATTTCTGGTTGCTTGCTTTCACTATGAGAGCCGTGGCAGCGCCTGGGCCAATGTTTCCTGTCGTTTCTCCAGCATTGAATGCATCTTGTTAATAAAAATCAAACTGTTGAGAATTGTGGATTTTAACCCATTTAAAATAAATACAAGTAAATAATAAAAGTAAAGGAACATTTAGATTATATTTAGAATTCATATGAAAATAGTTTCAGATTTATTTAATATGTGATGTACAGGATTTTCGTGGATACACATTTGCACGCATCTCAGCGCTCTATTTGTCTCGCCATCTTCTTTACCGCGCTACCAACGCAACGGTTACGCTACAACTGTGTACACACATACTTCCATACACTCATATTCGCGTACGTGTGCCACTACTACGCGGCCAATGTAGTCCAACACACAAAATTACACATATCTCAATACAAACATATTGAGATGAATAAGCATTGAAAGTCTTCGTGGTAACATTTCCTGAAACCAAAAATAACCGTGATTTTCATTGAAAAATCAGTTTACGATTCACAGATGGAAAATTATTCGTAGACTACAAAGTGATGTTGCCTTAATAATAAAAAATTGTTAATTTAGCTTCGAATATCTCATTCCAAATTAACCGTGACAGCGCAGTATCGCAAGAAAATGTACCCTCCCGGATAAAGAAATCGTAGGAACATTTCGCTGCAATTCCCTCGTCGGAACCTTCGCCGAACGTGCAGACCAACCCCTCGATCTCTCCTCGTTTCCAATACATCCCATCAAACCTAACCTTCCAAGCAATTACAAAGCATGGTAACAAGCCGAGCCACCCTCTCACCCCTAGCGAAGATTAAAAACTCGCCAGGCATCCATCAAATCGATCCACGCGTGCCCCATGTGCGTATTCCTGGACCAGAGAAGGCGAGGACCCGGGCCGCAATTTTCGAGGCAACGCGGAAAATCGCGGCGGATTCCTGCACGGCGATAAAGATCGAAGGGAGGGGGAAAAAAGAGATTGCGCCGGACAGCCGCGTAGGCAGTAACTGGATCTGGTACGAGGTTGGTCGAGAGAGTGCAGGAGTTGAGGCGAGCATGGCAGAGCGCTGCGGGACCATCAGGTCGCCCACAGCTCATCGCCAAGCGATCACATCTCATCGCCGCGTACCATCACAGACTATTACAAACAGAGCTCTCGTCGCGCCCTATCCCTCCGCTGTAACCGTATCGTGTCCCCTCCTCACACACTCTCGTCTCTACTCTTCCGTGTCTCTCTGTATATCCGTTTCTCTCTTACCGGCCGCTTTTCAACCCCATCGCGATCCCACCTCCAGTCGTACGTATCACTGCCGCTCTATCAGCATATCCGACCGCTTAGCACCTACTTCCCAGGAGTGCGATACCGCTCGTAACTCATTTGAATTACACATTTCCCTGGGTCCCGCGAAATAATACGTGTGAGGATCCGCGAACACGCAAATTGCCGCGTGTACCGCTCGGGTACGAGGCTCGCGTTCCCAGCCGCGATCAACCGATGCTGAATTTCAAGCGGCCATTTCCACCAACTAGGATACGACACGCTTGGGTCCTGATCGGATTGCGAGCCGCTTCCTTCAGCCCGCCAGCCATCATTGTTCGTTATCCAACGTGATCTTTGCTTTTGCCCTGGATCAAATTATAGGGATGAGGGTTCAGATTGAGCTGTGGATGGATTATTTCGATGTGAGGAGGAGGAGAGACAGAGAGACAAAGAGAGAGAGAGAGAGAGGGGTGAGTGATCGGTTGCAGAAGTTAACCGCTTGGATGGTCAGTTCACTCTGTGTGAGATGTTCAATGATTGCAGTAAGCAGGTGAGGTTTGAAGGAACGTTAAGTAGCGATGGTGTATTTAGTTCAGGGACTCTGTTGGCTAAGATTTACGATGACTCACGTATGATCGTTAAAGGCGTCAAGTTTAATGGCTTTCCTGTGCTTTATGCTTCATCAGAATTTGTCACGGATAAGGCCTCGTATTGTCTTCAAATCTTTTTCTTGCACGCTATTGTGCTTAACGCGCCGTTTGCGTCAGTATACTCAAATGTCGATCTGCTAATTGTTTTATGTACGAAAGTGCCTGACTAGAGATTCGTCAATTTAGACGGAGAATCATAAAATGTATTGTAATATCGTGAAAATTATACATTTTTCCCGATTACTTACGATTTATTAATATTGAATTAAATATACAAACATAAATTGGACAGAAAACGATGTTTGTTTAACTGAAACTAAATGCGATACTCGTATCTATATCAAATAACTTCACGGTTATTTGGCCTCTCTCTCTCTCTCTAGCAACTCGATCAATTCTCTCGACTCTGCTCTTCGATGTCTCGATCAACTCTGACTCTCGCAACCTAACCTCTCCTCCTCCCTCGTCCCTCCTTGAAACACGAAACCATCCTTCTGTTCTAACGCTGTTTGTTGTTTTTCTCATATCTATGTAAGAACTAGGCGACTTTAGTCACATAGGCGTTCTTAAACGTAAACGAACCACGGAAAGACGACGTACACCTCTAATTTAAATTACGATATTACAGTATCGTTTCAAGTTTTACCGATATAATTACGATAGTTGTACCTCGTTAAAGTAATAACGATATTTCAAAAAGCTTCTACGGAAAATAATTCGAAATAATAGTTCGCCAGCCGCTGTATGCACGCTTTCACTTTGTTTACATTGCACATTTATTTCTCTCTATACATGATTTATCTTTTCATTCTCAAATTATGTATTTACTTCCTGCTTTTTTTAATTTCATCCTCGTCTCGTTTAATTATATCGCTTTCTTAAACCCTGTTTTTCTAATTTATCGCCTGGTTACATACCTTCTCGCACGTATTCGAAAAAAGATAAAAGATTGCTTCTGTAAGAAACGCCGCGTTCTGTTTTCCCGTAAGAAAGTTCGCGCTTCTGCTCGAGAACGCTCGAGGGGGCCCGCGTAAAAAGATTAGAACTCCGTAACTGCTCGAGAAAGTAGCTGTTCCGGTCCCGGGAGTATCGACGGCGTTTCGACAAGGAAATGAACGCGCCAGCGATTGATCGCTGCGCTCTTTCTCTCTCTCTGTACCGGTTGGCTACGGCTCCCTGGCGCCTTGCTTCGCTAATCGAGGCCCATTAAAACACCCTCGGCTGCCGCGTTGCCGAACCGCGAGCGAGCTCGTCGAATTTTCTCACCCTAATCTTGCTCGGTAATGCTCGAACTTTCTAAACCTGCAAGATCGCGGCGAAGTGGCTCTTAACTTGCCTACGGTTGCACGCGAAAGACCGGCTGCTTTCAGCATTTCCGAGATTCTTCGGCTTCTTTGGTCGCTGCGATAATTGCACCAGCCGGTTTCCTTCGGCGCCGCCATTCTTCCTAATTTTTCGATCCATTGGATTAATTGCAGTACATTCTAGAGGAATCTGGAAAGAGATCACTACTTGTATTCCTCTTTGATGTAAGAACTATCAGAGTGAAATAGCTGGTGATATTTCCATAGAAATATTGTGTGCTTTTTTTTTACCAATTTCAATGACTCTTCATGAAATATTTAGATAAAAGATTGCTTCTCTTTTTTTTGTGTTATACAAAAGCAATAATTATGCCAGGCAAATATATATCAGTAGCTACTTCAAGAAAAACTCTGTATCTTTGTTTATGTATCTCTGTAACCTGGAGACTGCTATTATGCAGAAATATTCTAAATAAAGAGAGGTGCATATTATTGTACACTTGAATGTACATTATGTTTTGGGTTGCAAGGACTAGGAACAAAGGAACTAATAAATAGATTTCTATTTATGTTCCTTGTAGCCTTTAGCTACAGCTGTGAGGTTAACTTTTTTAATAATGTCTTAACTTATGTCATAACTTAAGTGTCAAACTTATACGTTATACTTATACTTATACCTTTATTTATTTCAATATATTTTTCTATTACAAATTCATCCACTCAACCTGAACAAGTAACAATTATTAGAAAAATTGAACTATTTGATCGAGCACTTTAAATATAAAGTGTGTGATACAACTGAAATAAGAGATTTATGATAATATAGCCAGAAAATAAAAGTAATGGCATTCGACTAGTATCGTAAATATCATAATGATTACAGTTGATATTAGCTGATTGAAGAACTTGATGAACTTGTAATAGAAAAATATATTGAAATAAATAAAGGTATAAGTATAATGTCTAAGTTTATGCTGATACAGATCCTTACTCTCTTAGTATTACAATACAATGGAATAATAAGGAGAATGTTCATATATTTATAGCAAAATGACATTATCAAAAAAGTTAACCTTACAACTTTAGCTAGAGGCTACAAGGAACATAAATAGAAATCATAATGAATAAATAGAAAACACAATGTATATTATATATATAATAATAAATAAAGACATACATAAACAAAGATGTAGAGTTTTTCAAACAGTTGACAGTGTATCTTTTGCTGTAATCTTCCATTTTGCTTTCTTTGGAGCCTTCCTTTACATATTTATAGCTCAAGTATCGATCATCCAAGTTTGTAGTGTCAGTCAACAAAACAGCACCAACTTTATGAATTTCTATAGCAGCAGGTAGCAAGGGTCAACGTCTACTATTATACATTTCAAACATTACTGCGCGTGAATAATACGCCTGAGGTGTTAGCAGTAGTATAAATAATAAACTGTGAGTAACACGATCTTCTCGAGCTTCGAAATACAATCTCTGCCCAACTCCTTTGTCCCTATGCCAAAAGAACGATAGGCACAAGGTTGGTAACCCGTGTCGATAACGCGGAAGATCAGCCACGGTCACCGGCTCGCAGCAACGTTCAGCACGCGAAACACCTGACAAGGTTTACGTATGTGACGACTGGTCATTGAGATCGCGTGATTCTTCCCAATTAATTCCGCCAGCGTGGCTTTCATTAGCGAAGCAGCCAGTAGGGCAGAAAGTATCGCGATTCAATCGCAAATCTAGGGAAATTTCACGACGACGGTTTACCAGCGATAGGAAGCCATTTCCGTGGCAAGAAAGCAAGAGATATGACAGCCATAGACGGTACGAGAGGTGGATTAGGGTAAAAAGGGAAGAGGGTAAAGCAGAGAAGAGAATAGAAGAGAAGAGAAACGGTTGGCGCAACGAGGACCGATCCTCTCGGCGAGCAAGGATTTCCCTAATTATTATAACCCATTAATGCGATGAGCGTTATTATTTTAATGCCCGTATCTGCCGGCAGTCCGGGCTAATTTGCCTCCGTGAAATCGATTGTGCCGCGTGCGTTTGCACGTTCATAAATAATCAGGCCGTGTTTACAGGATGAAAAATCGGTGCCGGCTCGGTAGCGGCGCGCTGTCTGACGTTATAATAAATCCGCTGTTTCGCGGCTCTCTAACGAGCGTTCTTGTCGGACGGTTGTCGATTATATCAATCGTTCCGAGCCAAAAGTCTATACCGGACGGTTTCCTTCCGCGAAACTGCGCGCTGCGCGCCATTAAGCCCCGAGATCGCTGCCAATTCCCGAGATTCCGTACGAACGTTCATTACTTGACGCTTTTAAAACAGCGGAAAAATAGCTGTCATGCGAATCCTCCTGCTCGGACGTACACCGGTACATTTGTCTAGTCGATTCAGCTGTCTACGCCTTTATCCAATATCGAACACTCGTTGTCGGTAATCCTTCCAATGTATAAATCTTTCTCGCGAATACGTTATTTATTCCACGTTTTTCTCAAACTCTATGTACGTATGTGTACAAGCGACGAACGGTATTTACGTGCCTTTGAATTTGAATTTTTTTAGCGAAGATCACTACCTAATCCATCATGGCGGTCGAAGCAGGAATCACGAAAAAAATTGTCTGGAGAAAAGAGCAACGGTTCGTAAGATATTTAAGCCGCGAACCACTTGTCGGATAAGCGTATCGTGTGTTCATGGCTGTCCGCGTGCCTCTGATAGTTATCATAATCTGGGTATTTCTGCGGGGTTATCGTTAACCACCCACCGATACATAAACCATAGAAGATCGAGTGTCCTTTACCGGCCACGGGACATAGTGCACACCGTTGACAGGAGTTTCACGGCTCGGCCGACAGATGGCTGTCGTTTAAGCGTCGCTTCAACCCCTAAGCCCGTTGCGCAAAGCCTCGTTGTTGGTCTATCCCGTGGCTAAGTTCGGCTAGAGGGTGGATGAATTACCGACCCGACAACTCGAAACGATGAGGTTCAGCTTTATAGTCGTTCGTCTAAATAAGCGGCCACGCCGTTCGTGCTCTGGCGTGACTACCGCAGGCGACACGTTTATATTTATCCGTCTTTCTTTCCGTTCTTTTTCCTCTTTAAATAACACGTTTCTTTCACGCGGATCAATCGCTCGTGACGGAAGATTACCGTGATCGTTTGACGGGCAACCGGTCGAGAATGATAGTTGCACAGAGATGCGACGTTATCCATGGGAAATCGACGACTCTATCTTGCCTCGTTACTCATGGCTAGACTGTCATCCGGTTCTGACATTCGAATTTATAATTCCCAATCAACTTAAACACATTCACGTAACAATCTTCTAGAGAATTAATGACTTTTAAGCTTCTAGCTTTCCCAAATCCTATCCAACTTTCCCAAGTTTCTCAAATCTAGTTGCTTTTGACCCAGAACCGTTCTTCCGCCAAATGCAAACTCATAATCGGCGTGTTTAATCGCAGAGAAAAATTAGAAACCGGTAGAACGAGCGTTCGCATAGCCACGAGGAAACCTTGAGAATCCGCTAAAATCCGTACCGTTATCTATCAAAAAGCTGCGCGTCGCATGCCGTGGATACCAGACGCTAGATCGACGATAGAGACAAGATGTTGGGGGAGGGGGGTGAGGTGGGTAGGGAGCAGAGAAAAAACGTCGGCGAATTTCTTTGAAGATGTTCCCGAAAGCCTGAGACTGACGCCCCTCCACCGCCCCTCCACCGTGCAAGAGACGGTAGACCGAGCGTGATTGCCGTAATTTCGCCTCATTACAATTACGCTAATATCCAGCCATCAATTAGCCAAGGCTAAAGAGGCTCGCATTAAATAGCTAATGCATCGGCGTCGTCGCTGCTCGCCACGGCTCGAGATCAGGCGGTTCGCTCACTCACTCGTTCGTTCGGCTGCTCGTGCGCG
>NT_176571.1:619246-656476 GCF_000188095.3 Bombus impatiens
CACTCGTTCGTTCGGCTGCTCGTGCGCGGTGCACGGATGATAGAAATGATGATGACCGCCGTGAACTAGGTTTCCACGGTCAGCCTTAATGGCTAAATTACACGTTACGATTGTATCGCGACTCGCCGCACCGTTTCGTCCACTTAATACCGCCGGTCGGGGGAGTTTCGTGCTTTGATAATTGCCAGCCATGAATCACCGCGATCGCCAGAGACGGTAGCCAATAGGAAAATCGTTATAAGATCTGCTAATGAGCGTCTCGCGATCTCCTCGCTTCGTGAACCTGTTTATTTCATGCGAGGAAAGTGAAACCCTTCGTGAACATCTGCCTCATAATGTTTACTGTGAAATGTATGTGTATTGTGAAGTTGAAATTTTGATTTGAAATATCGCAAAAATATTGCTTTGAAACATTTTGAATTATCGCTTGGTATCTGTAAATTTTCATAGTGTCCTATTAAGTCGTCCGAAAAGTTTATTTATAAGGAAACAATGGATGCACAATATTTTCCGTTTTATATTATTTTATCGAATTATGATTCATTGTGTTCTATCAAGATAAAGATCACAACGTTTGAGAGGTTAGGTTTCGTGTTTGTATAAAGATGCATCGTTGTAAAGGACAGATCTGTAAAAAGGAAGAAAGAACTAAACCTAACCTAAATTCGACTAAATCTAAAGTTCGCGAGACGACTGTCGTCGAACCTTCTCGAAAATCGATCGAATTAAGAAGCAGCGTTAAGACGTCGATAACACAGGAGTTTCAGAGCGAGTGATTAATTCTTGGTACGTATGAATGACGAGCATAGTATCGACTACAGACGAGACTCCTTTTTACTACAGCGGACAGATAAACCGAAAGAGGGTTCAACGTTTCGCGGCACGTGCTTCTAGTCTTCTAGTTCTTTTCATATATATGCGTCGATATTCTCTGATTTATATTCTCTTGTTTCGGCTCGATGATCACGGTACTCTTTCCTTTTTGTTACATATTCCACGTATCGTTTAATGATCGTGATATTTCTCACGGACTTGTAAACGTAAGACACAGTTGTGTGTGAAAATGTTGAGAAAACACCAACGAAGATTGATTCGATTTATTTCCTTCTTCTTTTCTGTTTCCTCGAGCAGGATGCATGTTTTTCGAATAATTTGCAGCTGAAAAAGGATTTAGCTTTGGGAAAACTCGTCGCGGCATCTATTAAATGCTATTTCCTCGCATCCCGTCATCGGCTCGTATTTTCATGATTTATCGTCGCTTGTGTGTGATGCAATACCCTCCATCGGGGGCCGTAAGTGCGCGTTTAAACGATAAATCTCGGAAGTCACGGTAGGAGAAGCTTTTCAGGTCGCGACACACGCGGGGTAGCCTGGCTTCTGCCTATCGATACCTTGGCCGCTGAAAGAGTTTAAATACGTGCTGCGGAGGAACCTCTTGAATATTTTAGTCTCTCGAATCTGCCCTTATTCTATGACCATTTATCAAACTGCTGCAACGAGAATTTCTTGGTGAACCGATATCTTAAAAATTATGTTAATTTTCTGTATTACGCTTTAACTATATACCATTTTTATTTCGCCTTACCAATGGAAATTAAATTATCGCTTTTATATTTCGCCGATTTTGGATAAATCAATTTTGTATTTCTTAACGCTGCATCAAGTTGTCAAGTACAGTTGTACGATTACTATCATCCTTTTCACAATCCTAATAATATTATCGTTACAATTTCACGGGTCACAGGTTACAAGTTGTCGACGATGAATTCTCTTACGGAACTGTAATCAGTTCTCTAGCTACGTTACTGGTCAGTTGATCGTTCTATTCGACGTGTTACAAAATCCTACAACAGAAGCGTGCAAATTAAATGTGAATTTTTATGGACGTAACTAAAGAAATAGAAACTAAATCAATGTTAAATATTGCACCAGGCAATTGTTACTTCATAAAACCACTAATTATACAATAACCTCTTAAACCACCAATATACTTAACCTCTTAAATATTAAGTTGTCCGAAAAGTTTCTTTTTTTTTTATAAGGAAATAATAGACGCACAACGTTTTTTGTTTATATTATTTTGTCGAATTACGTACGGTTCATTTTATTCTATTGATATAAACACTGCGATATTTCACAGACTTGGTTTCACGTTTGTACGAAGCTGCACTGTTGTAAAAATGACGTTTGCGAAAGAAAGACACTTTCCGGATAACCTAAAAATTTGTGTATCTTTGTATATAACATGATTTCTGAGCAGTCTATCTATAATGTACAATTTGTTAATTCGGTAATAATATTAGTTAGCAAATTATCGCTTGTGCGTGTCTAGACAATGAATCTTTCGAAGCAAATCGTCCGGCAATTACACGATTCAAACAGGTATTACAGTTTGATTGATTCCGATTAGTTTCGCGTTGCCAACCGCGGATATTGCTTTCCAGCGTTCTCGAATAGCGGTGTCTTTCAATTACAGTTTTCTGCCATTTCCGTGGACGGACGGATCGATAATAACGCGATAAATCTGGCCGGCTATCCATGGTCAGTTATACCAGTCAACTTATTCTTTCGGCTGTTCGTAAACAACGTGACAAATACCTCGCCAGCCCATTAATCAACTCGTCGTAAATTCGCCCGCCACTTCGACCGCTTTAATTGGAACTAAAACGCGAACTCCTAGCTTCGTTCGCGCGTACATCGAACTCGGATTACTCGCTTTAGACCGACGGGACGCGCGCAAAACTTCCGCTGCAAATGCACGCGACCAAAGCCATCGTTGAAACATAAAACTCGGTGAAAAGTTTCACTTTATATTTCATCGAAGTTACACAACGAATCTAACTATTAGGTCGGCCAATAAGTTCGTGCTATTCGTTTTTCTCTTATTTCGCCATTCTCAGCTATGTTTTTAATCACATTTTCTTGATTTTGCAATATTCGAAATTTTAATAAATAAAGATCCTAACAGACTTCTCTTCCATCCAATAAAATGTCTAATTACGATTCATTTGATGTTTACGATCAAATTCTTTATCGCGTGTTTCATAAATATAAAACAATACACGTCGAAGTTTACATGAACTAACCTTAAAATTCAAGTTGATTCCACAGAAGCCATCTGAGAAAACACAATCAACGAATAACAAACATTCTTATTAACTACATATTTAAAAATGTTAGATATACTTTGTAACAATTGTTACTGTGAATTTGGCTTGTGAAATTTATAGAACACGACACGTCCAAACTGGATTTGTCTACAAACATTTTTTAATATGCAGTTTAATAAGAATTCTCGTTATTCGTTGATTTTTCTTCTCGAATGGCTTCTATAGAATCAACTTGATTTTTTAAGGTTAGTTCACATGAATCATCTTCGACGTGTATTGTTTTATATTCATGAAACCTGCCACAAAGAATTTGAACTCGACGTAGCGTCTACTTATTGCACGACCTAATACTTTAGCAAAGTATGAAAGTAAAAGTAACTGTGTTAAAAAGTAAAAAGAAATGTAATGAACAAAGTAAATGTTCCTCTGTTACAGATGTCGAAAAAGTTTGAAGAAGATGTTTGGTCCAGCAGCAACATTTTTCCCTCTGCTCTACCACACCACTGGGACAATGTTACAAGCGTGGATTGCAACTTATAAGGAAAGCTCGAAGAAAGTCGAAGGCTTACACGAAGCTTCGCGCGAAATCAAGATCTTGGTTTTAAGGTGGGGACACCGAGGTAATGGCGTGTGCATTATTCTGATAAATCGCCTCGGCTGGCGTCAAACCTGACTCTGGCCTGACGGCAACCTTGGTCAATCGTATCTACTTCTACGCAAGTAGAATCGATCCTGTGCAGGATATTCCAAAGGAGACTTCTGAGGAAAAATACCACTACGTACACGTGCTACGAATTGCATCAGTTGTATCAGAACTCTTTCTATCAGTTTAGGAGATGCTTTATAATTTGTTTTGAAATTAAAAAATTAAAGACTGTGAAGATAAAGAATTTATCAAGTAATTAATTCAATAACACAATTCGATAATTTTGGTGGTAATTTGTAATGTATAGTGCGATATGTTTTTTAATATAGTATAGCGTGGAACACAATTTCAAAATTTATAAAATCAATTACAGTTTGACGCGTTCTCTAATTGTATAATTAAAAATTGTACGATTTTGAAATTTTCTATGAAAATTGTAATAAATTGTGTAACATAATTCGATAATTATGGTGGTAATTTGTAATGCATAATGCGATATATTTTTTAATATAATATATAAAATATAATATATAAAATCAATTACAATTTGACACGCTCATAATTGTATGATTTGTAATAAATTCTATAACATAATTTGGTAATTATGGCGATAATTTGTAATGTACAATGCGATATATTTTTTAATATAATATATAAAATCAATTACAATTTGACACGCTCATAATTGTACGCTCATAATTGTATGATTTGTAATAAATTCTATAACATAATTTGGTAATTATGGTGATAATTTGTAATGTATAATGCGATATATTTTTTAATATAGTATATAAAATATAATATATAAAATCAATTACAATTTGACACGCTCATAATTGTATGATTTGTAATAAATTCTATAACATAATTTGGTAATTATGGTGATAATTTGTAATGTACAATGCAATATATTTTTTAATATAGTATATAAAATCAATTACAATTTGACACGCTCATAATTGTATGATTTCTAATACTTAATTGTATCATTTGTAATTACACTCAGCTATGGCGATTATAAAGAATAAAATCATTGCAATGTGATTTTGCGATTAAAGCGATATAATTGAAATAGATGTAGCGTAGTACTATTTTCACCTAACCTAATTTCCGAGCAACCAGGCCAAGTCCGAATTAACGCCAGTTCCCAATACCAAAATCGAGGGATCGACGACTCTGGTTGAGAGTGCACTCGCAGCATCATTAATCGACGATGCAACGACGCAGTGGATTGGGCCGCCTCGAATTTCCATGGACACTGATTAAGCAACGCTCACGTTCACTTAATATCCAGATGTCCGATAAAGACCTTACGACAGAGTCGCGGCGATCGCGAGTCGAGATAGATGCGGCGTCCGGCAGACGCGCGTCCACCGTGGCAAAATATTCGAAACGAATGACTCGCGTCGTCGTGGACACGGCTACCGTGCATTTGTCCGCTCGTTCCTTCGTCTGGATCCTATTAATCCGTCGCTAATGAGCACCGTCCGATCGCCGAGTGGAAACGTGCGAGTATCATCCTCGAAAGGAGCAGGATGGAGGATGGGCTCATTACGGGCCACGCCGCGTGTGCTTCGTGACTGGCTCAATATTTAACGCGTCTCGAGCCGTTCCATCACCTTTCGATATCTCGACACCTGGTCAGCAGGATTAGAGAACTAGTTCTGAGACTCGCGACTCGACGGTCGACTGCAATCGATGTTCGTTGATTACCGATTCGCCTATTCGGGCATGTTCGTTCACTTTCGAGAAAAGGACATAACCTAACAAACAAACACTCACCAGACTGAAGAAATAAATCAATCAAATTCGAAGATGGTATCCCACTGGGGGTACCCATCTACATGTTATATTATTATACCACTAAGCTATAATAATTTACCAAATGGACAAATTGTACAATGTAAATAAAATAAATAAAAAAAGAAACTTTTGAGAAAATCTGGCTGCTAAAGCGAGCAAAACTCGACAGAAGAATTACAGAAAGAAAACTAAGAAAAAAACACCACGCTGACCTCGCTAAAGAAATAAAACTAGATGATGAAATAAAACTAGATAAAACTAGTCACACTAGATGATGGTATCCTTCTGGGGTTAGCCATCCACGTTTTATTTAACAATCAAGCTAGAAAAATTTACCAAATGTCCAGTTGGACAAATTATAAAGTGCAAGTTAAATAATAAAGAAAAAACATTCGAGAAAGGTCAATGAGTGTGGAAGAGGAGACCATTTGGAAAGGATTTCGAAAGAATGGTTTATAAGGAACATAGAGACTTTTGTGAGCGGCAGAGAAAGCTGTGGGTAACGGTTGTTTGATATTGATAGAGAGGAGAAAAGCAAAATTTAAACGTGTCAAAATTCCTAGTAAATAGAGTTGACAATGTAAAAAATGAGCGGCCATCGAGGTTCAACTTAGACAAATATCGAAAGCGGACAAGAGGGTTTTTAGAATCAACGAAGCATAACCAACGATCAATCGCCACCTTTGCTATCTGGTTGCTCCGCTTTGAAAAATCCCTCGCAACCGCAGAGCGTTAATTAACCGAAAAGTCACAATTACGGTTGGAGCGCGCGTCGAGCACGATAAAAATCCGAATTCCCCGTGTCTTGGGATTATCTGGGGGATCTGTGAAAGGAGAAGGCAGGCTGTAAGCTTGTGGTTAACAGGCGTATTGATCTGGACGGTTGGGTCCACTGGCCGGTTTGATAATTAGTCAATCAGTCAGCGGTGTGCGTTGTTTTATTGAAATACAGTCTCGAGTCGAGGGCCAACTCTTAACAAGCGGCGCACGGTTCATTCATGCCGGTTAATTCCCACTCTGTTTCCTTTTCGCGTTGCTTCGTTCAGCCACTTTTACGCGCACTGTGTCATTAATCGTTCGATTAAGCCGACCGATAACGCCCTCTCCAGGAGAGCGATCCGCAGGCGTACCACCAGCCGGCGCCATAACTCCCTAGCGTGGCAAGACGCGGTTACGAACGAACGAGCCACGATCCTGACGTTCGCGTTCGTTGGAGAACCTGCGACCGCCTACCTGGATCATCGGTACCGATTTTTCATTCGAAGATACTTTATTCGCCACGCATGCGGCCGCTCGAGACGTCGTGAAACATAGGGACATTTGGATGGACATGAAAATACACTCTTATCGATTCCGCGAACCCGAACGATTCCTTGCTTACCCTGAATCACGTCGATAATTAATTATAAGGTCGGATTGAGATTGCGTGGATGGTCGGGAAGTTGTTAACGAGATCAAAATCGAGGGAGGAGTCGCATCAAGCGCCATTGGGTTTCATCGATTCGATTCTTGAGGATCGTCCGGTGATCTCAGAGAATTTTGGTGTCTGGTAATCATGGAATGTTTCTGTATCTGGAGATCGTTATTTTGGAAAATTACTACTCTTTTTAATAAAATGCAAATAGGAAACATGAAAAGTTTTGAGCAACAATGCCAAAATCACTAGATTTATTAGTACATAGTTCTTCATTTTTACGTTGTTGCAGGGATTGTAGTATCCATTTCAAAGAAGATAAAGAACACTATACTCTTCAAATTTCTTTTCTATTTTTTGCCTCACTATTCTACATGTACATTATAAATATCGAGACACGATGATATTTCGTATAGACTGTATGTTTTCCACTGTTCTCATTTTCTAGTTACTTTACTAAAAATCTATTATTTCATATTTATCTCTTGGCAAATCCCTAGCTTGTACCTGTTTTAATCTCGGTTAATTGCTCAATTCTGCACATAAAGCGGTCGTACAGAGGCGACCGGTTGAAAATAGTTCCTCGGGAACGGAAGCAACAAATAATCGTCCAAGGTGCGGATGCAAACCGCGCGTAACGTGGTTCCCGGTCGCGCGAAAGCCAGGAAAGAAAGAGAAGGACGACGAAAGTGAATCGAAAGGAGGGTGACATACCGAAAACGAGGAAAGAACGATCGCGAGGCACAAAGAACGAGAGAGACAAAGATAGAAGGAGAGAGAGAGAGAGAGAGAGAGAAACGCGTGGTCGAAAAATAGAGAAACACGTTAGAATGGATGCGGCCCATATAATTTCTGCGATGCTTCTCGAGTCTTCTTCTCTTCGCCTCGGAGATCATCCCTGAACTGTGTCGAAGAGTCATCGTCTATGAGCGGCGAGCTCGTGTCATTGTGTCAGGCTTACGATTTCGTGTGTTGATCCATTGTCGCGGAACATGCGTCCTGTCAGCTTCCAGAAACTATAGGATCAATTAAATTGATCAATGACTGTATCGAGCAGAAGATAATCGGTCGTTAGAAACCCTGAAACTGCTGCTAACCTTTAAATTGTCATGATACGTAAAATCTAACCTCATGTAAACCTTGTTTTAATATTATATCATCTTGTGATAATACCATCGATGGTATGTTAACGATTTTCAAAATTAATTGATTAACAATTTTCGATGAGATTCGATTTGCACTGGGAATTTTATTTCTATTTCTATTTAGCAACAGTTCCCAACGCTTTCAAGTGTTTTATTTGAAATTCACTTTAACCAAAAGATAAGACACTTTAAATAAATAAAGGAAGAAACCTAACCTCAAACACCAGTTCCATTCACACTATCCTTGTATTTTCTAATTGTTAAGCCTATGATATATCTTGAAACAATTTCCAGGATGCAATTCTGCTCTTTTATTTCGCCCGTTTCGCAAAGAAAGAGTGGAAGCTCGTGAGATAAAAACTAATGTCGAGTCACAATCGACGTAGCAGTGCAAAAGGTTAGTATCGAGTACAGAAAGATTCGCAGGGATTGAAGATACAACTGCGAATGAACTAGAACGAATTATTGTACAACTTAATAACGGCGCCTATGGGTAGTTTACACTATACACGCGTACACGTTATATATACGTAGTACCGAATTTGCAGTGCAAAGCAAACCGTATGTCGGACATCGGCACGATTTATCGCGTTGACACGTGTCTCTTACCGAGACGCGTTTCGCCCCTGTGCACGGCCTCTCTTTTAACCGCGATTAAAATACATTTTCGAGGATAGAACGACCGAATTTCCGTGGACCCCGTTCTCTTACCGTGAAATGGTTAACTCTTTCGTCGTAATTTATAACCGCCTGTGATCCGGTCTCACCGAGAGCTTTATTAAACATGAAATGGAAGCCATGTTGCAAGAAACATTAAATTATTTCTTGTATTTGGAAAACTAAATTTAGAAAAATATACGAATATTTCGGTAGAATGGAACGTTAGCTTCTAGGAGTGGAGAGGGGGGAGGTGAAAACGGGATAATTTTTTACGTGAAAGTCCCTCCTATTTTAATCAATTAGAAGTAAATTCATCTTTTTCCAAAAATATCACACGTTCATTGAAGTTTGGAAAATTTCAGTCAGACAAAATGCGGACGAAAACGAGTGGCAAGTTGTACGAAACGAGGAAACTGGTTAATTGGGGTTCGATAAACGGATTGCGGGACACTTTCACGCTTTGACAAGTACCGGCCATTTTGACTGCTATGAGTAGCCTTGATACAAAATTATTTCCAGTTTGAATACATAAAATACGAGATAAAATTCATTATACTATTCCTTTAGTTATCGTTTGCGAAAGTCATTACATCACTGCGGGAAAAAATATAACACGAAATAAGAATTTAAAAATAAAATCGTAAAATCAGTGAATTTGACTGGCGTGGTATTTCTAGTGTTAAGATATTACAGATGGCGTTTCTATATGTTTAGACATTTTCTAAGCTTAGCTTCTGCTTTGAAATATCACGCGATTGCGATATTCTTATACACTACGCTAAAAATCCAATGCACCATTTCATCAGAAATCACGCCCTTTTAATCCGCTGCACGTATCCTGGACCAATTTTTCCCCTTTACCAAATCATCGACGGAAGGAGATGGTAAAGGAGAAAAGAAAGGGAGGGACGGGGCAAAGAGCGCACGCAAGCTGGGAACAGGATCGCGCGAAGCCAAAGATCGGAGAAGAGAGGCTGCTCGTACAGGCACGTTGGCCGGCCGGACAGATATGATTTATATTTCTTTCCGATCGTTCACATTAAAAATGGTAAATGCTCTTAATGACGGCATTAATAATTGTATTCAACGAACCGCCGGTATTGACCTGAAGACACCCGTGCGAGGCACGCCCGTAGAATACCCTTGTAACGATCTGGTCCGGCATTCATCTGGGCGGAGAGAGATCATTTGTGAATGAGCGAACATTCAATGGGCACACTTTTGATCCCGACATTATTAATTATCCGCAAGTAGCTGCTAGACGCTTTGCTCTCTTTTTTCTAGCCGTGCACGGACTTTCCAGTGCGGAGAACCCTCGTGTCTTTGACCCGTGACTCAACATTGCAATGGTTTCGAAATCGGTTGGATATCGGATCATTTTCTTCGGAGCATTCCGAATTTCATAGGTATAAAGCTTATTGTTAACACTACCGATAGTTGACACGAAGCTATTTCTACCAAAACCAGTGAAAATGATTGGTCTTCAAAAAATACCTAATAATAGAATATTTTTATATTTATTAATTTATTACTTTTTTACAGAAGCAATTCCATGTTATGTAGTACATTTTTGGTATTATTAATCCATCTGGGATCATCGTCCCTAAACGAGGGTCGACACGTTTATAAAATTGTAGAACCAGTCGAAAGCAGACTGCATTGAGACCACTTAAAAATTGTCAATTTTTGTATAGATACAGAACAGATACAATACAACAGAGTGTAATCAGAAATGCAATACGCAAAATCGAATAATTAAATTTATTGAGAAACTATCGATTGTCTATTTCTATCAAACTGCGAGCTGTGTAAATTTACGCATACTTGACAAGCTTCCAAACTCGAATTTCTCGAAAGTGAGGTGTTCAAGACAATTACGTAATTCTTGACTTTATTTTCCTATTTTATTAAGCTACAGAACGTTCCTCATTTCACTGGAACTATGAATCTAATGCCACGGTGTATATTCAACGTCAAAAACCCCTAATTCCATTTCCCGCTAATAATAGAAAATAAAATTTCAAGACATACCTTTGTATGTATCGCCTCCATCGACAGCTAAACGGAACTGGTAGCAGCACACGAGTCGACGGAATATTTGTAGTGGTTCATATTACTACGCCTTGCAGTGTCGACACTGTTTTGGTTTGGTAGTTTCAAAGGTAAACAAACTCCTGGCTAAACGTTATCGCTGTTACTTGAAACCGTCGACTGGAATTACGTTTCAACTTTTTGTAATACCATCGATCGATACAAACAGACGTGCATTCTAGTACGATCATTGTAACGAGTCACACAGTCGAAAAGTGGACGTAGAGTTAAACGGTAGTATCGAGCGAGTAACGATTACGATCTTTATATTTGTGCTTAAAGTGATTTTAAGATAATTAACTATTAACAATCTAACAACTATTAATCACTTGAATATTAACAATTTGATCACTCGTCTCTTTATCAAACAAACCAATACGTTTAATAATCACCTGAAACTTAACCCTTAACACTTCAACTTTTAATTGTGAATATCGACAGGCAACTTCAATTTATTCTCATCGTACTTCGACTTGCTACTTGAAACGCTACAGTGACGTGAAGTAATAACATTAAAGTCATTCGAAACAATATTCATCTGAGAAGTAATATAATATTTATATTAATTATAATCGTGGAATTTTTTAAAAAATTCATTCGGATGCAAGCCGGGTTTGCGTCCACAGGTGTCACAGTACTCACTGACGAGTATTATTTTTTATTTGTACACAATTACCGATAACGAGCGAAGAATACATTTGCAATAGAGCGCCGTATATTTGCGGTGCTTGAGAGGCACACTTGGAGCGTTACCTTTTAATCTCACCGCGAAGAAAGAAAGAAAATTCGCATGTGGTGGCGGAGCCGGATATGGTCGTCCTCGATAGGCGTCTGACTGGAGGCGGGAAGAGGTGGCTGCGGGCCATCGGAAATCGCTGGAATCGCGACCCTTATCGCCTTATTAGAGAGGGGCAACTTGCATGGCGTCCTAAGCCGGACGCGGCGTGGCGCTGCGGCAGGTTTATCGGCCGCCTGTATCAGCGTACTCACGCTCCCTTTCATGGTCTTTAAACCGGCGCACTTAGCATGGCCCGTCATTATTTAACGGTGAGTAATAAAGTTGTACCACCAATTAGTCGACAGCGTGGAAGCACGCGCATCAACGACGCGGAGCCGGTAGCTGTACTTGCGTATCGTGGCCGACCTATCGCTGCGATATCTCGTTTCGATCGTCCGGCGTAAAATCGGTAATCCGAGAATAATCGTTATTATGCCGATGCATGGCATAATCGATCACGCTTCGAGAAAATGGTTGATCGCTGCTTGCCAATTTACTTGACGTTCGATTGCTATGCCGGAAACAACTGTTTTCCATCGATCGACACAGCCATCGGGCATTGCTTCGAGAAAGATGTCTGCGGAGGTGCTAGGTGGTTACATGGGATCATTGTATGTTTGCTAAAACGCAGATCGGGTATCTTATAGATGATAGGAATTGTGTGTAGAAGACTTCTTTCCTTCTACGAAGGAAAAGTATATATAATCGTGATTGATGTTGGTACAGTTGGATGTTGAGATTGAGCCGATTGCAAGATAGCATGGTCAGAGTTGACATGTGAATTTTGTCACACGTTTCTATTAGGAGTTTCTTTCGTTTTATAAGAAGATAATAGACGCACCATGTTTTTTGTTTTATATTGGTTTATTGAATTATGTACGAACGTAATAATAGAAATATAGCGAAATAGATCATACGTAATTCAATAAAATAATATAAAAGAGACATTGTTGTTCATCTATTATCATCTTATGAAACGAAAGAAACTTTCCTAACCTAACATAACCTAATGTTATTAAAAATAATGGAGAATAAAATGCAGTAAAGAAACATTTGTGCGGAATATTGGAAGAACGGTTGATAGGATTAGGAAAGAAAAATTGCCGATAGAAAAAAAATAAGCGTCGATAAAAATAAACAAGAAAACTCTTTCGTCGTTACTTTAAAACAAAACAATTAATTTATTAATATAGTTATAAATAACATATGCAAAATCAAAGTATTCCTTCCACACTTAGAGTATTTTAGAGAAAATCAATACGTTTCTTTCTAACCAAATAAGAATTTCTTTCTTCATTTTATTCATTGATAGATAATTATCGGATGTTTGTCAAAACGCAGAACGAATATCAAACCGAGTTTCTGTTGCAGTTGGCGTTGGTGTTCGATTTGAAAGAAGTGGATCGGAAGTCTGCTAAAGTGAGTACAAACAATCTGTGCGTATTCTCTGTGAGGATGATTTTTATTCAGACATTTTTATTCGGCCAGCATAGGAATAAAATGGAACGGAAAGACAAACAGCAGCGGTCGCGTGTGAGTGAGCCACGGGAATGTAATTAATGAGCAGTTTGGCGGTTGGCCGGACAGCTGTCCCGTTTTTTTTTTTTCTAACCCGGCGATGGACGGAGTCGCGGTACCGAGAACGGCAGAACGAGAAACGTGAAAACCTTGCGTGGAAGCGGTCTAGAAGACGCGTCTTCGGACGCGGCGGAAGGAACAAGATGGATTGCCTGACACTACCGGACAAGATCAATTGAATTTCTATTTGGACGTAACCGAGACCCGTTTGCCTCTAACCCCACCTTCTTTATCCACCACCAAGTCCCCCTTACCGCGACAGCCAAACTCTAATTCTTCTTCTACCGGTTGTCCACGTCACGATAATTGTAGAAAGTGATCTACTGCAGCTCGATCCCTTCTTCCCCTAAATGATTCGTCGGTTATTCAATAATAGTCGCGGTCGTTTAGATCGCCATTTTGTTAGTTTACGAATGCTGTTGGAATTGTTTCATTGAAGTTTGGTATTTGGAAAACTTTGGTATTTGGTCTGGATTATAAATTTTATATTGCAAGCATGTACTTTATTTATTAGATAAATTCTATATTAGGTCTTCTATATTACATATTAGATTAATTTCTTCATGTTTTATCACGTTTATTATTACTCAATTCTTTTTAGTTTTCATATAATCATCTTAAGCATTTTTACATATGGTGTGTTTGCAGGTGGAATTGTATTTTCTATCCAACTGCGTTTTTCTATCACACAATTTCTGAGAAAAATATGGCAGATGGTGAGTAACTGTTATTTATAGTTTTTAATAACTGCAGCATGAAGATTTGAAAATTGCAACAGGGTTAAGAACAGGTTATTACGTTTATTATTACTCAATTCTTTTTAGTTTTCAAGCTAATATAATCATCTTAAGCATTTTTACCTATGGTTTGCAGGTGGAATTGTATTTTTTATCCAACTGCGTTTTTCTATCACACAATTTCTGAGAAAAATATGGCAGATAGTAACTGTGATTTATAGTTTTTTTAATAACTGCAGCATGAAGATTTGAAAATTGCAACAGGGTTAAGAACAGGTAATTACGTTTATTAGTTTTGAAGCTAATATAATCATCTCAAGCATTTTTACCTATGATTTGCAGGTGGAATTGTATTTTTTATCCAACTGCGTTTTTCTATCACACAATTTCTGAGAAAAATATGGCAGATGGTGAGTAACTGTTATTTATAGTTTTTAATAACTGCAGCATGAAGATTTGAAAATTGCAACAGGGTTAAGAACAGGTAATTACGTTTATTATTACTCAATTCTTTTTAGTTTTCAAGCTAATATAATCATCTTAAGCATTTTTACCAATGGTGTGTTTGCAGGTGGAATTATATTTTCTATCCAACTGCGTTTTTCCATTGATACACAATTACTGAGAAAAATATGGCAGATCAGTGAGTAACCGTGATTTCTTGTTTTTTTAATAACTGGAGCATGAAGATTTGAAAATTGCAACAGGGTTAAGAACAGGTAATTACGTTTATTATTACTCAATTCTTTTTAGTTTTCAAGCTAATATAATCATCTTAAGCATTTTTACCAATGGTGCGTTTGCAGGTGGAATTGTATTTTCTATCCAACTGCGTTTTTCTATCACACAATTTCTGAGAAAAATATGGCAGATGGTGAGTAACTGTGATTTATAGTTTTTTTAATAACTGCAGCATGAAGATTTGAAACTTGCAACAGGGTTAAGAACAGGTTATTACGTTTATTACTACTCAATTCTTTTTAGTTTTCAAGCTAATATAATCATCTTAAGCATTTTTACCAATGGTGTGTTTGCAGGTGGAATTATATTTTCTATCCAACTGCGTTTTTCCATTGATACACAATTACTGAGAAAAATATGGCAGATCAGTGAGTAACCGTGATTTCTTGTTTTTTTAATAACTGGAGCATGAAGATTTGAAAATTGCAACAGGGTTAAGAAGGGGCAGCAAGTATAATAAATATAAGTAAACAGCGTAGAATCTTGATAAAACTTGTTATAACGCGTTATATTTGCCAGTAAAAAATCATGACACGACAAGAAATCAATCTTTACGGAACATTATTTGCAGATATCAAAGTAACCAGACCTGCGATTCGTTTCAATCTCTAAGAACCCGAAGAACGTAGGTGATTGTGCTAATAACTCGTTCGACAATTTCGTTCGAATAAACAGTTTCTGCAAGACATAAATAAAAAGGTACGAGTATTATATTCCTCGACTATGGTGAGATAGCCGAGTGAAAATGAATGGGTTTGAAAGTAGCTGCCTAATTACTTCCTCGGACACCGCACGAACTCGCGATGCAACCGTTGATATCGCTACGTACTTTTTCCTTTTTCCTGAGCCCCGCGCCGGCTACCGGTTTTACAGCGACCGTTGAATTTAACTGTCTATTAATTAATGCGGGCCGATTAATTTCCGTCACGGCGTAAAAACGCAGTTCCATGGAAAATTATGATGGTGCAAGGTCTCGCCTCCGCGACATTTCCCTACGATTCGTATGTCATCGAACCATCGTTCTACAGATCCATGTGAAAAATACCGACATGTTGCGGGTATCTCGTTTGGGGAAACTAGAAAATGAGGTTAGTTGCATTTGCATACTGTACAGTCCTCTTTCTATCTTTCCTTTTCTTTTCTTCCTTCACCGCTTTCTTTTTCTTCTGTCCTTTCTTTGCTTCTCTTTCTTCCCTTTCTTCTTTTTGTTTGCTTGTATTTCTTCCCTCTCCTCCTTTTTTTCTTATCTTTGTCTTTCTTCTCTTTCTCCTACTCTTGTTCCTTTTCTTCTGAATGCTCTTTCCCCTTCTTTTTCCTCTTTTATTTCTCCTCTGTCTCTCGCTTCTCTTTTTTCTTTCTTCCCCTGCTTACATCATTTTCTTCCTTCTCTTTTTTCCTATTTCCCATTTCTTTCTACTTCTTTCGTTTCTCCTCTTCCTTTTCTTCTTTTCCTCTCCCTCCTGATATCTTTGTTCTACCACTTTTCCGCCCACCCACGTATATTCTTCCAAGTACGTGGAGAAATTTTTCATATTGTAAAAGTATATGAAGTGTAAGTGAGATAAAGGGACAGGTTTGCCTTCATTGATACCAGTGTATATTTTCAGAGTGAAATAAAATTGTTCACAAGCTGAGAAATAAGCCTCCAAGGGACGTGTTTGCACGTTGAACGTTGTCATCGTTTTGATGTCTGCAATTCACCCTGTATGTATAAATATCCATCAAATATTTTGCCACATCCTGTGCAAGTACAGAGTTAGAAGGAATTAAGTTAAACCACGTAACAATTGCATTAAATGAAATTCAACGTTGGTAAGCTTCATTGAAGTAAACAAGAGTTAGCGATACTGTCAGAGAATCATCTAGAATAGCTTCTTCGAATACATCAACCGTGACTGACCATTAAAATACCGGCCTTGATAACTGGTAGCATGGTCACCCAGTTTTACGTCATTCGGCGATTTTTCGCGGTACTTCGTTTCTTTCCACAGTCTGGTATCACTCGCCGCGAGCGGATTTTCGCGGTCAACAACCGATTGTGGTATCGTTTGAACTGCGATACGCGTTCGCCAGACTTGGTTTATTCCTTGAAACGACGATTGTGAAAGTTGTTGCGATAAGTAGCGAGAGTGGTTGGAAACGAAGTACAAAATAGTTTGCACGATATTACGCGAAAGCGGTGATAATTTAAACAGCTCTCACTGCATACAGTGAACACATAGCTCGTAATGAAATGAATATATTGTATTACGTTAATATAACATTAAATATTTACTAACTAATATTAAATAAATTTCCAGGGATTAATACTGAAATGGGAATGAGTTCGAAGTAAAAACATGGCAGAAACTTAATAGGAACGAATAATCAAAATTTAGTATAAAGTCCCGTACTATTTTTTGCTGTGTCTATGAAATAACGTAAATACGACGCCGCCATAACGTTATGCTCTAATGTAACACATGCTACCATAATAAACTTCATTACACTGATGTCTTTCAAATGACCACGGTACAGCGTGAACATGGAGGAGCAAAGGAACATAAGCGCGCAACGCGAGCATGACGTCGATATAAACGCCAGAGAGGGCAAACAAAATTTTCAAAAATTATATTCTCATGATCTCCTACTGATCTGAAATAAGAAATTACTTTGATTTATGTACCCCCTAAAGTTCTTCAATCGAATAGTATAATACTCTTTTCTTTTGCTTCTGAAACAATTGTAATTTCCTAGTATATTCGTGTCCTTTCGCCAAGTAGGAAAGCTCGTTTGAAGCGAAAACCGCGGAAAGTTGCCGGCATGCACCAGGCAACACGCGGTTCAATGTATCATTAGGTAGTCATTGCGATCACCGTGGGTCCCGTTGGTACACGCACGATCCGACGGACACGTAGGTAAGCCATCCTGGCTTCATTCACGTCAGATGCGAGGCGACCACGTCATTTATCTGCCAACCATTCCGGCTAACGATGCATTGCCGGTTTGTTGGTCGAGTGTCCTGGTATCCTCGTGTTCCCTGCACGAGCTTCGTCTGGAATTTCCATCTCTTTTTATCGTGCCTCTCAAACAATTCTTTTGTACTTAAGGTAATATCAATTTAATTTGCATTTGCGCAATTTTATACCACTGTTCATACAATTACTATGTTTCCCTATAGGAAAGTACATGGAGGTTAATTATGAGCAATTTCTATGAACACCAGGATTCCTTGTATTTATGTTAATTAACACGGACCAAACCAAATTTGTTGGATCTTTGAGTACATATACATTTTCTGTTAGGACACATGTATATTAACATTAGATCTTGCGATATTAGAAGTAGACTTTTACAACGAGCAATTATTTATTTACAAATGCTGTTACATATTGTATATTTTTGTAGGCAGCTTTCTAAACAAATCCAAGTAATATTTTTTCGCATGCATAATTCACTTTCAAAGGGCAAAAGATTCAATGAAGGTAGAAAATCTGTAATCATGTGTAACTTTTGCAAAAAGCTATTGATGTAGTTTAATTTCTCTAAAAAGTACGTTTCTCTGAAAACGCCTGGATATTTTTATCTAAAGCAGTTTCCAGAATATGAGGATTTTATAGAGTTACACTTTCATGATTTTTCTCACTCCTTTATACCGAATCATCGCTACTAAAATAATGTTTTGCATCTGTAAAATAATGGTATCGTCATTCTGTAAAAAGTTAATCAAAATCGGTATTTTTTAATTGATAATTTTAAAAACTGCCCTGACTTTTAACATATTGTCATGTTCTCTCTGTTAAAAAACCTTTGTACTTTACCACCTGAATTTATTTCCATATAATATCCTACCATGCCAATTCATCTGCATGTAATATTTTCGATAACAAATTAGGTGCAAGTATACAAATCAAAAACAACAAACGCTTATTTCATAGTTGCAGACAAATTTTACTGCTCGTTCACACCAATGCGCAGCGTCCACGTTGCCTTTCAGTATCTTTCAGAAAGATACGAAGAGGAGACTCTTAGCGTCTTATCTCTGTCGTACGTGTTGAATGAAAAACGGTGAAATAGTTTTTGTTGAGACCCATGGCACAGTTCGCTAATTGCGCTAGAGGATATTTAAGGTGCGTGTAAAATTTGGGAGTGGCACGTGGTGGCGCGCGCGGCCGTGCGAGAGGGTGGAAGCGCGGTCGTCTCTGCCGGCGACAGAGGAGCCCGGTCGCTTCCGCAACACGCGAAACTCTCATTAACTTCGACCGGGCGCGATATTGTATTGCGCTTTAAAGTCGTTCCACGCTCCTTGGAGCGGAGACGCCGGCTGCGAGCGGCGGCGGCAACGACTTAAAAAAAGTTCCAACCACGGAGACCGGAGTTTAATGGGTGGCACCACAAACGACAACGTCGATACTCTTCAAGGGAGGACGATGAGCGAATTTCAAACGCTTCTGCATCGCGGAACTATCCATTGCAGTCGTACGATATTTCATAGGATTCGTTGTTAACTGATAAAATTTCCTGCTATGCGTACGATTGTTTCTATGTATCAAATACGATTCGCCAAGATCGCACGACGAATATTTGATTGCTAAATATTCTTATTTCTTACATTTTGTACTTTTTTTTCTTCTCTACACTAAGCGACAATGGGAAATTTTCAAACGCTTCTATGCTGGCAACAGCATGCACTGAAAGCATACGATATTTCATGTAATATTTAGTGGTATCGTGTTTTATGTCCGTTTCTACGTATTACATTCAATCTATTAGGTTGGCAACTAAGTGATTGCGGATTTCGTCTTTAGGTGGTATTGACAAATCCGCAATGCCAACCTAATATCGTTCACACGAATAATCATCGTTTGGTATTTTATTTATTATTTAGCGTTGGAAAATGACGAATAAATTTCAAGCTGTAACGAGGATGGTGAGTGGAATTTTGTTTTTAAATTGCAGAAATATTCCCTGAAATTTCATGTAATATTTAGTGGTATTATGTCCGTTTCTACGTATTACACTCAATCTATTAGGTTGGCAACTAAGTGATTACGGATTTGTCAATACCACCTAAAGACAAAATCCGCAATCACTTAGGTGCCAACCTAACATATCGTTCACACGAATAATCGTCGTTTGGTATTTTATTTATTATTTAGCATTGGAAAATGACGAATAAATTTCAAGCTGTAACGAGGATGGTGAGTGGAATTTTGTTTTTAAATTGCAGAAATATTCGCTGGAATTTTTCAATATCTAATTGTATCCATTATAAAGTGACATTCTACACATGTAGTTACTTCTGAACATGAATAATCATAACACGTACGATTATTTAAAAGGTTTCTTATAGGCCTTTCTTATACACCGATTATAAGTGTTCACCTTACAACCGAATAATTTGCAAGAATTTCGCAATCAACTGCTACTTTTGCGTGCACACTTTGGTATGGCGTGCAGGCGGATCAATATAAAATATTGAAATTATTACACGGTCTTCTTTATTACGAGTAACACCTTTGCCGACATCAATTACGTTCATACATATTATGCGCATTAATTTTATTTGCGCCCAGCCGATTCCGCTACTGGTAATTCTGCGCAAACGAGATTAATGTACATTAATTAAAGATGGGTGAGAGGAGGGGAATAGCGCGATAAAAGGACGTACCATACAAGAACCGAAGTAAAAAGCAAGCCTTTGTGATATTGAGCCTGGCGTGCCAGTTTGATGATGTCCGGAAACCTCGATAGGGATCCTATCTAAATAGTTGCACACACATTACGCTTAGTAAACGATTTTACGTTAAAAGTGAACACATTATTCTAATAAAGCAGACCTGCGAGTATCTTGTTAACGTAGTTGCGCTGATAAATGCACGATAACACGCGGTTTGATTTACGCCTTGTTTGCGTAATGGTTCTGAAGTTGTAGCATTAAAAGAATAAAATTAATCCCGCTATTGTATTCATATTAATTTCATTCCTCATTCTTTCGATTTATACGTGAAATATTCTTTCATCAAAGAAAAATTTAAAATTTGGATCGCAAAATTTGATATATACAATCTGACACACAGTAATTCACGAGACAATTTTTATGAATATATATATACATTTTTTTTTATTTATTTGTTAAAATTACAATCAATTCTCGCGTTGAGAATGTTTATGAATATATATATATCGCATTCGTTATAGGAATCTTTTTCAAGCTTCGATTTTCGTGATTATATTGATAAATATAAAGCTAATTGGAGAATGCATATTATAGAAATTAAAATATTAGCCCTTTGAGCGCTATGACCATTCAATTTAGGCTAAAAGTTTTTTTTTTTTTTTTATTTAAATTTTACAATTTGTCCAGTAGGACATTTGGTAAAATATTATAGCGCTATACTAATATAACATGTAGGTGGCTATCCCCAGTGGGATACCATAGTCGTGCGTTCTCACATAACCTAACATTTTTACCATAACATTTTTAGGCTAAAAAGTGGCGTGATAAAGAAGACGTATGGATGTTATCCACCTGACATTCTGATGATTTCGTTGAAACAAAGAAAATTAATTATCAAAGCAAAGCGAAAAGCAAAGCGTGTAGCGGACTACAATGCCTTGATGGGCGCAGTCGATAAAATCGATATGATCTTGAGTTCACTTCGCTGCGTTCGAAAAAGCACAAAATGGTATAAAAAATATTTTTTCCACCTCTTACACCTCGCTATATATATCGCATATATTCTTTACAAAAGTGCTGATAATAAAACTGGAACATTTGAAAATTTTCATCTGCTTCTCGTAAAAGATATTTTGCAAAAGTACCCACCACGCAGAGTGGGGGCTAAAGGAGGAAGAATTCGTCCGGACGACCTTCCATTTCGATTAACGGAGGGGTATTTCCCTGCATCCTGCGTAACTAAAGAAAATAATAGACATTCTTCGCGACGAAGATGCGCTGTTTGCACTAAACATAATGGCAGGACTGACTCGCGTTACCAACGCAAAAAATGTAACATTGGCTTGTGTATGGAACTCTGCTTTCAGATTTACCATACAATACGAAATTATTAAATTTTCAATTTAAAAGATTGTATTAACTTATTATAAATAATTAGCCATGTTACTGCGCCACGCTAAAAAAATTACTGAAAATTCTCAACGCGAGAATTGATTGTAATTTTAATAAATATTAAAAAAAAAAATTTTTTTAAGATATAATTTCAAACTTTGATGTTGTTCATGTTATTATTGCTTAATGAAATAAATTGTTATCAAGGCTTTTCAGATCACTACGTAATTTATTCTAGTCACAATCGATATATTTTGCAATGAAAATTCAATCCGCTCAACTCGCGCTCTTTCGTAAAAAATACGCAGCCCACGGTGTGCTTGTTCGTAAAGAGTGGGCCATCCATGGCGCACGCTTAACGTCGGACAACGCAGCGTTCAAAGGGCTAGGACCTCTAATTACAGAATATTTAAATTGTAATACTCAAAATCTTTCCTAAGCTGGCTTAACCATTCGACTTATACTTAACGAGGAATCACGAATTTTGCCTCAAACTCTCATTCCTCCAGCCCCCGGAACCCTTCAGACCAAAGTACACGAGTAACCCAGTATCAATCTCTACATTAACCCAGCAAATCCACAGTCCTCAAGGACCTGAATAATACGAGCCACCCCTCGCCACTTCCTTCACCCTTACCACTAAAATTCGCCATCCCCTCGAAAACCATCTTCGCCAAGTTTCTTCTCTCGGCTTTAATTTCCAATATCGAACAGTTGGATCTTTCAGAGTGGGAAAGATCAGCGGCACCGTGGTGGCGTCGCTGGACCATCATCGTATCAATGCGCCTTGGATTGACAGTGCCGCCGGTGATAAATGATATTTCCAGCGGTCCCTCTTCCCCGTGGTAGTTCCGCGTTCGCCGTCGATCCACCCCTGCTGGGAGAGAGCTGGATCGGGAAGAGGGTGCCTCGGACCGCTCGCAGTCTCAATAGACAGCGCCGAGAGAGAGACTATGAGAGAAGATATCCGCGGTGAGAAGTAAACACGTTATACAAACGAATGCGGGATCGATAGCGTTGCTCGGAATCCCGTGAAGACGTACTCGTCTCCTCTTTCTTCATCTTTCCTCCCGTGCTGCTCCCCCTCTCTCTCTGTTCGTCGTTCGGGACGTGCTTTTTCCAGTGCGACTGTCTTCTCTTTCGATGAATAGACTCTCTTTAGATATCGCAGGATACCAGTCCGCGGGGCACTTGATGTTCCGTGATCAATAACGTTATATTGCAATGTAATTCACCGATTTATCGAGGAAAATGATTTACTTGCAGCACGTAGAGATTTCCGACGGGAGTGTAAGTGGAGATCGTTGTCGGTGGCGGGAGGGTTGCAGGCAATGAAGTTAATACTTGCTGTAGTGAATTACGTTGTTACAAACTGCGGCTGAAGCATCCCAACTTTAGAGGTTTATTGATATTTTTGAAAAGATATTGATTGGCCATTTGCTTTATTTATTTTTAATTTCATTTATTTAGTAACTCTGTGTATGTATGAATGTGTGGAACAAGGGAATGCCGTTTACAGTTTTCACAAATTTACCGAAGGTCCTGCTGGAAGAAAATTTACTGCATGAAGTAATAAACTCTGACAGTTTATGATACATAATAAAAAATACAGAATGTATAAAAAGATTGTTATTTACAACAGGGTTTAATTGTTAGATGGAAAATTCCAGGGATTCGAAGGACAGGCCAATTTTCATACGTATGTACGAAATTTCGAAAAAGTAAGTACGAAAAAATGTCACAAAATCATTTAGGCATCTGGCTACGTAGTACCCAACGAGAAGATTGACATGGACTTAGGTTTAGGTTAGTATTACCCATCGTAAATTCTTCATGACAAAGTCTCCTTTACAAAAACTCTATGTTGACAAAACAGTACGGTCGTACTAGGAATATTTAAATTTCAAAACTCGGAAATTTCAAAATTTCAAAATGAAATTTCAATATAATTTAAGTCCCTGGAAACAGGAAACGGTAAAGGTACTTAAGAGTCGAAAAAAATAGTAAATCAACTAATAGGTATAATAGGTGGCAATATTTACTCTTTTCATTATAACCTTTCGAATAGCCGTTTCTAGGGCTAGGGATTTCTCGTACAGCAGAAAGGTATGCCGCACCATAAACAGACCTCATACCTGCGTTCGATGTTATTAAATTCTGGAAAGCTTGTTAAACGCGTCGGTTCTGCAGCCTGGGGAGCCAACGATGGAGTGGAATCATATCTTAACGTGACGAATTGATGCTACCTTTTTCCGCACTCTTTCCAAGAAAAATTATTTTAAAACATAGGCCTTGTTGCGTTTTTTCAAATCATTAGACCAGATACTTTCTAATACGATAGAACTTCGTTTACGTTTGTTCTTTCATTTCAGTTACAAAAAACTATATGGAAGCTGTTGAGAAAAATATTAGGTTGGTATGATCACTAGTTCTTACATGCAAAGTTGGTATGACTTCTAACGGTGCTCTTTTGTTTTTGTCGTCCGCCATGTGTTAATTATCTGAGTATCTTTTTTTTCTATAACGTTTATTGACCAGTAGATGAGTATTACATGCGTATGTTGTTCACAATAAACAATGAATTTCGGTTGTAGGGTGGTTTAAGCAAAAGTACCGATACAGCCATAAGTAGCCATACAATGATTATCTGAGTGTATCCGATGTGTTCATATGGCTGAGCATGGTGGTGAAATACAGAATATAAAATCTGAATCTGTGTGAATCTGTTAAATATCTAACTCCAAAACCTATTTAACAACAAAAACGAATGAATTTTCACATTTTAACGTCGAAGAGAATTATCCTCTAAATCGTTTACGACAAGAAGTCTAAGCTCGATTAATGCAGATTAATGCACAGTAGGTGCTCCATTTATACGAAGTTTGTAGTTCGATCTTCTCAGGCTTGGACAAATTAGAAATTTGAAAAGAACTTTGAGCGTCGTTTTTTCTAACAATCACAGCTGTAAAAATGTATCCATTTACATAGGTTGTTGAAATGAAAGTAGACGTATAACTGCACAATGAACGCGACAAAAGGAATCGTATTTTGCTCCAGTTTCCTGTTTCTTTGACCGAGAGATCGGCCGCCCTTTGAACGATTGCTCAGCAGTTTTCCCGCTCCGCCCCGTAACGCCTGCTCTAGTTCGCTGCCATTAAACCCTTGGCATGCTGCATGCAGACCACCATTTTGAACTTTCTAATACGTGTGCAACCATCTTCCATATTCTAACAGCACTGTCATTTGACTTTAAACAATTTTTACCGCGTATTTTAAACCTCGCTCACGCGGTATCTGTGTCAAGCCTTTAAGCTTTTTTAAATAAGAGAATCTCGGTGAAACGTACTGTACGTGGCAAACAGTGAAGTTTCAGGCGAACAGAACTATAAAGTTAGTTGTGCAGCAACGCAAACAAAATATAAATCAATCGAACAATAATAGAGACCGTCTGGCTTGATCCCAATATTCCCAATTTTCCCAAATGGTCACAAACGCCGCCCTTGCTAGCGGTGGAAATTCCGTCCCTTTCGAGGAAGGTACACGAGGCGGACGAGGGCACACATATGTTACCCTCGGAGATGCCGCGCCATTTCACGCAATACGTAGCCCCAATTTAATTTGTCGTGCGAGTGAGAATCCTTATTCAAAGTAACTGATTCGCCCCATGTCCCATTGCACAGATGTGCGCACGCACCTCGATCCAATGCTTCTGCTCCGTTAATTTCCTAGCAATGCAAACGAATATTCTATCGAAGCTTTAATTTTCATTTCTACGTGATGTGTATCGTATTTTCGATTATCTTACAAGCAAAAGAACATCAGCGATCGTCCTTGAGCGAAACACCCTGCCAATAATTCTGAATTCTAATAGAAAGTCTTTTTTTTTTTTTTTTATTTGTTAAAATTACAATCGATTCTCGCGTTGGGAATTTTCAGTAATTTTTCTGGCGTGGCGCAGTGACATGGCTGATTATTTATAATAAGTTAATACTTATTATAGATAAATATAATTTATAAGTAAGTATTATAAATAAGCGAATATTACTTAATTTAGATAACTAATTGAATCATCTAATAGAAAGTAATTTAGAAATTGCTTAATTGTAATATTGGGTTGGCAACTAAGTGATTGCGGGTTTCGTCATTATCACCTAATGACAAATCCCGCAATCACTTAGTTGCCAACCCAATATTTCTCTCGATGTGTTTATTGGAGAAATCCGACTTTGAAACTTATTGTTACTTAATGGAAGGGGGAAAGGATGAATTAGGTGATTTTTGAGATATTCAGGACGAAATATTTCCTGAAAAATGATTCCAAGGAATGAATTTTTACTTGTGCTTCGAATTAACCTATCGATGGAAATTCAAAAATTGTAATTGAATAAATAGTACTTAAATGAGCAAGTGAAATTATAGAACGTTTTAGTGTACAATATTCTACGTCAAATACTGCATTGAAAGGATAAATATTGTGTTAACTGTCAACCTAATAGAAACGTATCGAGTAACGAGTAATCGTAACGATATATATCGTAAACGTATTATCGCAAGCGTAGATTTTAGTGAGAATTCGAATCACGTGAGCCTGTTTGCAAGATCATCCTCGAGCGGAAAAAATCCCGAATTCCCTTTAATTTGACAAAAATCCTCTTTAATGATTGGTGTGCACGTTATGAATCTCGGTGGTGTAAAATAAAAAATTCGGAATTATTGGGTTTCGGGAATGGTCGATACGTCACATGCTTCGATCGAGAGGTTAGGTACGTAAGCTTTTTCACATATAATTAATACCTTGAACCGTTGGGACCGGCGTAATTATCGTCACAACGTTTTCGACGAGGTACAGCGCATGATCGGAAATCTTAATTGCACAGTAGATTCGCGGATAAACCTGGATGTCTTCCTATTGACAGTGAAGCAAGGAGAATCTCGTGGAAGGAAGGCGAAGCGAAGGAAGAAAGGAAAGAAGGGAAAAAAGCGCACAGGTTCTTATTTACAGCAGGACCAGGCCAGACATAGCATTAAGCAAACTACCTGAACGACACCTGGGATGACGTATTGCAGCCAAAGTGCGCTGTCTTTATATTTTATGAGTCCGCTTCATAAATAGCAGCGTCCCTTAACAACCGAGCAGCTCGAAGACACGCGCCTCCCCACGCGTTATCCCCACCCCTGTTGTCGTCGAAGAGGAAGAAGAACGAGCCAGAAGTGGCCACGGTGTCTTCATTTTTACGTCGCTAGTGTCGCCCGCACGGATGCAACACCATAAACAGAATTATTGCCAGCTGTTGCCGTTGTTTTTGTGCCAGCCAGGTATACCAAGGGACGTGACGTTCACCCGAAACGAACATTACCTTTCTAAAAATTTCATGACAATGACCAATAAAACTTTCACTCGCCACCTTTAACTTCGAATTTTTCCGAAAATCTGTTCCGCACTCGACTTGCTGCAAGGTCGTACTTTCACTGTAGACGTTCTCTGTGAACATTTTACACGGCGCAACAAATCATTTGAAAGTTTTGACGTTTTAATTGCTCTTGGGGTTAGGGACTTTAAGGCGGGTCAGTACTACGCTGGTCAAACATCTGCATATAGTTAAATCGAGTTTTAACGATTATTTAGAATTTCACTTTTTATTTTTAGTGTTGCAAAATAATTGCTCAAGTCAAATAATTTCTGAGTCCTAAGAATCTTCCTTTTTTAATTTTCATCCCAATATATCTTAAATCATCCGTATAATTTATTTCATCGTTCCAAGAGTCCTCAAGTAATTATTTTGTAACACAAAGATGGAAAATGCAATTCGATGCAGGAATTCTTCAATAGAATCCAGAATTCTTCTCTATTTTATCAATTTCAAAATTCCTATGGAATATCCTGCCTCGAATTGCCAACTTGACCAACGAACGAGATTTCCATGGCGTCTCGCCGAACGAGAACATCGTTTTTCTTTTATCTAAAATCTCTCAATCCCTCACGCGTCGCTCAAGCTTTCATTAACGACGAGCCTGATGGCAAAGGTTACGCGAACGAGGAAAATTAAGTCAGTAGGTAAAATTATGGTTCGCGAAACGTTCTTTCGACCCTCGGTTCCTTCCCACAAGTATCGTCCTTTGCGGATTATTATTTATTATCATCGTAGCCATTTCTCTGTCGGGCACGCGAGCCACGATCCGAGCACTCCCAGCATCATTTGCGTGCTAGTGTGCGTGAAAACGTGTCTATATACACAAAAGGTCTGCTTGTACTCGTGCGGACGCGTGTCCATCCTGATCAGATGGCCGGATTCCCCGTTGATTTGGTCACCACGTCGAACGGAACATCAATCACTTTCTTTCGGGGTTACTTTACTATTTATAGTTTGTTCGCATGGTCGTCTATTATCTTCGCTAGACGATAATTGTTTCGAAGCGGGACCTTTAACCATAAGCTGATCATTAGCGTCTGCTGCGCTGTTGTATCTCACTTAATCCCGGTTTTAGCCTGGTTTTAGCAAGGTGCTCGAATCAAACGAGATTTTGTAATTCAGGGTACATCAGTGATTGTTTCAATTAAACTATATCAATGGAATATCACTTTAAGGACACTTTAAGACAATTGAATTAATATTGTTCTCAACGCGAGAATTGATTGTAATTTTAATAAATAAAATAAAAAGAAATTAATATTGTTAGTCAAATTTTACAAGTTAGAAGTATTTTGTGTTTTATTAATATGTTGGTATTAATAAACTCTTTTGCAATTATTGTAATATTGTATTTTGATATATTATTTATTTATTTGATTTATTATTATTTAGTCCGTGCCTTTCGATTTTGGACGAGCTTTCGGTTTTACATATCGTTTACCTATTACGCTTTCGTTACATTCTATGTGATTTTGATACAAAGACACGAAATTAAAAAAATAAATCTCATAAAATATCGAGTTATTCTACGTGACGTGAAATCGTCAAATTGTGGAGAAGAGCTGTATAACCTAAAATTCGCAATTTGTCATTTCATTAATATCACTAATTTCTTTTTTCTTTTTATTTATTTATTAAAATTACAATCAATTCTCGCGTTGAGAATTTTCAATAATAATATCACTAATTGACAAGTTGTTTTTTAAAATTCCTCAGAAATGAATATAATTTTGAAGACAGAGTTGAATAGCTCTCGGTCTAAGGATTTCATTAATAATAGAATATTCAAAGAAAAGTACTAAGCGTTTACCTAAATGTTAAATTTACAGCTTCGATCGTAATTTCAGAAAGAAGGGCAGAGGTGAGATTCCGATATGGTCGATGCGTTCAATGGAAGTAGCTGAACCTACTTTCATAATACTTCAGCTTTTTCTCGACCTTTCCTTTGCTTGTTTCCCTGGTCGAAAATGCACCGGAACGAAAGTGGGATTAATGAAAATACAGAAGGTGAACGGGGCAGAAGAGACGTGTTAAATGCACGTGTATATAACAGTAAAGAGAAGAGGGAAAGAAAGAGAGAGAGAGAGAAAGAGAGAGAGGGTTCAACAGGGTTGATTAATCGTCGCCGGTCAGGCTTCTAGAAAGAGACGTCACTCGCAAGACTGCTTGCGTCTAGCTTTGCTACCCTCTTTGTTTACCAGCTCGAAATATCTATTTCTGGTCTCCTCCTTTCTTTCTCTGGAAATATTGCAAAACTCCCTTCAAAAATGTTCAAAGACCAACTATGGATATTTGAATAAAAATCTAAGCTAACCTACAAGTCACATTCTTCCAATATCACATCACCCAAAGCAACCTCTTGTATTTTACTTCATAAAATAAAGACTACAGGTTAAAGTCAGGATAAATTAGATATTGTATTTTTGATAAGGATATGATTATAAAATTCAATTAGCAAAATTACCTTCTCCTTTGATTTAGAAGCTAAAGGTGTATTTTCTTTTATTTTACTGAATCTCATAGCAACTTTCATGGCTACAGGTTAAAGTCAGGATAAGTCAGATATTGTATTTTTGATAAGGATATGATTATAAAATTCAATTAGCAAAATTACCTTCTCCTTTGATTTAGAAGCTAAACGTGTATTTTCTTTTACTTTACTGAATCTCATAGTACGTTTCATGGCTACAGGTTAAAGTCAGGATAAGTCAGATATTGTATTTTTGACAAGGATAGGATTATAAAATTCAATTAGCAGAATTACCTTCTCCTTTGATTTAGAAGCTAAAGGTGTATTTTCTTTTATTTTACTGAATCTCATAGCAACTTTCATGGCTACAGGTTAAAGTCAGGATAAGTCAGATATTGTATTTTTGACAAGGATAGGATTATAAAATTCAATTAACAAAATTAAATTCTCCTTTGATTTAGAAGCTAAACATGTATTTTCTTTTACTTTACTGAATCTCATAATACGTTTCATGGCTACAGGTTAAAGTCAGAATAATTCAGATATTGTATTTTTGACAAGAATAGGATTATAAAATTCAATTAGCAAAATTATCTTCTCCTTTGCTTTAGAAACTAAACGTACTGATGCTTTTTCGTTCTATACAAAATTCTACAAACATTCCTCGCCGTATTTAATCACAAATGTGTTAAAACGTTGCCTGTCTCAATAATCCTACCTTTGGCTTTTGCAAAACCTGCTCAACTTAACAATTTACAAGACTAAGATCTCTGACTTTTTTTTTATTATTATTTATTTATTTACATTTTACAATTTGTCCAGTAGGACATTTGGTAAAATATTATAGCTTAGTGATATAGCAATATAGCATGTGGATGGCTACCTCCAGTGGGATACCATCTTCGAATTTGATTGATTCATTTCTTTAGTGTGGTGAGTGTTTGTAGGTCAGGTTACGTCCTTTGTGAGATCTGTTGGTGTAATCTCTATCCTTGAAACATTTATAGAGGATGATTAAACCAGTTGGTTTTTGTACCAATGAGACAAGTTATGATGTTTGTGTCGACAAATTTATTTTAAAACACTTACAGATATATGGTACAGTAATAACCGTACAATACAAGTGATACAAAGTCAACCATAGATCGTTCTATATTGACAACAATGTTCAATGAGAATATTGAAAAAAATAATTCGCTAAAGATCGACTACTGATCGTTCTAACAGTCGTGTTTGTTTATTTCTACCAATCGAGAGAAAATTTAGGATTTGACTTGGCTTAACGGTTACCCGTAGCGGTTTTTTTTCCCCCGAGTTTGTATATCATAACGGTGTTAATATTCCGAAGCAAAACAACACAATCGAAATTGTTGTCGTTACAGAACTGTCCTAATCTTAAATTATGTCAACCGTTCACATAACCGTCAGATGAAATCAAAATAAACAAATCGGCAAACTCATACCCGTCGTGCTTTCCTTTTGCGATTTTCGCTCGTGTTTAACCTCACAGAGCCGTTCAAATCTGGCTTATCAGTTTATTCAATTTTTTCAGTGTATCTCATGAGATGGGATTGCTCGATGACGATAGGAGGACTGAGTGCGCGCTGGCCAAGGGACGCGCACACATGGCAGAGACATTGTGCGAGGTCGGGTGCTAGGGGAGCCAATATGGGTTTTGTGTGAATAGCGTTAATAGTGGGAGGGGATTGTGGCACAGATCGAAAAGCGAGTACGTACGTCGGGGGTGGCCTTAACTTTGAATCAAAGGGCAGCTGATAGAGGCGAAGCAACAGAGATCCCCTGCGGTAGCCACGGAGGTGCAACGTTTGGTACGAGGGTTGTTTGGCCCTGTCCCTTCCACCTCCACCCGGATACGCCTGCGTCCACGTGGTACGGTAATAAACCGGTGAAAGTTTGTCGGGGAGCCCCTTTTTGGCACACGTAGAACCCCCGTGTACAGTAAACGGTTAAAATCGTCACAGGGACAAGATCGTTTCATTTCATTGGAAGTCGGCTTGCCGTCGACCTCTCAGTGTCTGTTGCTTTTACAAAGTGATGGTACACCCAGTACGGTAGGGACGTGTCCTCGTTCCTGCTCGTCCAGTTGACTTCCTGATACAACTAAAAGTGCTTCGTGTTGATCGTTAGTGAACATTTGATAATGCGTATATATATATATATATAAAATATCTTACATTCTAACAAACATTGTGACGGTCAGTTGTGTCCGTGGTGTATGAGACCTGTCGCCCTGTCTTAAGTGCTCCAATCAGTGCCATACGAAAAGTCCTGATCGGTATATTTGTGTTGTTTTAATAATCCAAAGACTATGTCGAACACAGTGCATTTCGCCGACGCTGACGCAAACTTGTGGCTTAACCAGCCACCTATTAACGAACAGAATAACTTTCCCGGCAGTTCGCACCCGACAGAACAACAGCAAATATACCCGGGTCCAAGTTACAATCAAAGTTATTCGGACCAGAATTGTTCAGGCTCCACTAGCCTTTTGGAGATGCTGTTACGCCAGGGGAAAGAGACAGTCGTCCAAAATCGCGTTAATCCTGGTAGAAACCGGGGAGCACCACTAGGCGGGCAGAATATGTCTAATATTCCCTGTCAGTCTGCTCCGTACACACCATCGTCCTCGACTGGCAGAATGTCTCCTATTGTCGCTTTTCTACCGGATGCCCAAGCACAAGTTCGACAGCAAGAAATTCAAAATGGATACTTGCCGAACCACCAAGGTTATCATGTACAACAATATTCTAACAGTGTCGTAACCCCATCTATGATGATGGCATCAAACTCGCGCACGAACTATGCCGCGCAGCATAGATACGCTGCTTACGTAAATGGTCAAGTTACTGAGAGGCGAAACCCTGCCGAAATTAACGAGTTCGCGGACGAGCAGGCGCACCAGCAGGTGGAATATCCATGGATGAGATCTTATTTTAACAGTATGTAGGACAATTTCTGTAGAATTTTTATATTATTTTTTGCATGAAAAATATCCAAATACCGTAGACGGTAGCCTTCGTAGATAGAAATTTGTCGAATTTCATGGAATTTTTATAGTAAAAATATTTAAGTATTAGACAAGTTTACTGAAGTTTATAGTCACACAACATACACATAGTCACACAAACATAGTTTACACAAGTTTATAGGCACGCGTTTACTGAAATACTATAAAAAACAATTTTTTGTAATATAAAATTACAAAGGTAGTCGAGTCTACTGAAATATTATAAAAAACAATTTTTTATAATATAAAATTACAAAGGTAGTCACGAGTCTACTGAAATATTATAAAAACAATTTTTTATAATATAAAGTTACAAAGGTAGTCACGAGTCTACTGAAATATTATAAAATATTATATAAAATATTATAAAAAAAATTTTTTTATAATATTTTATAATATTTGAATATATTATATTATATTACAGTATATGTTGAAGATGAAAAGACATCGAGGCCTCCCTTTTTGAATATTCGGGAAAAGCCTAATACCCTAATCCAGACATTTACTGTAAATACACTTAAAGTAATAAAACTAAGAAATAGTTGTGCTCAAGGTTAATGACGGTGGGCTTGGATTTGAAGCAACGTAACGGTTGACTGAACGTAGCCACGGTCGCGGGAGAGACGCGGATCTAACAGACGTATGGAATAATCATATAGCTCTCTTTAAAAACAAAGACTGATCGGGGAGGTGGGGAGAGGACATAGAGAGATATTATGCAAAGCAGTACTACTTGCACTTTGAGCGACGTCAGAATCGTGTATCACATTGCATTCGTCGTCCTGTTGGCAATGGATTCGTTATGGAAACTGAGACCACCGTCTAATCACCGCGATTACTCGATAACGTTGTAATACCTACGACTGTGATAGTCAACATTACCACTATTGTATAACAACCATGACTAATCCCAGCGAAAGTTCGTTAAACGTCCCTAACCCTATTCTTGACGTCATTCCGATATATATTATATTATATTAAATTATATTATATTTGTTGTTATTTCTATTTTCAGAGATAGGATCACAATAGTTATTATTTTATTGAACAGAAAAATCTATCACACAGTTGTGAGCCAGAAAAAACCTTTATTGCACGAGTTTACAAAAACTAGAGATAAAAATAAGAAAGCATCTTAAGCCTATCGATTAAATCTATCGATTGTAACTGGGATTATCATCTAGTTACTATTTCTTATAACTAGCGGATGTGCATAAGGATGGCGAGCACGAATTCACGTTGTCATTTTCAACAATATTATATTAATATCATGTTATAATATCGAAATATTATAGAAAACAATTTTTTATGATATTTAAATATATTATATTTGTTGTTATTTCTATACTCAGAGGTAGGAATACAATAGTTATTATTTTATTGAGTGGATAAATCTATCACACCGTTGTGAGCCAAAAAAACCTTTATTGCACGAGTTTACAAAAACTAGGGATAAAAATAGAAAAGCATCTTAAGCCTATCGATTAAACCTATCGATTGTAACTAGGATTATCATCTAGTTACTATTTCTTATAACTAACGTATCTGCATTAGGATGGTGAGCACAAATTCACGTTGTCGTTTTCAACAATATTATTTTAATATATTATAATATTGAAATATTATAAAAAACAATTTTTTATAGTATTATAGAACCGAATTTGAGCCTGTCGAACTCTATGAAAATAATTAGCTTTTCCTCTCATTAAATTATGGAAATTTGACATGATACTGAATATCAAGGTTACGTTACAGGCGATGGAAACAACGTTGGGCAGAAGCGAACCCGACAAACATACACTCGATTTCAAACGCTGGAACTGGAAAAAGAATTCCACTATAACCGCTACCTCACTCGAAGACGTCGCATCGAGATATCTAAGGCTCTCTCTTTAACTGAACGCCAGATCAAGATCTGGTTCCAAAATCGGCGAATGAAGGCGAAAAAGGATGGTAAACTTGCTCAACCCGCATTACAAGAGGCGAACAGGGTCGGCCCACCCGCTTACTCCGCATCAGAAGGAAATTCAGAAGGCAGCAGTTCGCCGAGTCACAATGCTTCGCTCATCGATACGCTGCCGGTCGCAGCGTACCCAGGACCAAGCACCGCACCAATGATGCAGCCAGAACAAGTTGCGATGCCCGCTCATCTTGCTGCCAGGCAAGACATGCTCCACGAGGCATATTTCGAATATCGTCATCAGCAACAACTACTACTACTACAACAACAACAACAACAACAACAACAACAACAACGACTACAACAACAAGAACAACAACATTATCATCATCATAGGCGGTACGACAACAATGATTATTTTTAGGAAGAGGATTAGGGAAACTAAGATCGTCCCTTGAAATCATGAACACTTATAGCGGTGTATATAGTCGCTAGTCGATTGATAGGAGAATTGGGAAATCGTAAGTATAATTATCTTAACAGTAATTGACGTATAGTGTTATTTCGCTAACGATATTTGATGTGTCGTAATGCAGGGAGTTAATAGAACAATGTGATACTCGCGAAGATTCGTGTAATTTGTTACTCGCGTGCATGCAACGACAATAAACAAATGTAGATTCAAACTGTTCGACATAATCTTCTCGAGAACTTGGCTCGGACCCGAAGTAATTTCGTACGAAATGTTGAGAAATCGTCGAGTGCTTGAAAATCTAGTCTATTGTTGAATTTGCAAAACTGTTTAATAAACGTAAGTTTAGAACTTTGACACAGATCGTGAGCAAAGAACGTGGTTTTCGGAACAAGATCAGGCCAGCTGACCCTGCAACCACTATGATTTATGGCCAAATGAGCTAAACAGCAGAGTATCCTGCGGCTCAGGTATCCCGAAAGCGAGGTCGTTCACGGCGCATTTCGCTCTGTACGCGGTCGTCGTTGATCGGTTCAGGTTACAACACACAGTATCTCCATTTCGAAGAGAAGCGCGATCGTCCTTTCGAAAATATTTTGACGCGAATTTTATATTTTGACTGATTAATGACACTGACTCGGCGTTTTCACTTTGGTTATAACCCTTTGACGTGGTTTCAGAAACCGAGACACTTGCAAAAAGTCCACTTGACCGATGGTTTCGCTCTTCTTCGAACGTAATTCTGATTTCAACGATTAAAATTATCGGTAGGAAAACGGTCTCGCTTTAGAATATGAAAAATAATTTCAAAATAATTTACCGATATTCGGTTACCAGTGAAGGCACAGAATAACGTGGGGAGTCGTAAAGTTAAGGGATGAAGGAGAGTGGGGATACGCTCGGCAGCTGCGCTGTTCACACGAAACAAGATGGCCGAAAACGTTCTTTGTGCGTATACAAACGTGTATCTTGCGCTTCAGTTTTCTAAGTAATTTCTAATTAATAAATCCCTAATTAATAAAATCGTGGAACTTTGTGTGGTTGCGAATTTCGCAAGTATTTAATTGTCATCGTTGCCCGAAGAAAGTGAAGTGCGCCTTTGAATAAATGGAGTTTTATAAATCCCGTAAAATGCAATCACCAGTCCATGTTTTCTTGCTTTATTTAATAGCCGCATCGAAATCTCAGTGTTTGTTATCTAAATCTATAGTCTTTTTTTCTAAATTCTGTTTTTGCAATAATCGCAGACTAACAGTACATGCGAGCAACGTTTAACGTTCCTATTAGTTAATTAAATAATTTAGATTTAGCAAGTTTAAATAGTTAGCTTTATATTTAAACGACACATTAGCTTTGTATAAATCGTACAACTACACCAGTCTGTTATATAGTTATTTGTTACATGTTCATTTCTTAATTTATTAATTATAGAAGTTACACAACATATTCTATTTTATACTAAAACGAATTGTTTCTTACACGATGACAAGTTTCATTCGTAATGCTTTGCACAATAAATTAAAAACAGAGGGCAATTTGTCTAATACAAGCAGAAACTAGTAAACGGAAATTTGCCTAGAATTAATTCAGACCGCCAGCGAAGATTCTCGTCAGTGGACTACCAGCAACCGCACGAAAGCGATTCGACAAACGAGGCCGGTGAATCGCGAGTCGTGTCGTCGTTATCGGTCGATCGCCAGGCATCGATGGCGATCGATAAAGCATTTTAATGGGATCGCGGTTTTCCTTTATCGTGAGGATTCCTCGTGCGCGACAGCCCGTCGGCCTTTAACTATACATCTCGCGCTCTTTTCTTATGCAAACGCAGCAGGCTCCATAGAGTGGAGGAGAGACGTGCCATTTGCGAAATGGTCACGGATTCTCGACCAGAAAGGAGGGGAGGAAAAGAGAAAGAGAGAGGAAAAAGGGGGGCCGAGTAAAGATTTGTATAGAAATGTATAGGTGAGGCCACATCGCGGGGAAAGAGAGAGTACAACTCTGGGACGGACGCCGGCAGCGAGAGTGAACCTTCGGTTTCTAGGGGTTGGACGAAGAGAGCGAGGGTCGATATTGTGCTTGACAGATAGTTTCCCATAGCTCCGGCAATCCATCATGGCCGGCACGCGGATACGTATTGGTTTTTCTGCAACGCGTCTTAGCTGTGAACCTGAAATTGAATATATTTCCCCCCCCCC
>NT_176571.1:656997-674990 GCF_000188095.3 Bombus impatiens
GGATATGTCTGAAAGTAGCTCTATGAAAATAATTGAGTTGTTACAATTCTTCTGGCTCGAAACCCTGATTAGAAAATGACGTATTATGAATGAAACAATATACCGGCGTATTTTACTTTAACTATTATTATCTGTAGGTTATATATATCGGCTATTATTGGTCAATATATATATATATATATATAATAATAATAATAATAATATATGTATATATATATTGGCCAATATATACGTTGGTTTATTATTATTATCTGTTGGTTATATATATATATTAGGTTATATATATCTATATTGTTAATTGTTAATTGTTAGAGGGAGAATTCCTTTCTAACGATTCAAGCAGAGTTATATATTGACTTTTTATTAATCATGAATCTTTTTACATTTTGAAATGTCTCACGATTTGACGCAGATTTTGAGGTTAGACTACCTTCATCGACAAAATTCCTTCAGATGTATTTACCGATCTAAAATTACCTATCATATTAAGTGTTAATAATCAATAGAAAGGAATATCTCAAAGGTTATATTCCAACTACATATCTTTATTACCGTGCAAGAAGCATCAACCCACAGATCCGCCAAAGACAAAAAGAGAACCATTGACCTGGCAACCCTTATTTATACAAACACATGAAACTGTCCACGCAGGGGTTTAATATATGAGCATCGTGACAGGCGCACAACCACGACAAGATCTACTTACATTAAACCACTGCCTTCTAAACTTACTTGCACGAATCATTGTATCATTGGTCTCTAGCGTGTTGTATAACTGAGGATGCCACCAAGTTCAATATGTTCATGCGAATTGAAATTAATATATCCTATGCAAACTGAATCAATAAAAAAACAAGAAACAACTGTACATATACTACATAATTATATAATGCATACTATTACTATATAATATACCATATAATGTATTATATAATATAGAGTATACAATATAGTTGCATGTATAATATGTAATATAGCATTAAATATTCTGTAGCATATGCAAAATATTTAAACCATTGTGAACAACCAGAACTGTAGTTATCCAACAAATATGAGTTTCAAAAGTAAAAAGAAAAGCAATTGTACATATATAATGTAAAATTAAATACTGTGTAGCATATGTAAAGTATTTGTACCCTTGTGCCAAGCAGTACTGTAGTTATCCAACAAGCATGAGTTTCAAAAGTAAAAAGAAAAGCAATTGTACATATAATATATAATGTAAAATTAAATACTGTGTAGCATATGTAAAGTATTTGCACTCTTGTGCCAAGCGGTACTGTAGTTATCCAACAAATATGAGTTTCAAAAGAGAAAAGAAAACAATTGTACATATATAATGTAATATTAAATACCGTGTAGCATATGTGAAATATTTGGACCCAGTGGAGAAACAGAACTGTATAAATTCCAATCTTTAACATGTACAACTCTGTACAACTTTTGCGTAAGAATGTATCATATATTTATTATTTGTAAAAAATGAGGAAAATTGTAAAAAGAGATTTAAAAATATAGAAATGATTACCCAAACTAGAGTTGAACATATTTTACACAGATTTACCTACCCATTCTCATCCGTAGTTTACAAGTCACTTCAACCCATTCCTACTTGCAAGTCATAAGAAATGTACTTCATGATAATTCGTTGATTAAAACCCGCTATCAACGACGATGATTACTTCCCCAAAGTACTTCTGGTTGGTCGAGCGGCAAATATTACCGCTGGCGAAGGAAGAGGAGAAGAAAACGCCGCGCAAAGCATCCCCTTTCGCGTCGCGGAGAGGAAGGCATAACAGATACACGTGTCCTGGCGGCTCTGCTTTGCGACACGTGATTCATGGGGGTCCCGATACGTTTTTTACACCTGAGACGGCTTTATTAGAATTTCTAATGGGACGAATGAAGAAACAGAGAGGCGGAGAATGGACGAACGCCGTGCGGGAGAGAGACAGCTTTGAAACGACAAAAGAGTGACACGCGGCCGCGAGGCAATGCGGATCAGACCGAAATGCCCCGACCGTGGTCGACTTCTTTCCAAACCGATTCCCCCTATGCCTTTGGCTTTCATTACGTCAGTCTGAAATACATCGACGTCTTGACGTGATGACTTCGTTATCTCGGCCTACGTCCCGAAGAACGTACATCAGCGCGACTCTTCGTAGTATTCTTCGAATGCTATGGGACGTTCGTAATTTTCATCGAAGTATAATTTGTTACTTGTTGCAGCTTGGCTATTCGAACGTGGCACGAAATTCGATCGAACATGTGGCAAATATAATTCGTAATGGCGAACGATTGCGACGGAAGAAGCATTTATAACATAATCGATTTATAAAATATTTTGAAGTAATTCCCGAAAAAATATAACTTCTTCTAAGTAGAGTATTTTAGAATAAGCTGAACTACAAGTATATTGCGGATTTTCTACAATTTCATATTTTTATCGATGTAAAGAAATTACATTTTCTCCCATCCACTAAATATCATAAAAAATGTCTTTCTGTATATTTTTACGCTTTTAAATTCCCTCAAAATATTATAAAGCCTGCATGGAAAATCTCTGTTCGAAGAAAATACCTGCAAATAACCATCCATCTGCATTAGTCCAAAAAACGAACAATTTCGGACGTGACTTATTCTCGCCAATCGATATTCATCCGAATTTTATGATCGAATGGTAAACTGCAACGATGCAACTGTATCCGGTTCTGGATGCGAGAATTCATTGGAAAGGAGCCTGCGGAACACCGGAAACACGGACCCCCAAGTCTGCAAGAACAAAGCGGCATCGTCGGCGCGATGACGAATCCGCAAACGTCCTGGCAATGATCGCGCTTCCAACGACTCGACGGTGTTTTGCGGCGAGAATGAACCGTGTCTGATCCGCGATCACTTGTCAACCTCCGTCTCCCTCTCTCTTCCTCTTCGGCGAACGAGTTGGTTGACGCGCGCGCGCGCGCGATCGTTCAGGGCACGCCACCGCGACGTGGAAAGAGAGGACTAGAAGGATGGTAGGTGTAGGACAAATACCGGGCTCCGAAGTGGCGAATACTGAAAAGGTGGTGGGGATAGTAGCGTGCACGTACACAACCGCGAGAGAACTTAAAGAGGAAGAGATAGCTAGTTTGGTCGGCGATGGTGGGGCGCGACGATGCGGTGGTGGGGGGACGCGGAAGAAGGGTGGGGCGACCGGGGGCGGGCGCGCGCGACAATTCAACAGGAACGGACGCACTTGCCACATCTGGCGAGCGAGTGGCATACTAGTGGTTTTCGCTCGCTTCTCTCCTGCTTCGAAATTATCCATCTATGATCGAAACGTGTAGCGATGGTTCTGCGAGAATGTTGCGGCGAAATTTCGAAATTATAAAGATAAGGAGAATGTAACAGGATCGTTTGAGATGCAACACCGACTGTACAACGAGTAGTCAGATGATAAAATAGATGAAAATAATAGATAGATGGAGCAAAGGGGAAACAGGAAGACGATAATTTAATTACGTGAAGCGTAGTCGCGAGGAACGCGGAAAATATGCATGAAAACTGGACGAAGTCGAGCACGAAGAGTTATCCGCGAGAAGCAAGGAGAGCTCCGCCTCCTCGGCCGTCCCCTTCGCTCCGGAACCCCACCGACACGTCGCCACCCCGCGGTGCCCCCCGTTTGACCAACTGGCTACTACGTCACACATGCTTCTGCTTGCTTCGAGCCGCCAACTCCGAGGCTTTCCTCTCGACCGGCTCAGTCGGTTCAGTGAGTTACGAGTTGCGTCCGGGTTCGCCGTACGTGCGATAACGGGGGCGTCAATCGGATTGCGCGATTGGGAGAGGATTCCTAACCTCGTGCACGCTTTCCTCTCTCCTTCTCCGTCTTCTCTATCCATCTTTCTCTATCCGTCACCCTGCCTTTCCATCTCTGTTGCTCCTTCCTTCGGTCCGTCTCTCTCATTCGGCTATGGGCAACAGGTTTGAATTTATGGGACAATAAAGAGTGCGGTGCGTAGTGCGCGCGTGTTTCCCTCTTGCTCGCACGAGCGCTCTCCTCTCTTTCCCACCAGCGAGAGCAGCCTCGTTTCTCCCACGGACACGTTCCGGCTCCTCTGCCATCAGAGAACACCGCGCCGGAGACTATCAAACTCTCATAAAACTGTCAGCCGCGGCCGGCCGGCTGACTTATGCGCATCCCTTCTTTCGTTCGCGGCTAGAGACCCGTTCGCTCCTCGACGCGTATTCCTTCCGAAGCACGGGGCCCGCGAAATGCGGCCGAAAGTGGCTCGATGGCAGTGATGTTCCTTTGGTCGCGAGAAATTTCGTCTAAGAGGAACGAAGAATCTACATTCCGTCGAAGCAGCAGCCTTTCAACTCGGAAATTATCGAGGGCCGTCGTCGTTCAAACTCGTTAAATCTTGAAGATTTGGTCGAAGACACAGGAGGAAATTAAAGGTAGCAATTAAAAACGACGATGATCGCGCGATACCGCTAACGTAACGAAAAACGAGAAATTGCAAAAAGATCGAGGCGATCGGCGATCAAGCAGAACGCGGCGGTAGCATCTCGCGGGGAACCACCTCTTCTTCCTTCTTTCGACGGCACGAGGGTGTACGCGGAAGGGGGCGCGTGCGCGCGTTGCCCCCTCGCAGAGACGGCAAGCGGAAGACTACTTCTTGGTGACGTTGCGGCTAGAAGATTGCAAAGGAGAAAACGACAGCAAAGCAGAAAGAGAGAGAAAGAAGCAGCGAGATCCTCGCCCCACCATCGGTCCTCGGGGCTCCCGAATATCTCTCCATTAGCCCCCCTGACGGTGCTATCCCCTCTCTGTGACCCCACGGATTTCCTGTCCTGCTCGCACACCCCTCTCGTCGGCTCTTGTCACGTCGGGTAGCAGCCAGGCAACACCACCACACGAGCAAGCAGCAGCAGCAGCGCCAGCAGCAGCACCACACAGACCCGACGGAGACGCAAGGAACGGGGTTGAAGAATCCTACGCCGGCGGAGAGACCAATCAAGGTTTGACGAACGACGGGGATTGGTCGAGGCGCTCCTCTGACACGCAGAGAGCGCGGGCACGTGACAAGCTACCGCATACACCGGGCCTCCGTTGGATCGTAGCGAGGCCTTCAGTACGATACCAACCACCCTCCGCGCACGCAACAGGAACGGTGAACGCCGAGCCGCGGCAATAACGCTTCACCCCCTAATGCGGTGATATCGGTACACCGGCATACCGACGATTCACCGCGGACAGAGAGTCATTCGCCACGGTTCCGTCTTCCGTCATACGACGATCGCGTTTTCTTCGTTCGCCGTGTACGTTCTCATTTTTTCGTCGATCTTACTGTCATACGGACGCATCGCATCGGTTGGTTACGTTGGAGATACGTCGTATCGCGAACGCCGGCACAATCGCGGATTTCGTGCATACGCTGTTTCAAAGGACACGCGGTGATTCGTGCGAATAAATCATCGACGAAGAAAGAAATAAAGAAGTGCATGGGGTCTGGTCTTCAATGGGGCGACCCGATAAGCCGGCTGTTACGCGCTACTGCACGCTGCCTCGACGAGTTCTCTGTAGGTAATTGCGACTCGTGAGGTCGTAAAGAAGCAGAAGACAGTTTTATAGCCTAGGCCCACGTGGCCCTCGTAAACTCGACACGGCTCAGGTCGGTTTAGACTCTGCCCGCCTGCCGGTACACGACTGCGTCTCTTTCTATTCGTCGCGATCCCCCTCGTTCATTATCGAATCGTTTAGGGACGTGTTTATCCGCGTGTAACGGGCCGCGATAGGTGTGAACACGCCAAACGAACAAGAGAACGGTGAGCTCGTTTTTATTCCTAACCAAGTGATAGCACCTAATATCCGAGGTTCCTCTGTTATCGCCAAGTGTGACATGCTACCGTTCCCACCGTCATCGTCCTCGTCTTCGTCGTCGTCGTCGTCGTCGTGAAATCAACGACCAGCGATGACAGGCTCTCGTATTTAACGACAGTGCGCGTATCTTGCCGCCACTCGGAGATCCAGATTAGATCGGTGGTGTTGTTGTCGTGGAACATCGAATCGTAACACGTGTGGAACGAATCGGGTAACAGTGACGTTAACGACGGGTGCACTACTCGCGTGAACCATGAGTTCCTATCAGTTCGTCAATTCGCTGGCGTCTTGCTACGCGGGGCAGCAGACGCAACAGCAACCACGAGCCACAGCTAATTCACCTGGAGAACCGATGCAGGCGGCGTCGCCTGCAGGCGGAGACTATTACAATCCGAATGCAGCAGCGACTAGCTACCCTGCACCGTGTTACTCTCCTCAGCAACACTATCCTCAGCATCCGTACGCCACACCAGCCTCTGGAATGCAACATACAGCGCCTACGGGTATGATAGACTACACGCAGTTGCAGCCACAGCCTCGATTGAGCGCAACGACAACCTCGCAGCAACACAATTTGCACCAGCAGTCGCAACATCATCCGCAACAGCACCATCCTCAGCAGCAGCTGCATCAAGACCCGACGACGCCACTTCTTCAGGCCGCGTCCGCGCCATCGGCACCGTCCACGTCGAGCTGCAAGTACGCCGACTCGACGTCCTCAACCAGCGTCGCGTCGCCCCAGGATCTGACCACGTCCACCTCTAGGAACAGTCCGACCCCTCTGGTAGCACCTGGCACCAGCAAAGCCGCGTCAGGCCTCACCTCGCCGCCTGGAAGTTCGTCGAGGTCGTCGGTCGCTGCATCCGCCGCCTCACCCGCAAGCGGAAGTTCCAGACCTGTAGCAGAGGGAAGTTCCACATTGACCACCGCGTCATCCGCATCCTCGCCAGCATCCTCGACCTCCAGTACCTCCAGCACTGGCAACAACTCGTCGAATAAGACAAACCCCACCGGCAACGAGCCACCGAAGATCTACTCGTGGATGAAGAGGGTGCACATCGGACAGAGTAAGTCTCGAACCTTTTCTTCTTCTTATTCTTCTTCCTCTTAACTCAATCGCTGCGATCGCATTTAATTGCATTTAATTGCGGGTTAAGGTCGGACGGTAGACGAACTTGGGTCAAATTACTCTGCGAATTGGTCCCGAAGACAGTAGACTGCTCGATCCGAGGAGATACTCGCGGTCAAGTTGTTAGGAAATTATTGCAAAACAAGCATAGTTTGTGTTTTGCGCAGAGAACGTTAAAACACGGTTATTTTGCGTTTCCTGGTAGGACACGATCATTGACGTGGACGTATAAATTAGACTTGCTATAATTTTGCTTTTTACCGATATAGCAAGATCCCATTCGAAGAAGGAGAAATATAAAATAACATTGTCAGTATCGCAAAGGATATAAGATATCTCTCGTTTTTTCGTCATTCTCCAATTTTCGCTTCCGGCGACGCGTGCACGAGTTCCTTAACTGCGATCGGCGAAAGAAAGTTTCGAATTTCTGGAAGTCGAACAGTTCTCGTGTTTCCTGGAACACGGGAAGTGTGTGGACCACCATAAACGAATTACTCCGGACGCACACGCACGACGGACAAAAAAAGGACGACGTGGAACCACGCGAAAATGGAGATTCCGTTGGGCCGTAAATCGTGCGTCGGCTTGGCACCCGATCGGCGATAAGTCATCGCGCAGATCTACGAAAGAAACGTGGCGGTTGGGTAAAAGTAAGCAGTCGGTGATTTGTTTTTCGGCGACACGGAAATTTGTGCCAGTATGTCATAACAGGAATGCGGGTCTTAGTTGGCTGTGTGATTACTTCGCGGCGGTCGCCACCTTAAATCGTCGTTAAATCACGCATAAAATATATTAGCCGAGCGATTATAAATTTCGATACTCGTCGCTGATAGCGATCCTCGTTCGTATATCATGCGCCGTGATGTCCCGGTGTCGCAACTATTTCAAATATTCTTTATCGTCTCTGTGAAATTTTTCGATGATCGTTTAGTAGGTAAATACAGATAGAAGTTGGCTGCTTTTTTCGATAATAAATGCGTATCTCTTTATGAGCGGCTAATGGGTTGGCACGCGGCGGAAAAAATTTATCGGAGGGCAATTTGGAGCAATTTGCGTCGGGGCAAAGTGTAGTTTGTAAATGTTATCGCCGAATGGCCGACGTGTAAAGACGAACGACGCGCAAGAATAGTAGAAAATAATCGATAGGATAGCCTCGCTTCTTCGAAACTTGCTGCCAATTACGTGACTATTGTGTCAGGCGTAAAAGAAGGGAAAGGCGACGAGCGAATCAAAATTCCGAAAAATGATAGACGCGTATAACGTGATATTAGCTTGGATTCTGTTAAGGATGGTAATGAACGAGAAACGTGTTAAATCCGACTACAGAGTCTTCTTCTAAATGACGAATAAAAAATTGCTAGGCTTGGTAGGAATTTTGTACTTGTGAAAAATGTGACACGGGTTTTTGAGAGCTTACTAAGAATTTCGAGTGTTTGGAGAACTTCTTTATTTTGATAACCGGAATTTGTAACAGCAATCATAAATAGAAGAGAGCATGGTTAAATGGTTTCAGGGATCAAATTCAGAAGAAAAGAAATATGAAACCGTAACACAAACACTTGAAGCTTCTCTTCCATCGTCTTTCCTATCACACAATTTCGATACGAGTATCTAAAATTGAGACCTTGTTGTTCGAGAGAATTTCAATGCTATATTTTCTTTCAAAGACAGCGAACTCTTTCTAAAAGTCTAGCGAAATTAATGACGCCAGAAATGGCGAAAGAGCGCGGCAGCTCAACGTTCTCCCTTCTCTCGTCCCTTTCAAACAAACAAAAACAAATATGGAGAAATGCAAAAGCGAAAAACGAAATCATCCAAATGGAAGAAAACCCGTGACCAGTTCCCACTACTGCCCACGCTGTCCTCTCGCAGAAGGTATCTTCGCGCCGTGAACCTCGAGGTCTGTGTGAAACCGCGATTACGTAAACGGTGTCCCGACAAGTGACTGCAGCTACCGTGGTGGTAGTCCCTGGTGAAATCAGCTCGCTGATTCTCCCGTGGATAACCGACGTCGACTATAAAAATACGGAAACGAGAGGAGACAAATAGAGTGCGTCGGTTTCGCGTCGCGAGGACGCCAAGGGGGTTAGAGAAGGAAAGAGTAGGAAGGACAAGGAGGGGGCTAGTCCGAGGCCAGGACAAGAGTAATTCAGCGGAGTCCAAGAGACTGGATCCACCTGCCCCCGTGGTTCAAAGGAGATAAGACAGCGAGCGCTGGTCGCGTTCACATTAGTCGCCCCGCGTGATTTACTGCGTGGCCAGTATGATTCAGTCAGCGGGGAATTTGACGAAGAATTAATGGTATTATGATATCGTGTGTAACTCTATGTATGTGCGGCCGGGCCATAAATCAGGCTGCATTGTGAGGCGCGGGGGGCCCTTTCCTTCGTCGTCTTGCTCTCTTTCTCGATGGCCCTCTCTGTCTCGTCGCCTCGCCGTGTCTTTCTTTCGCCGTTTCCATGGTCCGTTCTCTTGCGCGTTCCCTCTCTGTTAGTCTTTCGCTGTGCGCGTCCGGCCTCTCACGAACGAAGGCCGAAGCCCATTCGACGGGCCTCCCAAACGGGATACGAAATCCAAAGCTCCTTTCCTGCGCCTCTCTCGACTTCCTCTCCCTCGCGCTCACGCCTCCTTCGCGCTTTCATTCTTTCCCCTGCGTTGCCTGTGCGTTTCTGGTTTCCAGTGCGCGGCTGCTGCGCTGGGGGGCTAGGATTACCGACACGGATTATCCCAACTGCGGTTAGAGGATGTTTTACAGGCTGGACGAACTTTCACGGGTTTCCTCCTCCTACAGGCTTCTCTTTGTATTTACCTGACGATTCTAGCCGCTTGAAATTTTCATTTGGTAGAAACACTTTGACAGAAACGTATAGAATTGTTGATGCGAGCCGTGCAATATCGCGATGTACTTGAATTCAATCGAATTAATATACGAGGCTATATTTAGAAGCGTCTAGTATTGTATTGTATAGAGAGGGGTTATTATACTGAAAAAGGTGGTGTTTGAGGCTCCATTGACGGTACAACAGTGCTCTGAAGTTCGTCTCGCTATCGAATGCGACGCACGGCGAACGGTACCGCTCTCTGTGGGGATTGGAATTTTTGGCGACGAAAGGACGTCTGTTGAGCGAACCTAACCTTGCTTTAATTGCACTGACATTGTCGTAATAACAGCTTCGTTCACAGAATTGTGAATAAACGGGTGAAGCACAGGATGATCGTAAATCACGAAAAGTCACACGAACGTCCTGCCGTCAAAGGGTGAATTGTGCTCGAGATAATTACGCTAGGTGAGTCCTAACCTGACCGTCTCTTCTGTAAACGATCTTTGAAAGCAAAGAACCCGTTGTTCGTTCTCTTCTTCGCTTCTTTACTTTGTCGGAGATTCTGAATTTAGAGCAGTTTGACTCGAATTTGCCAGATCTACGAACGGCTAACGGCGATATTTAAGATACAATGATGTTGTTGTTGTACGGATTTCAAAATCACAGATTCAGCATGTTTGCCTGTGCGTGGATTAAATATGCAAAAAAAAAAAAAAAAATATAGGACGCGAGTGCGGTGCAAGAATATACAAAATACTCAAGGTATTTGTGACTGCTTTTTTATATAAAACAGGAATAAATCTTAGCTTCTTTAATCAGTTCAGAAAAATACTAATTTGTATGAACATTCACAAATAAATAAATAGTAAATACCAGTTGAAGAATTAAAAGAAAAATAGTCTAGTAATAAAAAGAAGAAATGGCTATTTTTTAGAAGATGGAAAAATTGGAAATGGAAATACTAATTTGTATGAACATTCACAAATAAATAAATAAATAAATACAGTTGAAGAATTAAAAGAAAAATAGTCTAGTAATAAAAAGAAGAAATGGCTATTTTTTAGAAGATGGAAAAATTGGAAATGGAAATACTAATTTGTATGAACATTCACAAATAAATAAATAGTAAATACAGTTGAAAGATTAAAAGAAAAATAGTCTGGTAATAAAAAGAAGAAATGGCTATTTTTTAGAAGATGGAAGAAATTGAAATGGAAATACTAATTTGTATGAACATTCACAAATAAATAAATAAATAAATACAGTTGAAGAATTAAAAGAAAAATAGTCTAGTAATAAAATGAAGAAATGGCTATTTTTTAGAAGATGGAAGAAATTGGAAATGGAAATACTAATTTGTATGAACATTCACAAATAAATAAATAATAAATACAGTTGAAAAATTTAAAGAAAAATAGTCTACTAATAAAATGAAGAAATGGCTATTTTTTAGAAGATGGAAAAAATCTTCGCTTCTTTGAAAACAATCAAAATTCTTCTATAAAGACAAAGGTCACAACGTCCGACAGATTAGGTTTCGTGTTTGTATACAGATACATCGTTGTATTCAGTTCGTCGTGATAATAAATAACAAAAATAGTGCAAAAACTAAAAGAGAAATATTCTAGCAATAAAAAGGAAAAATGATACCTTTAATTACGTTTTATATGGTGTGGAGAAACCTAAGACTTCGTACTTTATTATTACATATTTTCTTCTCATTGAACAAAAACACGTGTCAAAAGATGTTATTCGTAATATTATCCTCGTTCCATAAGTCAGACGTATATTCGTAAGGGTTGTTTCACAGAACCAGTTCCCGCATTAATATTTACGTTATTCCTTTGTGAATGCTACTTCACATGCTTTCAAATCGCCATGAAAGCCTACCGTCGCTTTGCCATAAATAAAATTCATTTTATCAAATAATCCGTATAATTGTCGATACAGTTAACGACCATTTCTTCACGCATGAAATTGAAGGGAAGATGCGGCTAATTTTTCTGATCGAAAACACGTGGAATTGCGCTGATTCGAAGCCGTGGCAGCGACACGATGACGTCATCCTCGTCACGGCGTAGTGTTTGTTTCGAAAGAGGTCGAAAGAACGCGTAAGAATAGACATCTCGCGTGTCCGCATCCAGGAGGAAATAATTGATTCGTCAAGGGTCGTATTCAACAAGGCATCTTAGCTGGAGCGTCGCGACGCTTTGAAACACGCGCTGATATGTAAACGTTGAACCGTGTGATCTGAAGAAATAAACGTGCCACGGGTCAGATGTTTCCGCGATCGAATTTTCCGCGTTCGAGAGAAGAAGCCACGATTATCTTCGAAGATGGGGAACATCGATTATTTTAGATCGAGGAATTTCAATGTGGCGCCATTTTCCCTACTAATAGATGCACAATGTATATTTGAGCGCGTCGAATTTGATGTAAGAAGGTTATTAGTCGGTAAAGACGATTTTTAGTGGTTAAGAAAGTGGTTGGTGTTGAAATTTACTTTCTGTAACGAAACTTCCAAAATTGCCGGTTTCAAACGAGTATTGAGCTCTGATACTTGGTTATTTTATTTTTGATCATAATAACATTCAGAATTAACGATAGGCTTTCATAAGGCCAGTAAGTAAATATTCCTGCAAGGGCAGGTAATTTACTCGATGGAACATTTTTCCTGGAAGCCGAGGGCAGAAGATGGCATCATTTGATATTGTATTTTTTATTATTGGGCTGTGCAAAAAGTTGGCAAATTAAAAGTTGGGAGATGCTGAACGTAATTAGTATTCCGAGAAAATGATGCACGCAATTAAAGTCCTACTTCCCGGTATCCTTGGCTTATTCCACGCATAATTATCTTATACAAGAACGGTATAATTCTCAATATCCTTTCCATTATACGCGATCGGAATTTATTCGAAATTATGTATCTTGATTGTAGTTTAAAGAGTTGCATGTTTCACGACACAAACGGCGAATTATTCTTCAAAATAAGGAAGAATCATTACGGGTATTCGAAAGACTTAAGCGTTATTAGCGTATAATACAACTATGTATAGAAATCTGCACGATTATTCTCATGGAATGGAACGCGAAGATAGTCAGTGCCAATTAACCTAACCAATTTCTCACACTTGCATCGACGTTCCCCTCCAACCGGCTGAAAAATCAATCAGAGCCGAGACACGAAAATCACAATTAACACGAAATCTCGTTGCAATCCAGTCGGAAATCTTCATTGTGAGCTGGTGGACGGTGAAAAATCGACGAGAAGAGCGAAGTAGCGGCCGCGTTAATGTCCACGAAGCACGCAGCGTTAAGACTTGCGATAACGATCGCGAAACGCGGCCTACCGGTGCACGACGATCTCTTGCGTCGACGAAACGAATCAGTGGCGAACGATGGTGGCTCATCTTCGAACTCGCCGTCTATTTAGAAACGGTCGATTGGCCGTTAAACGGCACGATAATCGGCCTCGCGCGACCCGCTATCGTCCATCGAACGATCGCGCAATTATTTTTGCCTGGAGGTTAACGATTCCACAAGAAGCTGGCAGAAGCAAGCGGAAGGTGGGTTCGCGTAATTACAAGCCGATCGTTCTCTCATAAATAAACACAGAGAAACGTCCTCTCCGGATGTTTCTTCTGGTCTATCCGACGGTAATCGTTCGGCCGTGAGTAGGTTTGTTTGGACGTTTCGGATTATTTGATTGGAGAACGATGCCCGTGTGATGGAGAAGACACAAACCAGGTCTTTCATTCGGTGTAGAAGTGGTAGAATACGTTTGTAATTGTAAGAGTAATTGGAAAGTTGTTGTAACAGGCGCTGAAAGCCTCATAGATTAAAGTTTCGCGTGGAAAACTTTCATGTAAACTTCGCTTCTCATGATTATAGAAATAAGATGCCTGGGTAACTGGACACTCTTGTTTTTACAATAAATAGTTTTTGCTTCTATGTTATGAATAATAGATAAAGTGGAAAATGTCGATTAGTAAATCGAAATATTAGCCACGAGTAGAAATCATTCGAATATTTAGAATCTTTCTCGAGAACAAAGTAACAATTCTTCACTTTTATTGCAATTTCTCTTGATGTTTGAGAAAAAGCTTTTTTCAAATTTTCTTTTCACACATACGGGAGAGCCTTGCAATAAAGTTATCGATGATCACTTTTCCGAAGAATTTTCCATAAATAAACCATATGGTTTGACGTTCGGATGTCAAATAAATTACGCGCATCGATTAATATTGATTAGAAACGCCACGATCGAAATAGCTATGTTTCCTTTCAATAGATTTTACTCCTTAGATTTTAGACATTTTTAATAAATCAATTGATGTTCGAAGAAACCGTTTCTCTAAAGAATGGTGCATCCGCTTTCATGAAAGTCCAGTCGAGTCTTTTTCGACTTTGTCAGCTTCTTTTTCCATAATTAATCAGCAATAAAATAGAATGTTTTCACGAGAGGAAATCTATCGCCATTTACCGTATTAATCCTGTTGAAGTAATTACTTCATCTGAAGTAAAAGAAGTTGAAGAAGGAGAGGTCCATATTGTTGTGCCCTTGAATGTGAATGTTGTTTTGAGGCCTAAAAACAAAACAGCTATAACTAGATTGTTATCGCTGCCTGCTGTAACTTTCGGCTAGAGTTACACACCAAAGTTAATTTTCTTGGTAACGTTTTTTGCTGTAAATGTATCGACGTGCTCTCTATCGCCTTCATTTGTAACATGACACTGCTACAGAGAAGATCCGCATCAGTATACATTGTAGCTGTATTTACTGTGCTATATATTTCTATTAGGTTGGCAACTAAGTGATTGCGGATTTGTCAATACCACCTAGTGACAAAATCCGCAATCGCTTAGTTGCTAAGCCAATATTACAAATTCATGCACGCGTTCCTGTATCAGGTAACCTCAACACACCCGACCTTATAAATAAATAGCATGATAATAAGGACAATTAAAGACAAACGGATGAGCACGTAATACTCCTATTGGCATTCTATGGCTGCCATGTAATTTTTCATAAAAGATTCATGTAACCGTTCTGAGTATCATTGAATGGCACACAAAATCCTTTCCAATGGAGGTTTTTGTGTGGAAACAAATGCTTGTACGTGACTTCAGCGTCGATCTGGCGTTCCATATCTTTTCATTCTTCATTTATTTGCCATCTAGCAATCGTCTACCTTCGCAGCCCGTAATCACGAGTCAATCGTTTCACTATAAACGAAGACTATGAACAGAAAGTGGTACGAGCAAAGGTTTATTGTACTTCATAGGAGCCTATCGGTAGCAGTTAAAATGGCTGGTGGCAAGAACAAGCAGCGATTGCTTTCCCCCCTTTAACAAGTCCGTCTCGATCGTCTTAACGTGTTGGTTCTGGTGATCATCGGTTGCGTTTTGAGTAGCTAGAACTCGTTACCGGCTGTGGAAAGGGTGGCGCGATTCGAGCGAAGGATAACAAGCGGATAATACGAGAAGCTATTACGAGTCAGCTCTTTGGGGTCATATTTGTTTGGTCGATTGCAATAAATAGCCGAAGCATTTGCGATTGATCGGCGTTCGGCCTGGTCGTGTTTGGGTCAAGGTAGGCAGCAACACAGGAATAGGTTAAACGTTCTATTCTCTAGTCGACTTTTAATTTATTATTTCACTTAACTATCGCAAGAATAGAAATCCATTAAAGAGTTTACAACAACAGGGAGGCAATTTCAATATTTCAAACGTATTTATGGTGAGAACAAATATATAGATTTTCATGTTGAAAAATGCAAAAGTTTACTAGTTTGAATTCCTAGCACGTTTTGATTTTCAATTAATGTTTGCTGATTTACTGAAATTACTTAAAAATGCAGTTACCTCCTTGTTACAGTAGTCTATTTGGTTTCTATTATTTAGCTAGTGAAAGGTAGAAGATAATGGTGTGACTAGTTAAAAAGCAGTGGTTAAGTATGAGAATAATGGAAGAATTTTTCTCAAGATCCTTGGCAAAATGAATCTACCTGCTTTTATTATGGTAATCTTCGACGCACTGTTTAATCTCGAATTAAAGCTCGCCTACGAGCTGGCCGAACGATCGTCTTTTTCCACCTGATTTCTAATAGGAAATTAACAAGCCCGTAGAGATCGAAGGATGGTCGAGGCAGACGGTATCGGCCACGCATGATGATGAGAACGCGCAGACGTATGTGCGCATTCACGATTATACCATGCCTAACAGGCGAAACTAACACGGGAACGCTAGACTAGAACTGGTTTTCCCAGTCGCGTCGCATATTTCATCTTAGTAACAACAAAAACTTTTTTTCATTAGTATGCATTAATCAATCAGCATGCATAAGCAATACCCTGTCAAATATACAGCTAGTTCCGTGTTAACGTTACACACGCACTCGGACATTCACGCGGCGGCCATCATATTCTTCCTTGCGAGATGACCGGTTAACAATACTTAATTTACACCGTCAGGATTGCTACTTCATGGAGTTTTTATGGGAACCGCGATATAGCGGATGTTTAATGGCCGTATCCGGTCGAATCCTGGATGAGACGAGTCGAATGATTCCCGAACGAAGACATTCGGTGTATTTTCTTCCAATCGATTTTCTGAAATGTCGTTCTATCAGGTGTTTCCAATTTCAATATCCAACTCTAATTTAAATAATTTAAGTTACGCCAACACCTTTCGCTTATCTTGTTTTCTTTCACAAAACCTGTGGAGAATCGTGAATCTTAATGGGCGAAATAAATGTATGAGAATACTTACATCGTACTTGGAATTGATATGAAAATAGCTCCAGATTTGTTTAATATGCGATTTACAAGATATTCGTGGATACATATTTGCGCTCTCTTTGTCTCGCCATCTTCTTTTCCGCGCTACCAACGGAACAGTTGCATTTTTCTATTTTACGAGCATATATGTGTGTCACTACTACGTGACTAATCTAGTCTAGCACACGAAATTACACATATCTCAATAGTAACTTTAAAATTTGAGATTTTTCATATAAACTAAGACGAACAAAATCTCTAACACTATAAAACGAAATATTGGGTCGGCAACTAAGTGACACAGCGATAGAAGAAACTAACTTTGCTCCAACTTTTTAAATACTTCTTTCTAAGATTCATAACTATTGAGAATTGTGGATTTTAATCGCCGAAATAAATGTATGGGAACACTTACATTACACTCAGAATTGATATCAAAATAGTTTCAGATTTGTTTAATATGTGATTTACGAGATATTCCTCGATACACATTTGCGCGCGTCTCAGCACTCTCTTTGTCTCGCCATCTTTTTTATCACCATGCGTACGCAACAGTTGCATTCTTCTGTTTTACCATACGCTGCGCACGCATATACTTCACACACTCGTACTCATATATGTGTATCACTACTACGCGGCTAATCTAGCGTAACACACGAAATCACACATATCTCAATAAAAACATAGCTCGCCAAAATACAATCTCAGACCCTAAGAACCTAAATGGACAAAAATATTAGGTTGCCGGAGAAGTTTCTCTCGTTTTATGAGGAAATAATAGACGCACAACGTTTTTGCTTCTATATTATTTTGTCGAATTACGTACGACCCATTTCGTTCTGTTGAGATAAACACCGCGACGTTTCACAGAAGCTGCATTGTAAAAAACACGTTTGCGAAAGAAAGACACTCTCAAGACAATTTATATTTAAAATCTAGCGATTTAGACAAATACAAACAGCGATTATGAAGCGACCAAACTACAAGGATGAACAGCAGCCATTTGAAAAAATTCAAAGCCATAATCGTATAATGGCTGAAGCACGCGTTCACCTCGGTAGAAGGTGGATGCTGGCAGGTTGTCCAATTTAGATCCAGCACGGCCAAAGACTCGAAGCACGGTACAAATCACTTATTAGGACATAAATTTTCAATGCAAGCAGCTAGCGCAAACGGGATGAGCCGATGGGGTAATGGATGTGTGCCGGGAGCGAAGTGGGCCGCCTGTTGCTGCGTGGCCCGCTCACCACGGGGATCCTTGATCCTTATGCTCCTGCAGTCGCTCTCTTTCGGCCCCGGCAAACCCCTCCCCGAAGGAGGATTCCCGCTCCTGAAAATTTACGAGCTGCCGCTGAATGGCTCTAGCTGGCCTGCCGCCACGTTACACGCGTTCCGT
>NT_176571.1:675218-690168 GCF_000188095.3 Bombus impatiens
GACAAAAGTCGCTGGAAAACCGACGCGTAAACCTCCTGATGTCTTTTTCTACCGATTGCTTCCAAACATCTTCATACGGCCCATTGAGTACAAGTTTCTATACACAGACTTACAAACATATTCCAACACTTGCACACACATTTTCTAAATATATTATGCATGTTATACATTTGGAAATTTCATTAGGACTATTGTGAGATTTGGTTATTGTGAATACGTTGATTAAGTTTGAAACTAGTTTGAAACTGTATAGAGGAATTGCAATATGTTTATTGCAAATGTATCTATACTGCGTAACAATTAGCAAAGTATTTGAACAGTCGATTATTCATTATATTTATTAATTGTATAGGTGGTATTGGCTAATTAGACGTTTAAGGCCATTATTCATGCTGCACGCTATTTCTCTCTCTAAATGTATGTTTGCAAGATTGATTTCTTACCAACGTCATCATGCCAATTGCACGTTATTACGATGCTAATGAAATTTCAGAATATTTTATACATTAAATTTCCTAACCTGTATTTGACCGATTGCAATCTAATGTCAGAAATTGATCGTTTTATTATTCCACTATTTTACGCTTTCGAAAACCACAGGAAAAATTGATTAACACTAGCTCAAACGTCCTTAACTCTTCGATTTAGTTTGGAATTATTATAAATTTAACTGGAAGTCAATTAGAAAGCTGCAGTGTCTGAATCAGATACCATCCTTGTTCTCTCTGGCCGACAAATTGTCTACGTATTACTAGCTATTTAAACGAGACCGATAAAAAGGTCGGCAGGAATTCGAGGCTCGTATGAAACGGGGCATTCGTCGATCCAGGCCAAACGAGTGATTGTAAAAAAACAGTGTTTCACTCCGCAGGAAATTTATGGCCTGCTCTTGAATGGCGTCTGTTCGTGCGTCTTGGGCTTTGATACGACACGAGCACTGCAACAACCGGCCACAATGATCCTTACGGATGCACCCAGTCTGTATCGACCCGGGTATCGAGAACAATCTAGCGTGTCCTCAAGGCGTAACATAGTCGTATAATTGTACCTGGTAAACACCACGACTGCCTGGATTATTTATGTGAATCAGAGAATAAGTCTTTACCTCTGGTCTTTTAATCGATCGTGACTCCCCTTCTTCAGGTTTTTCGAGTTTGCATTTGTAAAAGCACTGGTATTAAGGTGTCTCTAATTTTGTGACAGATGTTAGCGAATTTTTAAACAATTATATGAGGTGGTACGTTGGTCAAGGTGCCCACAAGAAATACTCTTGATGTTCAACAAAAGAGTTTATTAAACTGTTAACAATCAACAGTTTACGATCAACAATTAACGATTAACTATCAACAACAAATAACGATTAACGATTATAAATGCCACCACTCGACACTAATTAGTGTCGGACGACGGTAGCGCAGTGATTAGCGCCTTAGGTTATAAACGTTCGGGACCTGGGTTCAAATCCCGGCGACGGTAGTTTGATTTTTCTTCCACGATACAAAATTAAGAAAAGAAAGCAGCAGTACCCTAGCAATAGAGCACTAACTACTACTACAACTACTACCAATTACTATTGCACTTCACAACAATTAACGATTAAGTATCAAGAGTCAATAATCACGTATCTCTAATAGCGTTGTTTGCTTCGCTATTACGCTAACCTTTCGCACTTCGCAGCTCGAGGCAGAATGAATCTGGTTCGAAACCAAACGGATTCTTTTCTTTGTTGCCCCTCCGTATCCCCACTACGCACGCGTTTATTAGGTGTCCGCGACGGTTGCCGCGTTACGCGATCTTCCGAATATTCGGCGAAAGAACCGTAGGGATATCGATGGAACATTAGGCGTGTCGACCTTACGCTTCGAAGATACAGCGCTGTGTGTCGCGAAGCCGTTAGAAAGTTCCGTGGTCGAGTGTCGCCACATATAGAATAGCACGTATACTTTAAAATGCTATTTAGAATATTTTTCCACATTTTAAAATTAGCAAGTTCAAGTTTCTAAGGGTTTTATTTCAGAGGGGAAAGAACAGTAAAGTATACTGTGAATACTGAAATACGACTGTATGCATTTAAATATGCCTCTTCGGTATTATAACACCATTTCTAAGGATTTTAGTCATTTGCTTATTTTCTGAAACGCGTTGGTGCAAAGATATCAAACGCTCGATAAAAATTCGCCAAAATTCTGTACCGCGCCGATTGTTTATGCTAAACGATTAGTCGAAGTTAAAACAATCTGAGAATTATTCTGGAAGATTGGGCGTCGCGACGCCTGATTTACGGCCGATCAACTGTAATAGACGTCTGCTCGTTGGCCGCGCGCTCCTTTGCAAATAAATCACACGAGATCAACGGTTCTGCGCATTTACATCATCGTTTTAAAACGTATGGTCGAACACGTTCTTCGATGCGATTGAACTCTCGAACAATTTGCGCGACTTCGTGGTTTCCTTCGCGCGGCACGTGTTCTCGTTGCTTGATCAATCTCCGAAACTCGTAAAATTAACGTCGCTCTTATTACCATTGCTCCTTATTATTGATCGATGGGCCAAGTTTCTAGAGGAAATCTTGAGCGAAATTGCCATAGCTAAAATCGTGGATTATTTGTCAAGGGATGTTGAGTGCCGTTTGAACAGTGAGGAATATATTTCCTTGTCATTGTTGATCGATTATCGAAAAGGAATTACTGCTTTTGCATCATTTTCTCGTAGCATGTTTACCAATATTATGTGTTTGTCTTTGATTAAGGGGATGTCCCGAATTTTTGTGATTTTAAAACAGCGTCTTTTTGTGATTTTTTTTTTAGAAGGGAAAGAAAGAAACGAAGTTGTTGAATTTTTAGCTATGGTTTTATATATATTTAAGGGATACAAAAAAATTTTTTTTTAAGTAAAAAAAAATTATAACATATTTCTAAGCCTATTGCATGGGCTTCGATGAACTAAAAAAAGACAGAAAATAATGTGAAATTAAAAATATTGGCGGGTTTAAAGGAAAAATGTGTTTTATAAAAAATCTAAAAAATAAAATTTAAGGTGCTACAACAATTATTTGAAGAAACTTTTTGACGAACTTTTTTAGTACATCGAAAAGAATTTTTTTTGGTTTTTTGTTTCCGCCGATTGAAAACTGCAGCCCTTAAAAATCTGTTATAATTTTTTGTCTTTAAAAAAATTTTTTCTATTCGTTAAATATACAGGATGGTTGGTAACTGGCGGTACAAGCGGAAAGGGGGTGATTCTACGCGAAAAAACAAGTCGAAAATGTGGAATAAACATTTTTCGTTCGAGGCTTTGTTTTCGAGAAAATCCACTTTGAATCTTCGGTCGGTACGCCTGCATTTCGTCGCGTCTTGTTATAACGGATCTCACTGTAGATCGTTGTCTCGATGGAAAAATCAAAAAAGAAAATTCTTATTCTATATTTCTGACTTCTTTTTTCGCTTCTTTTGGTTTTTTGATTTTTTTTTGGTTTTTTGTTTCCGCCGATTAAAAACTGCAGCCCGTGAAATAAGCTTAGAAATCTGTTATAACTTTCTGTCTTACTTAAAAAAAATTGTTTTCTATTCGTTAAATATACAGAGTGGTTCTACAAAGCTGATTCTACGCGAAAAAAGAAGTCGAAAATATAGAATAAAAATTTTCCGTTCGAGGCTTTGTTTTCGAGAAAATCCACTTTGAATTCTCGCTCGGTACGCCTGCACTTCATCGCGTCTCGTTATAACGGATCTCACTGTAGATCGTTGTCTCAATGGAAAAATTAAAAAAAAAATGTCACCCCCTTTCCGCTTGGACCACCAGTTACCAACCACCCTGTATATAAAACCACAGCCAAATTTCAATAACTTCGTTTCTTTCTTTCCCTTCTAAAAAAAAAAAAAAATCACAAAAAGACGCTGTTTTAGAACATTCCAATTCAGAACGCCATCTTAACCTCTTAACCTACGATTTACGTAATATTTACGTTTAGCCCGATCATCGTACTACGGTAGTTGTAGGTTAAGAGGTCAGAGTAGGATATTACACGATAATTGAACTATAATAATTGCATCCATCGATCTATTTCTAACATCCGAATAGAAATAATCTTAGTGCCAGACAGCTGTACATTTTTGCTTTTTTATATCGAATATTTTGTCTATTTCCACATGGTTTTCAAAACGAACGAATTGTTCCCGTTTTTGCGATTGGTTCACAGTGAAAGATATGGGAGAATCGGTTGGAGCATCGATCACAAAATAGAGGAAGATGCGTGCGCTATGATGAGAAATATTTACGTAGATGACACGTCGCAGAAAAGTTCAAGGCACACGAGAACACGTGCATGAAACGTATTTCTATGAACGTTACGTGTGTAACATCTGATAGATAAATGTTTATTCGATGTAACGGTGTTATCTTATAATTAATACAATCGCTAATTACCATTGATACAAGTACGGCACAAAGGTGTTGCAATTTGAACGTAATCACATGCACAGCTATTTCAGAGTGACGAAGAAAAATGGTAATAATTGGACGAGGTTGCAAATCATTTAAAAATTATAATCACCTAACGTTTTTATCATTGTAAATTCTGAAGATTATGTTGAGAAACTAGCAGCTTCTCGATGGTGATATTCAGATCCAAAGTGTTCCACGCTATTTAACCAAGTTTCGTAACTTTTTATTTTACTTGGCTGCAGAAAATTCGACGATCGTCCGCAAACATCTCAGTCTATTTATTTCAAGAAACATAAACAACGATTAAAAGCGATTAGAAAAAGACGGAGAATTGACATGGAAAATCGAAAGTTAGAAGAGGCTTTGTTTCAGGCCAGCCGTCCAATGACGTTCGCTGTTGAAATTGACGACACAGTTTAGTAAAAAACTTGGCTATTGAAACCAGCGGAATAAGTTTCAAAGGCGATGTGAATTCTTCCCTCTAAAACGCTAGAAAGGAAAACGTGTGTTTGCTTGGAAATCAGGCCCGCCAATGCTACAAGACAATTAGTCGAAAAACCGCGATAACCGCGACGATAAAACTCTCGTAACACCTGTAGTAACTGTAATGCAACTTTCTGTTGGTTGAAAAAAAAAAAAAAAGAAAAAAAAACGTGATAAGAAACGCGTATTAAGAAGGAGAGAAAAAGAGAAAATTAAAGCTACCGAGGCCAGTAGGGGAACAGAGTATGGCACCTACTTTGATGCGTGATAAAAAAGAATGCACAAGTCAGCTGCTCGCTCGCTGAAGAAAGATTGGTCACGGTGACATTCACGGTTAGCGAGCAGTAGGTCGTGCATATGAAGACGTCCATGAACACCGAATTCTGCATGCCAAGTAACAAACACGTCGACGAGTCTACTTTTACATTTCCAGCCACATTGCGCTTCAGCCATTCCGTTAGTCGCTTCAACGGTTTTTCCCCCAATCGCCAAGTCTCTCTTTTGACATTCTAATTGCAAAACTGCCAAACATCGCACCGATCTGCGCAGGAGATCTTCTCCTGGAAGAACGAAGAAGCCAGGATGGTTCTAGCGATTTAATGACCACACGTTGGAACACTGAGAGAATAGTCGCTGCAGAGGCAACCGCTTTGAAAATGGCCCGAGAACGCTAATCACCGAACGGTGAAACGGTAACGCGCGCAAATCGTGTCCATTAACGGGTCTAGCGGTTAAGAGTAAGATGCAGTGATTCGTTAGCACCTACGTTCTATGACACGGCACATTACGTCCCGTGTAACAATTTAGCGAACACATACATTTTCCATCCGTGGATCGCCACAGGCTGATCGATTTAACGAGAAAGAAACGTTGCAGGGCAAAAAGGCTTTGCATAATTCGACGCTTACGGGGCTTGCGTGAGCCATTCAATTTATTTATTCATACGTTCAACCATGCGCCATTCGCCAGCTTAATTATCCCTTCGGATATTTCAATCCGCACGCGGATTCACGCTCAGCTTACATCGTTGCCCCTTTTACACCCCTAGCAACTATTTTCGGCTCGTGCGTACCGCGAATACTCTGATCGACTGGCTGCAAGGGAACGGGGATTACCGTGGACACGGCAGACGCCATTTTCCAAGGGAATGTTGGTAAATACGTTGATACGTGCTTTCTTCCTTACCGATTCTTATTTATATTTATTTGGCCAAAGAAAGATTTACGGAGATAGGGTGGTCAGACAGATTGCGCTGGGATTTCATATGATTCTTAATGGTTTTCTGCAAGTTGGGTAATTCTGATCAGTAAGAACTGTACATGTCCGCCGTTTGACACATTTAACCGCCATGATGTTTTATCGTTGTATACCGAAACTTGGTACACATATTTGTTTTATGCGAATTATTATTTTCTATAGTTTTGTGACTTTTAGTTCATATACTCCACATTTGTGTCGGTATCGTACAGATAACTTGGGAGTAATTGCAGAATACGAACTGCTCAGAGGTCCAATTCCATGAACCGAGAAGCAGAGAAACGAGGTTATGTTAAAAAGATGATTTTCTCTTCGCTTTAGAGTGTACTATTGGCTTGGCAACTAAGTGGTTGCGGGTCTTGTCGTTAGGTGGTAATGACAAAATCCGCAATCACTTAGTTGCCAACCTAAAAGAAAGTAATAAACGTGAAACTCGTACGAGTGAAAATTGATTCAGTGTTCGTCGTGTGAGGGCCAAATAGCCAGCTTTGTACACCAATAGGAGGATTTTTGCATCATTGTAATAATTACATTAACTTAAAAGGTAAAATTTCGTATTATTTGAGAAAATTGTGATATGTGAATGTAACTTATGTTACATATTATAGGTTGGCAACTAAGTGATTGCGGATTTTGTCACTAGGTGGCATTGACAAATACCAAATATATAAATATATCTGAAAGTTTAGTAGCTGCGAGACGTAAACAAAGAGGACGTGCCGTAGATCACAGTACGTTCGTTTGCTTTGTTGCCTGCGCATTGGGTATCTCTTTGTAATACGATGCCCCTGCTGTTAAAGCATCTGGAAGAATTATCGAAAAATCTGGATGCACACGATCAAATGAGAACCACTACCTTTCTTATAATTATAATTAGCTCCCTGCTAGCAACACACCGTTACACTAGTTACCAATGTACAAAGGTGTTGGTTAGAATTTCACGAAGTTCTTCGATTATATTGGGTTAGCAACTAAGTAATTGTGGATTTTGTCACTAGGTGGTATTGACAAAATCCGCAATCACTTAGTTGCCAACCCAATATCGTAAACTTTTTAGTTTATATTATTTGATACTTAAACTATTTAAAATGACCTTCAGTGTTGAGAATACCATTAATTGAAGCTACCAAAGTATCAGCCAGCTTACCTTCAGCAAAGAGATTTCACTGTATCAAACGAAGGAGACCAGAATTGAATGTGCCAACGTATGTCAACTTCTCACAATAAATGAACTTATGGCAGAAATTTACCTTCTGAAAATGGAAGTTCATTTCTATACTTCTATAACAAGTACTTGCCTATCCACAGAAAAGTAATTTTCTATGAATTCAAATTATCCCAAAACTTTTACAGTTGATGTAACTTAGTACTAAGACCTTTATTGCATTGAACAGTAATGTGTTAATTATCTGAGCTAATTTTAACTTAATTTTAAATGTGTATAAATAATTCTGTAAAAGTCCTATAAACTGTCAATGAATTTGGCTTGTGAAACTGTGACATATTAGTTTCAACGTTTAAAGAGAAAATATTTTATTTTATAAGATAGACTCGATGACATAATAGAGACGTTCTTATTAAAGAAAATCGTTGATTACACATCCTGAACAAGCTCAGATTCGTTCGAAAGGGCCCGGTTGTTCGCACGAGACAAAGTGCACCGTATGATGTCAGATAACTTGTGTTCACCAATTATCACATGGTATAGCGTCAATTAACAAGCGTTTGCAGAGGCGCTTTCGCATCCCATGGATCAAAGTGGAAGGCGGAATTAAGTAGGAAACAGCTTTATTCCATGGCTGATGGCTCGGTGTAAAATATGTTCTGTAAAGTGCGGCGTAGAGGCGGCCCCCGCGCACAGCCGGTGACCCGAGACCATAAATAAATGCTTGCGTGAGGTTTACATACTACTGTGAATTCTTTGGAGGGTCCTTTCCATTTGGATAAGATTTTCAAACATCGCCCTCGGGAAAGCCGCAGCTACTTCACTAAAAAGCAGCTTGGAGATTTTTCTTTCGCTTTTTTGTTTTTGTTTTCTGAAAGCGACGTGTCGCTACAATTTGTTCGCTTATTAAAAGCTCGAAGATAAATGTTTTAAGAACTCTTATACATATCTACATTATCTTTATTATTCAATCAATTTTTATTATTATATATCATATATATGTTTGATTATAATATTTAATTTAATTTAGAATTTATTTTAATCATTTTAATTGGATACAAAATTGAATATGAATATTGTATATATGTTAAAATGTAAAAAACATTTTTTAAGGAATTGAAATTAGCTAAAGATATTTAACGCACTCAGATAATTGATATATTATTGTTCAATGCAATAAACATTTTAATATTAAGTTACATCAACTGTAAATGTTAGAATACAATTTGTACACTTATCAAAAGGTTGAAGATATATGTTTTAAGAACTCTTATACATATCTACGTTACTTTTATTATATATTATATATATGTTTGAATATAATATTTAATTTAATATAGAATTGATTTTAATCATTTTAATTGGATACAAAATTGAATATGAATATTGTATATATGTTAAAATGTAAAAAACATTTTTTAAGGAATTGAAATTAGCTAAAGATATTTAACGCACTCAGATAATTGATATATTATTGTTCAATGCAATAAACATTTTAATATTAAGTTACATCAACTGTAAATGTTAGAATACAATTTGTACACTTATCAAAAGGTTGAAGATATATGTTTTAAGAACTCTTATACATATCTACGTTACTTTTATTATATATTATATATATGTTTGAATATAATATTTAATTTAATATAGAATTGATTTTAATCATTTTAATTGGATACAAAATTGAATATGAATATTGTATATATGTTCAAATATAAAAAACATTTTTTAAGGAATTGAAATTAGCTAAAGATATTTAACGCTCTCAGATAATTGAGTTAGTACTAAGTAACTTAGTACTAAGTTACATCAACTGTAAATGCTAGAATACAATTTGTACACTTATCAAAAGGTTGAAGATAAATGTTTTAAGAACTCTTATACATATCTACGTTACTTTTATTATTATATATTATATATATGTTTGATTATAATATTTAATTTAATATAGAATTTATTTTAATCATTTTAATTGGATACAAAATTGAATATGAATGTTTAAATATAAAAAACATTTTTTAAGGAGTTGAAATTAGCTAAAGATATTTAACGCACTCAGATAATTGATATATTATTGTTCAATGCAATAAACATTTTAGTATTAAGTTATATCAAATGTAAATGTTAGAATACAATTTGTACACTTATCAAAAGGTTGAAGATAAATGTTTTAAGAACTCTTATACATATCTACATGGCTTTTATTATTATATATTATATATATGTTTGATTACAATATTTAATTTAATATAGAATTTATTTTAGTCATTTTAATTGGATACAAAATTGAATATGAATATTGTATATATGTTTAAATATAAAAAACATTTTTTAAGGAATTGAAATTAGCTAAAGATATTTAACGCACTCAGATAATTGATATATTATTGTTCAATGCAATAAACATCTTAGTACTAAGTTACATCAACTGTAAATTTTGGGATAATTTAAATTCATAGAAAATTACTTTTCCGTGTATGTTTCATTAATTCACCAAGTAGAAAAGTAATTCCACAAAATTTTAGAGAAAACTTTTTCATTTATATTATTTGATGCTTAAACTATTTAAAATGACCTTCACTCTTGAAAATACTATTAATTGAAGCTACCAGAGTATCATCAAGTTTACCTTCAGCAACGAGATTTCGCTATATAAAACGAAGGGAATCGGAATTGAACGGGGAACGGCTTCATTCGATAGGCGATGCTCGAGAAGAGCATTATGGTTGTGTAGAGGCGGTTCCACGTACACCCTAGCTATCCGGCACCATAAATAAATGCTCGCGCGAGGCTTATGTACTACTACAAGTCGGCCTTAGAGGCTCGTGCACCACCCGACTAGGGTAACCAGGAGGAACGCCATGGCCGATCAAAACCGACAGCCTCCTAAGAGGAACAAGCTGACCTAAAACATCGGTACTGCATGATTCATAGAGGACAGGAGCGGTAACTCCAGGCCCTCGGAAGAAAGATGCGTTTCCGATGATATCTACTTCTAACGCGTGCGCTTTGCATGGAAAATAAGAAGCAGATGTCGCTTACGACTTCTTACGAATTCTGCGGGAATATTCCTTGAGAGATGATTTTAGTCCTTGTAATTACTCAACGACATAACCTATCTTTTATTACTCTTTGCTATTGGGTTGGTACGTTGTATGAATACGCTGAGGAATATAACTGTTTAGGTTAATGACTGGATCACAAAAATCGTCGAATACCTTGTAATTACTCAAGAACATAACCTATCTATTACTCTTTGCTATTGAGTTGGTGCGTTGTATGAATACGCTATACGAAGAATATAACTGTTTAGGTTAATGACTGGATCGCAAAAATCGTTGAATATTCGAAAATATGTAATATATCCAGAGTGAAACAAATGTGAGGTTAGATTTCATTTCTGTAACGTATTAGCGAAAATACGAGTTTGCCATTGCAAATTATGTTCCTGTTTTAAAACTCGCCATAAAAAAAGTACACATTAATCGATGGCTAATTAAAAGTACATAAACTTCATGCAAAAGAATTTTATTTCAAGTTTCACGGCATATATGATTCAGTCCATCCAGCCATTTTAACTCAACATTGGAAGAATTACCTACTAATACGAGGATAGTTCATTTCAGGTTACTCTAAAGTTAGCCTGTGAGTGTGTTTCAAACAAACGCGAGTCCGCTGGTATTCTGGAATTGAAATTGAAGCCTGAAATTGAAATAAGACGCGTTTCGCTTTGGCCGCGAGGCAAGATGCGTCCGGTGGCCGAAAATATGAGCAAACATCCTAAAATTGTAGGATAGGAAGTGTAGAAACTGGCAACAATGTAGCACGAAGGAGGAAGAGAGGGTAGTGAGAAGACGGGGAGGTATACAACGCGATAATCCAGCGAGACCGTGGCAAATTGCGCGTGAAATATTCGCAGCGCGCCAAGAGAGACACAGGCCTCGATCGGATTACGCGTGTCCCGAACGAAAAACTGCTACGAAAATGATATCGTTCGCATTCTCGCGTCTGGAAATAAATCGATCCACGGATACACACGCGTCCCTCTCTTTGCCTTCGTTTGTGTGTTTTTGTTCGACCTTAGGCGAGAGCCTCTAGCATCGCGGCGGCCTGCGCGCTACTCGCAGACACGTAAAGAGTCGCAGCTGACTGTATTGTTCCCGTTGAAGGTAAGTCATTAATTTTGCCGCGGCAGCAACGCTGTCTCGGTCGTTTGTGTGCACCGTTTCCTATATGTATGTGTGTGAATGCGCGCGCGTGCCTTCGTACAGTGTGTCACGGACCAATGTTCGAAGGATCATTGCCAATTAATTTTTTAAAATCTGCTTGGCATCGTGTACCATTGACTACGATCTATAGTTGCGGTTACTTGATTGGTTACACTGTTAGATGGCGATGTCGATGCTCGATGAGAATCTTAATGACGTTTCTAGGCGAATAATGGATGTATGTTTTATTGCAACACTAGATGGCACCGTTACTAAGAACATTAGAGTTCTTCAGATTAAATTAACGAATATAAGTATGGAGAATTGACAAGATGCAGTAAACGTTCGTGAATCTGATCAGATCTCGACTTGCTGCGTTTCTCTTTGCGACATTTCAGACTCGATCTGATCTTAAGTTTGACAAACCTTCATATGCATTGTATGGTTTCTTGTTGTAAATATTAAACGAAGAATGAGATCAGCAGGGTTAATCGACACACATGCAGCGGCACATGAGCCAGAGGACAATCCGAATCATGTTTTGACCTCGGAGTATCAATATCGTTAGGATACGCGTAATGTATCCTAATACGCGTAAAATAATAAATAAACTCCGGGCAAAACAATGTCGCTGCCCCGGCCAGTACAAATAAACGCGACCATAAGAGTTAGCGATCTTATTTACTATTTACACACTGTCTTTAGCGAATTTATTTATTAATTATTTTAAATACACATGACGGTTTTAATATCTCGTCATATAAATAACAACTCAATCAATATATACAGGGTGGTTGGTAACTGGTGGTCCAAGCGGAAAGGGGGTGACATTTTTTTTTTTTAATTTTTCCATCGAGACAACGATCTACAGTGAGATCCGTTATAACGAGACGCGATAAGGTGCAGGCGCACCGAGCGAAAATTCAAAGTGGATTTTCTCGAAAACAAAACCTCGAACGAAAAATTGTTATTTTATATTTTCGACTTCTTTTTTCGCGTAGAATCAGCTTTGTATAAACACCCTGTATATTTAAGGAATAGAAAAAAATTTTTTAAAGACAAAAAATTATACCAGATTTCCAAGCCTATTTCATGGGCTGCAATTTTCAATCGGCGGAAACAAAAAACCAAAAGAAGCGAAGAAAGAAGTCAAAAATATAGAATAAAAATTTTTTTCTAATTTTTCCATCGAGACAACGATCTAAAGTGCAGGCGTACCGAGCGAAAATTCAAAGTGGATTTTCTCGAAAACAAAGCCTCGAACGGAAAATTGTTATTCTATATTTTCGACTTCTTTTTTCGCCTAGAATCAGCTTTGTATAATCACTCTGTATATTTAAGGAATAGAAAAAATTTTTTTAAAGGCAAAAAATTATACCAGATTTCTAAGCCTATTTCACGGGCTGCAGTTTTCAATCGGCGGAAACAAAAAACCAGAAGAAGCGAAAAAAGAAGTCGAAAATATAGAATAAAAATTTTTTTTCTAATTTTTCCATCGAGACAACGATCTACAGTGAGATCCGTTGTAACGAGACGCGATAAAGCGCAGGCGTACCGACCCAAAATTCAAAGTCGATTTTCTCAAAAACAAGGCCTCGAACGAAAAATTGTTATTCTATATTTTCGACTTCTTTTTTCGCCTAGAATCACCCCCTTTCCGATTACCAACCGCCCTGTATACATACATATACCAAAATCCATTTTTTTCTAAATTACCATCTTTTTTCATTTCTCTTTTTAAATTAATCCTTTGTTTCACGTTTAAAAATTAATCGTTATCGCTTAATTAATCTACTTATTTAACTCAATCGGACAATACTCTACGCACATCAGTAGACGTAGAAAATTGACGTAAAGATGCATGAGAACGATTGAATTACTCGACACCTTTCTTTTAACCGACTGCAATACCGAAAGCTTTCGAGATTCCTAGGCGCATTCCTAGTGCAGTAAATTCCAAAGTTATATTTCCGCCCGTAGTCCATGCAGAATACCAAGGACGTTTGTGGCTCGGTGAGAACGTATAAGGCAGGGCACGTAGAGAGCACGGAACATTGAAAGGCAAGGACAGTGACATGAGTATCGGTGGCGTGGCGAGCCATACGTTATTCCACGAACGCATAAAGAGGCCTAAACGCTCTTATTATCGAAAAAGCATCGGGGATAGCCGCGCACTGTGAACGCCAGATAATGCATTCGGAGGTTGTCCGTAGCTTGGAGTCGCGTGTTCCCAACGATCGAACCGTTGCCTGATGGATGGAGACGCGTATCCACTGTACACCGTTCCTCCTCAATCCCGTTCCATCGTCTTCGTCGTCTTCCCTCTACGCACACACAGATGTCCCACGCGGGTCCATCTTCCAGGCGTCCCGTGTCTCCTCTTTCAGTGCCTCCCGTAGCACAAAAGTGACCCCTCGGCCGCACCACAGTTTGCCAATTCGCTCCCCTGCGTCCACGCACTCGAACATGGCTAACGTGTTGCCGTGGATTTCGTGGGTCTGAGTGACCCACTGAAAGCACACCGTCTAATTTTGGATCAGCTATGATTTATCGTGCTCTGTTCCCAAGGACTGCACAAGGATTACGGGGATCAGACACGCGCTTACGAGCAATCGTACGATAATTCGAGACGAATTACTGTGGTCGAGCAATCGACGATCGCTGGGCCCTTGCTGCTCGACTATTTTCAACAAATAGCAAATTTCGCGAACTTGTGCGTGACATCCGGCCCGGCAGCCAACTGTCTTCCGTTGAATATGTTAGGCCAATTAAGGCTCGCCGAGGGGCTCGCGCGTATCCGTCTTCCGATGGTTGGAATTTTCGAGATTTTTTCCACCACTTGCCACAAAAAAGTGTGGAATCAGCAAAATAAGAACCACAGGGTTCGATAGTAAAGTACAGTTTCTTCTGCAAGTTATACAGTCGCTGTCTCGTGTCGCGCAGGAGCTGCGAACGGTTCAAGGTCATCGAGCATTCCAGGCACGTACGTCAATATTCCGTCGGTCCGCGAGCTCGCATAAAAGAGACGAAAGAAGGAGAGCCAAGTGCGACTTTCGTTGCCTGTCAACGGCTACAAAGTGCAGAAACGGTGGGGGCTGGCGTCGGCAACGACGAGAGGCGTTAATTGAATTTGGGTTCGTGTGGATTATTGTGAAGCGTTTAAAGCGGCCAGAAACAAACCTATTTGCGTCGGGGAGCTTTCTCGTGGAAGATAACAAATGATCCACGAGGCGGCCGGCTCGCAAACTTCGGCATAAAAGCTTCACCGGCAGAGAGAACCCGTCGTTCTCCCTCTCTTTCTCTCCCTGTTCGTCGAGGGATCGGGCATCGTTTCCTTCTTCAACCCCCTTTGCTGTTCTTTCGTTCGTTTTACCCGCGTCGCCCCCCCCCTCCC
>NT_176571.1:690719-691867 GCF_000188095.3 Bombus impatiens
ACACGCTCTTCTCTCAGGGAAACCTCTCGCCGTGCCACGCGGATTGAAAAGCAATAGTTTTTCAATCTATTTATAACTGTCCGCTTCACACGGCCAACGCGGAACCAGAATCACCTAATTTGATTAGACCGCTTCCTCGTTGCGTTCTCTCCTTTCCTTTCAGAGGTACAGAGCGATATTAGATTTAACGGACAGTGGATGTTGAAAAGTATTTGACCTCGAAACATGTTGCTGTTGTATAAAGGCGAGTTGAAGAGGTAGCGTAGGTTTATTATAATGCAACGGGATTATGGGTTATGGGTGTGCGATGTTCGTCAGGTGTACGAGGAGAACGGCAAAGACTGAGATCAAATTTGCCTGACAGAGTGGCAGCGCCACCTACTGAACTCTGTAGGGTGGACAGAATGTCTTGGAAAAAGTTAATACACGTGAACGCGCTTAGACGATGGTTTTAATTATAGAAGCGTCCACAAGGTGTCACAACTTTCACGGAGGCCAGCCATTAACACCTCAAAACAATGATACAGATCAGATCACAATATCGTCAGTCGTCGTTCGGCCCACACTTTGCCGCTGTCTGACCAACCCATTCCACCCACGTGATCCACGTTCCTCGACAATCCGAAAAATGGATGGGCTCGTAACGTCCAAAGTGTCCAAAGTCTCCTCGCCTACTGTTCTCTCGAGTCATTCCGTCGATTCAGAAGAAGCTCGCCATGGCTCATAAATACAGAGCTTTGAAAATGATTGTTTGGCCGGAATGTTCGCGGGACGAGTGGCTATTCGAACGCGTACGTTGTTTATCAGTGGAAATAGATCCGGCTTTCCAACGCGGATTTAACACAGTCGACAGATCCTAGCGCTGTGCTGTCGGACGTGCGGTAACAGGTGGATCGCGTAACGACCAGAGCGGATGGAGGCGAGCGTCGAGCAGGACACGGCGTTTTCCACGTCGCGGAATGTCGACAGGTCATTGATTTTGCGATCTTTGGCTGGCGATCGGCCGCCAGCTGCGAAAGCACCGAAAGGTCACAAATCAACCGGGGTAGGGTCTGAATGACGCAAAACACGCCTAGATAAATTTAAATCGCGCGCACCGACCCGGGCCGAGTCTAGCGTTTTCGCGATACCTCCGTTGCGATGGTCGC
>NT_176571.1:691932-717889 GCF_000188095.3 Bombus impatiens
GTCGATGTGGTCCGACCTGATCCCTATCGTCCACGAGGTAACTGACTCCACGAGAGGAACCCTTTACTCGAATAGTTCTTGCGCTAGGAAATATGAGGTTTCTTGGAAACAACGCGATCTCCATTGCAGAGATTGGTTATGCGATTGGGGGAAGCTTCGAAAGACAGAACGGTTCTTCGCAGGATGAAGCTTTGCGCTAACGTGGAACAACGGTGGTACAATTACGTGTATGGTTTATTAATTTTGATTATGATCACCTTATTGAGATATTGCTCCTGAGAAATTGTTCCTGAACTTGGTTACGTGAGGTAGAAGTTGAAGAATTACTAGAAGATTATGATCATGTTCTTCGGTAAATTCGCTTATGATTTTTTTGTTCTGGCTGTTTGAAGTTGTTTCTGAACTGGATCGTGTGAACTGAAGGATCAAACAACGAGATGTTGGAAGTTCGAGAAAACTTGAAAAACTGTGAAAACATCAGGATTATGTTTTTTGGTAATTTCGCTTATGATTTTTTTGTTCTGGTTGTTTGAAGTTGTTTCTGAACTGGATCATGTGAATTACAAGATTAAACAACAAGATATTGGAAGCTCAAGACAAGTTGAAAAATTGTGAAAACATTAGGATGTTTTTTGGTAATTTCGCTTATGATTTTCTCTTTCAGGTTGTTTGAAGTTGTTTTTGAATTGCATCATATGAACCGAAGGATTAAACAACGAGTTGTTGGAAGTTCGAAAAAGGTTGAAAAACTGTGAAAAGATTAGGATGTTCTTTGATAACTTCGCTTATGATTTTCTCCTTCAGGTTGTTTGAAGTTGTTTTTGAATTGCATCATATGAACCGAAGGATTAAACAACGAGATGTTGGAAGTTCGAAAAAGGTTGGAAAACTGTGAAAAGATTAGGATGTTCTTTGATAATTTCGCTTATGATTTTCTTCTTCAGGTTGTTTGAAGTTGTTTTTGAATTGCATCATATGAACTGAAAGATTAAACAACGAGATGTTGGAAGCTCAAGAAAAGTTGAAGAACTGTTAAAAGATTAGGATTATGTTCTTTGCTAATTTCGCTTATGATTTTTTTGTTCTGGCTGTTTGAAGTTGTTTTTGAACTGGATTGTGTGAACTACAAGATTAAACAACGAGATATTGGAAGCTCAAGAAAAGTTGAAGAACTGTTAAAAGATTATATTTATATTCTTCGGTAATTTCTTTTATGATTTTGTCCTTCAGTCTGTTTGATGTTGTTTTTGAACTGTGAAAGAATTAGGATTATGTTCTTTGGTAATTTCGCTTATGATTTTCTTCTTCAGGTTGTTTGATGTTGTTTTTGAACTGGATCATGTAAACTACAAGATTAAACAACAAGATATTGGAAGCTCTAGAAAAGTTGAAAAACTGTGAAAATATTAGGATGTTCTTTGTTAATTACGCTTATGATTTTTTTGTTCTGGCTGTTTGAAGTTGTTTTTGAACTGGATTGTGTGAACTACAAGATTAAACAACGAGATATTGGAAGCTCGAGAAAACTTGAAAAACTATGAAAACATTAGGATTATGTTCTTTGGTAATTTCGCTTATTATTTTCTTCTTCAGGCTGTTTGAAGTTGTTTCTGAACTGGATCATGTGAACTGAAGGATTAAACAACAAGATATTAGAAGCTCGAGAAAACATCATTTCTCTGTTTTGCAATATTTTCACTAGCCACGAACGGCGGTTCGAGATTGGCTCGAAGACATCAGACACGTGCTGCAAGAAACGAACACCAGCGGAGGGTTAGCTTTTTTTCACAAGTTAGTCATAGTCTACCATCTGTTCCATTTCCCTCCATGCACGTTTTGTAATTATCAATTACACAACGATTTCTTTATCGATCACGATGTCAGCCATACTTTCATAATGAAATATTCCTGACTATTTTCTCGACGAATGATCTCTTCGGGGCTTTCGTTTCTCAGCTAAGAACTGTCTTGGAAGCGCCGCTAGAGAAAAGTAAATACTTCAGGGTTGAGAAACGGGAAATCGGATTTCGACTAAAAATACCGCGCTTTCCTTCTCCTAAGATTTCCACGTATACTAAATGGAAAATAGAAATTCCTGTTTTGAAACCTGCCAACAGAACGGACCAAAAGGGAAATAAAAAAAGAAGACGAAAAATAAAAGGCACGCGAAACAGTTAGCCCCAGTATCCAAGAGTCGAAACAACGACAACTTTTTAAGAGGCATTATCTCGTTGACTCGGCCCTGAGATCTTGAGGCCGTGGACCACCTAGGCTTGAAAGATGCAATCGTAATTGCATAATAGGCACGATAAACTGGCCGGGTTATTTATGAACCTACACTCTTCTTTTGTCGGCCGTGTCAATGGGGAGCTGGGATTTGAACGGTGCTGGATGTGTTTCAGTGGATCGGGCCACGATGTCGGGCCCGAGTAGATTTTAGATTTACATCGTCTTTGTCGTCGTGCCACGCGGTACTTCAGCCTCTTCTTCTTTTTCTTCCTCTTCTTCCTCTTCTCTTTCTCGTTCGGTTAATCTCTTCGGTCGAGGATTGATGATTTATAATTTCTCCGGACTCAGATTCCTGTTCGTAGTTATAAATACTTGTTGTTCTGGCGTTCGCCGCGTTCAGGCCTGATTTTCCTTGATAAACAGCCGTTGCTCTGTCCGATCGCTCTCATCGTCCATTCGAAACGCTGCTTTAGGAAATATTCGCAAACCTAACCTCAATATTTGACATACAGCGCAGGCCACGAGCGTTAAGAAAATATGACGCGAGCGAAATAATAGATTTATAAGAAGATAACTGGGAAATAAAAGCAGCGATGAATAAATATTCCAATGTTTATAACCTACAGTGTATTTCGACTAATTTCTTTTCTTCTTTCTCCGAATTCTTCTTTGAAAAAGGGCGCCATATTGGCGCTCGCGTCATCCATCGTATGATTATTTTTAAACATAAATAACTACATTTAGCTACAGCTAAATTTTCTCAATTCGAATATTCGCAAACCTAACCTCAATATTTGACATACAGCGCAGGCCACGAGCGTTAAGAAAATATGACGCGAACGAAATAATAGATTTATAAGAAGATAACTGGGAAATAAAAGCAGCGATGAATAAATATTCCAATGTTTATAACCTACAGTGTATTTCGACTAATTTCTTTTCCTCTTTCTCCGAATTCTTCTTTGAAAAAGGGCGCCATATTGGCGCTCGCGTCATCCATCGTATGATTATCTTTAAACATAAATAACTACATTTAACTACAGCTAAATTTTCGCAATTCGAATATTCGCAAACCTAACCTCAATATTTGACATACAGCGCAGGCCACGAGCGTTAAGAAAATATGACGCGAACGAAATAATAGATTTATAAGAAAATAACTGGGAAGTAAAAGCAGTGATTAATAAATATTCCAATGTTTATAACCTACAGTGTATTTCGACTAATTTCTTCTCTTCTTTCTCCGAATTCTTCTTTGAAAAAGGGCGCCATATTGGCGCTCGCGTCATCCATCGTATGATTATTTTTAAACATAAATAGCTACATTTAGCTGCAGCTAAATTTTCGCAATTCGAATATTCGCAAACCTAACCTCAATATTTGACATACAGCGCAGGCCACGAGCGTTAAGAAAATATGACGCGAACGAAATAATAGATTTATAAGAAAATAACTGGGAAGTAAAAGCAGTGATTAATAAATATTCCAATGTTTATAACCTACAGTGTATTTCGACTAATTTCTTCTCTTCTTTCTCCGAATTCTTCTTTGAAAAAGGGCGCCATATTGGCGCTCGCGTCATCCATCGTATGATTATCTTTAAACATAAATAATTACATTTAGCTACAGCTAAATTTTCTCATTTCGAATATTCGCAAACCTAACCTCAATATTTGACATACAGCGCAGGCCACGAGCGTTAAGAAAATATGACGCGAACGAAATAATAGATTTATAAGAAAATAACTGGGAAGTAAAAGCAGTGATTAATAAATATTCCAATGTTTATAACCTACAGTGTATTTCGACTAATTTCTTCTCTTCTTTCTCCGAATTCTTCTTTGAAAAAGGGCGCCATATTGGCGCTCGCGTCATCCATCGTATGATTATTTTTAAACATAAATAGCTACATTTAGCTGCAGCTAAATTTTCCTTAAACACATAGAAGTGCTGAGCCTACTCAGGAGTCGCGATCATAGCAAATCATACTGTTACTTCGATCGGCTACATGTTGCTCTCCGCATTTCCATCGTTATCGCTATCATCGTTGTTAGCCACGCCAGTTCCTATCATGCAACGTACACTCTATAGGGTTCTTCAGTTTGCAACGGCCATTTTGAGAAAATAGAAGCAATCGCGGCGCGATGTTCGCACCTTATCACTCGCGCCTTCTTCGAAGTTCTAATTTTTTCTTCTTTTTTTTCTCTCTCTCTCTCTCTCTCTTACAACGAAAGCTGATTCTCTGGCCGAAGGCCGAATTCCACGACGTTCTTTCCGTACATTCCACACGGAGGTTTTCGTTTAATGAAATGCAAAGCATCTCTTGCATCGCGTAGCTCAACGAGCGCTGGATTTTTTGTCTACGTTTTCGGAATGCGCAGCATTCGCGGTCGCGCTTTCACAGAGAATGTTCGTGCGTCAAGAATGGTCGTTTTGCATGTTAACCATAAGACCTGCTTTGTTACTTTGAGCTCTATTTATATAAAATGCAGCGTTGCACATGGCTACATGTTTGCATCGCTAATTTGTCCACCAATGGAAAGTTAATAAAAAGCGACTAAGTATATGAATAATAAAAATTCAATAAAAAATAAACGGTTTATAGAACGACGCAATCATCGAAGATTTTTTCGAACAATACGATTATATGTCATAAGTGTTAAGAATAATCCATTCCGGCCTATTAATACGATTTATAATTAACTTATTAATTTATTAACAATTTATAATTTATAATTAACTGTTTAAATATTCCTGTGATTTCTGCCAATTGTATACTTGCACCAAATATCTCGTACAGCGGTTAGATAAAATAATGGGGACACCCCTTATATGTCATATACATAGACATATAAGAGATATTCCCATTACTTTATCATATACATGTACGTATAACACGTAAAACATATAAAAAGTGTTTTCATTGTCTTTCTCAACTGATTTCCAGATTTGTTCCAAACTTTACCAAAAATTTCCAGGTCTCATTACAGTACTACTGGGTTGGCAACTAAGTGACTGCGGATTTTGTCATTAGGTGGCATTGATAAAATCCGCAACCACTTAGTTGCCAACCCAATACAATACATTTTCGACTTTCGCACGAGAAATCGTCCACGATTTTCGATACGCGCTGTAGTTTTCGAATCGACAACTATTTCTATTTGCTCTTGTAACTCGTTTTCGTAATTGTTTTTTCCTATCGTTCTAGAAACGCGTAATTGTAACGGCACAGATAAAGATGGCGTGGGAGAAATAATCGTACTTTTAGGTTGGCAACTAAGTGATTGCGGATCTTGTCATTAGTTGGTAATGACAAAATCTGCAATCACTTAGTTACCAACCCAATACAATACATTTTCGACTTTCGCACGAGAAATTGTGTCCACGATTTTCGATACGCGCTGTAGTTTTTGAATCGACAACTATTTCTATTTGCTCTTGTAACTCGTTCTCATAATTGTTTTTCCTGTCGTTCTAGAAACGCGTAATTGTAACGAGATAGATAAAGAGGGCGTGGGAGAAAGAATCGTACAAAAGATTAATAATTTTGAACATAACATCTGGAGGTCAATTAAACAGAAATACGCAGAACATTTTACCTAATGAGGTGGTTTAGTATAAGCGTTAATTTAACAAAGAGACGAGTGAAAAAATAGTAATAGTCAGTGCGTGCCGGTAATCATCGTAATCGTCGCTCGCTCAATGCTACTGTTCAACTCTACGCTCGCTATTCGACTATGTCTCGCTCTTCCAATACCACCTAGTGACAAAATCCGCAATCACTTAGCTGCCAACCTATAATACGTAACATAAGCTACGTTTACATATCACAACTGTCTCAAATAATACGAATGATTTTACTTTTTAAGTTAATGTAACTATTGCAATGGTGTAAAAAGCCTTCCATTGGTGTACAAAGCTGACTATTTGGCTCTCAGACGACGAACACTGAATCAATTTTCACTCGTACGGATATTTCATATTTATTGCTTTCTTTTAGGTTAGCAACTAAGTGATTGCGGATTTTGTCATTAGGTGGTATTTACAAAATCCGCAGTCACTTAGTTGCCAACTCGATAATACAATTTCAAACGTAAAAATCCCGACGGATCGGATCCGCAGGCTAAAAAGACATTACCCTTTAGTTTTAAGCATTAGATTCAATTCAAAAACTTATTAAATACATAGTACCACTGCATAATAATTTACTTACAACTCTCAATGAGAATTGATTGTAAAATTCTTGCGAATAAAAAAGAGAAAAAATGTAAAAATTTCACAACTTCTTTTCTCCTATACCGTTCCGAATATTCTCACGAGCCGTAGATCTGAATATTATACTGCAGATTAATATCGAAAATTGTAAATTTCACGAACGACAGAAGAGATTGGTCAACGAAACACCGAGGCTCGACTAACAATAAAGCTTCCACTCGCACGACCCATAAACTTCTACGGTTTCCAAGCATCGGGTAAACTGAGCTGCTCGTTATCATTAGGTCGCGAAACGTCGATGGTTTTATTGCTTTCCTTGGAATTCCACGATCGATCAGTCAGATGGAAACGGACGATAAACCGCCGCTACTCGCTATTCCTATCAGATAATCGTTTAGATGCATGTGGCGGCGAGGGTTAACGGTGGTGAGTATTCTAAATATACATTCGTCGAGTCCGCTGTCGACCAGAGAAGCTCTATCATGCTTGCGCGTGGAGCTCGCGACGGTTGTTGGAATGCGACACGCGGCCGTTTCAGATTCTGATGCTGTTCGGCTCGCTTAATCGAGCAATTCTACTTGTGCGGCTCACCAGTTGCTCGCCTCCTCACCGATAGTGCTGCCGCGGCCAACGCGATTAATTGCACGTCCACCGAGATAATCCCGCCTTCCTTTATGCGGATATCTGAATCACGCTAGATGTCCGTACGTTTGATCGAACGACGTTGCTTGGCTTTTCGCAACGATGGACGTGGTGGTACTGATGGCAGTAGGTGGTTTACAGTGAATTTTGGTTTGCATTTTTTAATAAGAAAATAATTATAAGGTTTTGAATGATTTTTTTTATTCTTCTTATTATTATTCTTCTTTATTATTTAACCGGTTAATTGTTTAATCGTTTACAGTTCAGTTTGATCGTGTCGATAATTAATTACCCTGTTAGTGTAAATTTTATATTTGAAACCTAGAAATGTTGGTATATTTTTAATTTTGCAATATGTTTTCAGTATCATGCAAATTTCTTCCTATCGACAATATTGTTTATTATGGCGACAAAATTTTCATCCTTTGACCCTCTGCACTGCGAATTCTATTTTTTATTTTTTATTTATGTTCTATTTTTTAGTTAAAATGCAAGCAACCCGCATGCAGCACGTTTTCTGTAGAATGACACCGATGTTCCAGGGTTGATAAGATACAGTGGAAAATTCAGATTGTTCAACAGGGTAGAATCTTCATTATCAGAAAATCTATCAACCCTTTGCACTGGCAATTTTATTTCAATTTTCTCAGCAGCGGCTGCTTTCAAGTGTCTTATTTGAAATTTACTTTAATTAAAAACTAAGAGAATTTAAATAATCACTCGAATACCTATCGTATTTTCTAATTTTTAAGCCTATGATATATCTTGAAACAATTTCCAGGATTTCCACTTAATGATTCCCTTAATTGATAGTGTCGTCCACGATAGCCTTAGACCAGTCCAGCCCCTGATACTGCACACTAAAAATCCTCATCTACGGAGGATCTTGTTTATACGTGGAACTGGCCATGCCACCCCTGATCACGCTGTCACGAGAGACACAGAAAGGACAGCAGAGCCGAAGGAGAACGGGGTCTAGCGAGGTTATCCCGGTCACGCGTTAGTCAGGCTGAACCAGCCGATCTGTCAGTCAGTCCGGTCAGGAACAGTCCCGATGCTGGCAGCCGGTGACACGTTCGGTACACAGGCTCGGCTCAGTGCGAATACACGCGCCGCGAGGCCCGTTCTATTAAGAGCGAGCCACGAAAACGCTAGACGACACGAGGTGACACCGAGATGCCTGACACGACACGAGCCTGCGCTTAGCGCGCAGTCTTTCATTCTACACCACACCGGTTGCATTGGTGTCTTAACAGCACCGACAGCTATGCGACTCGTTCACCCTGTCGTTATTTCGCTCTTCTCCCCTATGGCCACGTCAAACATTTTTACGCAGTGAGACTCCCTCGGTGACGCTCGATGGAGCAAACTCCCGATTTTCTTCGGGAATTATTATTAGGCTAGACGCTGCTTCTTGCTTTTCCAGGGAGTAAATCTTTCAGAATTTGTAGACAGTTTGGTGGGCTGGAACGGTGGTGTTTTTTTTATTTTCCAAGAAGTTTCAATCGTGTTTGATTCATTGATGTATTTGTGTGTCTTCTTGTGTGCATCTTCCAGGAAGAAATTTCAAGCTGCAAAATGTACGAACATATTGTAATAAGACATCTAAAATGTAGCACTTTGAGTTATCATGATTCTCCAGCTTCCATTTTTTATTTATATCCGTAGAAATATGAATCTTCAGTTTAGTTAATTCCATCTAACTAGCAGTGATCTAGTCTTTGCTAGGCGATTGTGAATAACACCTTTAATTGTATTTTATTTTCGTATATTCTTCCTCTTGATTGAGGAATCTAAGAAATTTAAAAGAGGAACATAAAAACATGACCGTTTGTAACTCTTGATATTGGCTATCAATGTGGTATTATGCTAACAGCTGCAATTCCTATAATTACCAACGCCCATTGCAAATTGGTGAGAATTATGATCCTCTTCTTGCACGACCACGTTTCATCGCTGCTTCCTCCCCTTTTCTTTTGTTTATGTTGAGCTATCCGGACGTCTAGCGTAACACAAAAGCGAACGCTTGCAGCTGCTGCGACTGGTAAGACACACATCGTTGACGGTCCGTATATTTTGTCATAAGATGCTCGATGGGTAACGATAGAAACGATACAAACATAATTAAAGTTGTACAAGCCCCTATCCTTAATTTTATTGAGAAAGGGATAAAAATGCGTATAATATTTTATATTTGAATTTCAATAAAACTGAAAAAAACCGTTAATTAATATGTAGCGGAATTCGACACCAACTAGTGTCGAACGACGACAGCGCAGTGGTTATCGCCTGAGGTTACGAACGTTAGGATACAAAAATGAGACAAAAAGCAGCAGTAGCCCAGCAGCGACATCTACACCAGCAGCAGAGCCTATCTCAACAACTACTAACTAACACTTACACCTCAAATATTTAACACATAGGATCTGACCAGAAACACACTTTCGTTCGGAAGAAAGAGAGAAAGAAAGAAGGGAAAAGAAAGAAAGAAAGAAAGAAAGAGAATTTTAATAATACAGCGCGAATGCAAAGAAGTAAAACGCTTAATGCACTATTCAGAGCGAAGGCAATTGCAGAGAAAGATTGATTGCCAGTAGTTAGCGGAGATTTTTTCGCCGATTCATTCGCGTTCGAGAGATCCGATCTGGCCTCCATTAATAGTAACACGGTCTCGTAACAAACGCTTAATAAAACGTTGTTCCACGGCGATTCGCGCCAGCCAGTTTTTCTCTAATTACCGTGATACCTTGCTCACCTAGAAGGAAAAGAAAAACAACAGGCACGCGTGTCGTTAATTGCTTGCCGCCTTTCCGTTCGTTGAACTGATCGCGATTCTTCGTCCGCCCAGAGAACAGATTTATTCTTTCGCTAGGGAAACCCGATCGGAGATGTCGTGTCTCACGCCCACACCCGTTCAATTATCGTCGTGTGATCCAGCGACCAGCTTAATTTCGCCGGTTATTTTCGGTGTTCGAGATAATGTTACGAGGAAAAGCTAGTCTCGTGCTTTTTCGCTCGCCTTCTTTGTCTTGCTTGTCGTGGAATAAAATGATTTACGTGTTTACGTTCGCGTGGACCAAGTGTCTTTCGAGGACCGACAGTCAACTATATATGACAAATGGAGCAAGATTTCGAATAGTAAATGCACGTTTTACACAATTCATATATAGAATTTGAATCGGAATGGAAGATCGCTGTGCTATAAACGTTTCAAATTCTACGTAAATAAAACATCTGTCAAAAGGACACGATTGTTCAATTCAAATCTCCTCGTCCGAGGTAAATCAAAGAGCGATAAAAGCTGATCTATACGGTTGAGAATTTTGGATCTTAATTGCCGAAATAATGGTATAGGAACGCTAAATTTACACTTAGAATTTATATTACAATATTTATATACTTATTTGATAAACGATTTCAAAGATATTCATCGATACACACTTATGCACGCGTCTCTGCACTTTCTTCCATATCCGACTGTTGACCGACTGAACAGTTTACATTCCTTTGTTTTGGAGACGCATACATATGCTTCCACACACTGATATTCACATACAAGTATTACTACTACGCAGCTAACCTAGCCTAGCACGTACAATTATACATATCTCAATATATACAGCGAATGGGAGGAAGTTTCAAGGAATAAATAGAAATTTACAATTTGTCGCATAAATGTCGAGGAAAATATTAGGTTGGTATGATCACTTCCTACATGCAAGGTTGGCATGACTTCTAACGACGCTCTTTTGTTTTGGCGTTCGCCACGTGTTAGTTATCTCAGTGTATCCGGTGTATTTATATGGCTGTACATGGCTAAAACCTATTTAATAACAATAAAATCATCTTTATATCTGTATAGAAATTACGAAAATCCTCTATCATTCATACACTGGAATTTAAAGAATAGCGTGTACATTGCCAATCAGGTAATTCAAATTTGCACATAAAACAGAAGAATGCGTTCAATCGTTCACGTTCTAACCAAATTTTCTTGTTCAAAGCGTGTGAAAGAGCACTAAAAGGACTGAAAAAAAAATAGATTACTGTCCGGCAGACAATATTACAACAGTTTTGCTTGTTCCAAAAGGAAGGAAGGACGGTCGATCGCGAGTCCGAAACAAACGAAACGAGGCTCGACTTTCACCGGGACCCGCATTCTTCCGTCACACAGGCCGGTGCATCGACGTTGACAAGACGCGGCTAGCGATTAATCATCGCGTCGTGCGGGAAAAGAAAGAAAGTTTTAGCCCCGTGTATTCCAGTCACGGTGGATCGCGCCAGTTCGCCGCCGTATCTTTATCACCGACTGATAATGGATCATTATCCAGCTCTCTTTGTTCCGCCGGTTGAACGAACCCGTGGCCGAATACGAATCCGCGGACGCATTCACGGATTATTCAAAAGGCGGTCCTTACTCTCCCTCTCTCTCTTCTCTCTCTCTCTCTCTCTCTCTCTCTCTTTCGGGCTCGTACGCGTGTGCACGCTCGCGTCAGAGTTGTTGCGAGAGGGCTCTGTTGTTGCAAATCCTTGGTCGTGGCATTCTTTCACAGCATTGGCCCGATGCGACGTGGACGAAACGCGCGGACGAGTCATTAATCATCGGTGGCGGAGGATTTAGAAAAAGCATCCGACCGGTGTCCTTCTCGATGACAGAGCCTAGGCACAGCTTGTTCTCTGGCTAATAGTTTGATACGCGTTTATGCCGCACGCGATGAACCGTGATTTTATTATTCGATCGACACAACCACCTTCTTTTTTCCACGTTACTTTTCAATCGCGCTTTTTTACCGACGTATTTATAGACGTTACCGACTGTTTATATTGTCCGATATTGTTTGTTGTGTGGGATACCTAACCTTATTGTATTCTTCAAATTTCGTGATAAACTAAGAAATTTGTAATATTTTTAGAAACACCAACGCACGATTAAAAGATAGGAAATTATGGATATCGACAGTGAACGTTTCGTGCATATAAAAATTCGTAAAAAGTAAGAAGATGCGATTGGGTGTAAAATTATTCAGAGAATGCGACAGAGTTAGAGGACACAGTGGATGATATGTCGCGTTCGTTTCGTTGTTTGACAGAGACAATGTGGTACAAGGACATGAAGGGAAAGTTCGTATTCATTGAATAGCATTTAACAGCATTGTTAGATTAGGGATTAGAGAGCGCGGAATTTGACTTGTTCAAGGTTATTTCTTTAAGATACATCAGGTAGAGAATTCTTTTGTTGTTATTCATTCGCTTTAATGTTAGAGATCGGATAAGAATATTTTTTGAAATAACATTGAACAATAGATGCCAACATATATTCAACGATTTTATGACATATAGACTGATTTGCAAGTAGATTGATACACCAGAAATAACAACTAATCACTATGCTTGTAACAGATTCTGAATGCGGTGATTATCGGCTTTCGAATCTTCGGCGTCGAATCAACTACTTTCAATTTGCAATCGCTTTCAACGCTACCATCCGATCGGTACAACTCCACCCCCGCATTTAATTTCCAAATCTCCCGTGCATCGTCACCATCAGTAATCTCCGCCCCCGTCTTCTGGCTGTTGCTTCTTCTTTATGTTTATCATATTTATTATTCATAGTTATTTATTTATTTTTTCTTCACATTTATTCTCCATACATTTCTTTTATTCTGATTAATTGGCAATTGGAATTTTTATGAAATTTATCTAGCAACCATTGGAAGAATATTTCTCTTCTTTAGCTAATCGCCGCCTCCGCTTTTTGGCTGTTGCTTCTTCTTACTTCCAAGTCCATCTCGAGTGTTTATTTTTATCATATTTATTATTATTCATATTTATTTATTTATTTTTTCTTCACATTTATTCTGCATATATTTCCTTTATTCTGATTAATTGGGAAGGAGACAAATGATCTATTTTTTAGTTGAATATTTGAATTTTTGTGAAATTTATGTAGCAACCATTAGAAGAATATTTCTTTGAATAATTTTGAAGCATCACTGAATGACTGAAAAATACATCCACTGTCTACTTGATCTGAACGTTTGCCACTTTGAATATAACTTAAAATTTGATTAAAATATAATTATCAATTTAGACTTGCTAATATTTAAAAACTGTCAAAGCAATTTACCTACTTCCCTAAACCCTTTTTCCAAAAATTTCTGCAGTTTCTCAATTCTAATTAAAAATTAAAAATTAGTACTCTAAAAACCTCTACATTTGAATTTTATTTTATTTACATTTTATCCAAACTTATTAAACTCTTACCAATTCTGCTGCCCTCAAACTATTGTCATTTTGAATATAGTTTAAAATTTGCATATAATTAACAATTTAGATTTGCTAATATTTAAGAACTGTCAAAACAATTTATGTAATCCCCTAAGCTTTTCTTCCAAAAATTTCTGCAGTTTCTCAATCCTAATTAAAAATTCTGACCAAAAAAAAAATTCTAAAAACCTGTTCATTTGAATCTGTTCCACTTACATTTTACCCAAACTTATTAAACTCTTACCAATTCCGCTGCCCTCAAACTATTGCCATTTTGTATACAGGGTGGTTGGGGTTAGGTAACTGGTGGTACAAGCGGAAGGGGGAGGGGGTGATTACGCGAAAAAAAAGTCGAAAATATAGAATAAGAATTTTGTTTTTAATTTTTCCATCGAGACAACGATCCACAGTGAGATGCGTTATAACGAGACGCGATAAAGTGCAGGCGTACCGACCGAATATTCAAAGTGGATTTTCTCGAAAACAAAGCCTCGAACGAAAAATGTTTATTCTACATTTTCGACTTCTTTTTTCGCCTAGAATCACCCCCTTTCCGCTTGTACCACCAGTTACCAACCACCCAAAATTTGCATATAATTAACAATTTAGACTTGCTAATATTTAAAAACTGTCAAATTTCACTAAACCCTTTTCCCAAAAATTTCTCCAGTTTCTCAATCCTAATTAAAAATTCTGACCAAAAACGTATCCTAAAAAACTGTTCATTTGAATCTATTCCACTTACATTTTCTCCAAACGTATTAAACTCTTACCAATTCTGCTGCCCTGAAACTATTGCCATTTTATAATACAAACTAACATACCAATGACCGTGGAGTTAACATGGCACAGTATCGAACTACTCGCGTGAGGATATTTCGAGCGTGCGGATGGCCAAGCGGATTGTCTCCACGCAGCGCCATAGGGCGTATCGACGTCAGCGGGACATGGCTGGCAATTAATCACCGCAAAGGATCCACAGCGAGGATCTACGGGAGGAGCACGCTGAGTGTCCCTCGGTGCCCCGTTCGGTGACGTCGGTACGCGTGCCGGCTTTATAGTTCGCGCGTTCGACTGTCGTATAATAATGAGCCAGCCAGAAAAAGGAATTCCGTTTGGCCGTTACAAAACGGCTAGGTGCGCGCTGGATAAACGATATGCGGGTTCTCTCCAGTCGGGCCACTATTTATTAAAAAGTCAGCTCGACGACGTGCTACATCGGGAGGAAAGTGATAACACGCGGCTCGAAAGGTGCGGTCATTAAGCTTCGCTGGACAGGAGGTGCGTCACTGGAAACCTTCCTCTGGAATCTCCAAAAGCAAGCTGATTTCCCCGCCAACGAGTTTCCACGCGAACAGCATTTATTTTCTGCGAGAATTCTGCCCGATGAAAATCACAGGTTTTGCGAGGTGGTCGGCTTCAATTTTCAATTAACCTTTCAATTTTTATTTAGGCTTAGAAAAGATTGTAGGAAATTTTTAGACGATGAACATCGACCTGCAATTTTTTACGATCGTTTCACGTAAATTAAGATCTTCTTAGGACACCACATTTCACGCGCTTTCCCACCGCTTGGAACGCCTGCTTTTCGCGCACGTCACCATGCAATAGCCTAGCTACATCGCCGTCCCTGAGAGAGCCGAGCTCTCCCTTGCACAGTGCTATTAATAGCCCGCTCATTATCGCTGTAAATGAGCCGATTCTTTAATATCCGCATTCACGTGGATCTACGATGATCGCGAGGGAATGGGGTTCCAGTTTCGATCCGCTTAGCACCTGCTCGATTCGCTGATCCAAAACCATCGATATGGCTTTTAATAAAAAGGGAACAGGTAGAAATTGCAGCAGCTTGTAAGTGAATTCTATTATCTTGCATCGGTTCTAGTTCTCCTCGGTCACCTTGTAAATCAACCTTATCAGACAGAAATCTAACGACCAGATGTATATTAAACGACAGGAATCGTGAGCAGCAAATTGCATCGATCAGGCTTCCTGAATCGATAAGATTACGCGATCAACGACACATGATTCACCGATTTCATAATGAGAGTATCGAGCGTTATTGTAATTGGGATATTAAAATGTTAGCAGTAAATCGGCGAGCGTAGCCGCGAGCCGCTGATTGCGTGGCTGGAAAAGCAGAAGTAACAGGTTATTGGTATTTAAAGGCGACCTCGAGATTTCTCCTGATGCTCGTTGCCCGAGCTATTCATTACCGAGTCTTTTGCAACGCACAGAGGATAGGTGTAATAGGCGGAGTATCGTAATAACAGCGTTGCAAAATTATTTATGGCTCGGGCGTGCTGAGCAAATAGGTAAAACAGCTGCCAAGTGACCAGTTCGCGATCCGGTAGCCACGGTCCATGTATTAGCCGCGACTCGTTGAAATAATTAACCAAGTCGTGAAGCGTTACACGCGTTCAGCCCAGCTATTATGCATCGTACGCGTTTCATCCTCTTGCCCCTGTCCCTTCTTTCTGCATCGTTCGTGCGTAACGCTTCGATACATTGGATGATCGCGGATCTTGTCGCCTTCTCCTCCACTTGTGTTATGACACATTCTCAATTCGATAGGTCAATTTGATAGAAACATGTCTAGAAGATTGCCTTTAGCTGATAATTCTATGCAACCTGTTTAAGCTAAGTCGATCGAAAGTGGTGTCAGTTGATTGCCGCTCATGGTCGTTCCACCCAATGATCACTGATCGTAGGCAACATAATCGAAGCTCAGCCTTGAAAATAGCCTGGAGGACCCTTCTTTATTTAGGAAGACCCTTTTTTATTTAGGAAGATCCTCAAATTTCCATAAAATCACTAGCTACATATAAGGATCATGTAATAACAGATTGATATATTTGTTTGGCAGGCACGGTGAACGCGAATGGCGAGGTGAAACGACAGAGGACGTCGTACACCAGGTATCAAACGCTGGAGCTGGAGAAGGAGTTCCACTTCAATCGCTACCTGACGAGGCGGCGTCGCATCGAGATCGCGCATGCCCTTTGCCTGACGGAACGTCAAATCAAGATCTGGTTCCAGAATCGGCGGATGAAGTGGAAAAAGGAGCATAAGATGGCGAGCATGAACATTGTTCCGTACCACATGTCGCCGTATGGCCACCCTTACCAGTTCGCGCCCCACCCAGGCCAGTTCGCTCATTTGGCCACATAGGACGAGTTCTCGCCCGCCGAGCTCGGAGCACACGCTGTCCGGTTCCCCGGGATGTACGGCGAGCAGAACTTCTAAAAGGCTTTTTTCCTGTTCTCGGCTCGGTCGCCGTCACCAAAGACTATAGCAAGTCTCGCGTGACCTGGCGGCCCGGGACACTTCACTTCCAGTAGGACACGTGGTGAGACCCGACGAGGTCTGACACAGGCCACCGATGCCTCGACGGATTGTCACTCGTCAAGCAGAATTTCTACTCCTCTCGTTCTTTTTATTCTTATCCCTCTCCCTCTTCTTCCCCTACCCGGCCTTTCCGTCGTCTTCTCCCATCGTCTTTTTTCTGGTATTCGGGTACTACACGCGTTGCGTTCAGACGAGAAAGCGTTTTAGAGTTTTTATCACGAGGAACCTCGACCCGACGTGTTCAAACTTTAAGAAACGAAACTTCCTGAAATTCATCGTGGTTTTACCATATTTTATGCTACCTTTTCCATACACGATCGATTGAAATTCGACGGTCCGTCGGTCTGTGCCTGTGTCCATCCATAAGATACTCCGTCACAATACAACTATTTGAAGTTGAAGGGAAGCCAAAAATTTTCTGCAAAGCACGCCGTGCGCCCGATTAAATGGACTGGACGCGCTCCGAGGGGCTCTCGCCGCGGCTGGATTACAAACGTACCGATGCTGAACGCGGACGAGGAGCCACCTCAGCGGGTGAGATAAAACCGCATCAGTAGTTTTTAAGGCTTAGAAATTAGCGGTCTAAGAAATTAATTAATTGAGCGACTAATTAATTAATTATCTTGTCTGGCTGCGCACTGTTCCGCACCTCTGGATCTATCCAAACCCCCCTCCTCCCCACCCCTTGGCCCCTGTATCCAACCTATGCACATCGTTCCCTATATTCCGAATACGAAGGAGAAACTAAAAAAGAAAAAGAAAGGAAAACAGAGGATGCGCTGATGTACTTACTTAACTTCTCGTTTCTTCTTCCACTTCCTCTCTTCTCTTTCTGTTCTTTCGCTCGTTCTCGAAATCTGTCTCTCTGCGAGGGCGCGTTCGTCGATGGAGATTCGCGGACCACGCAGTCTCCATCGGCGTACCGCGCAGTTTCTATGTGCACGTTAAAGTCTCTACTTCATAGTACGTAAGGTGCCTATTAATACTCGAGTCTATTCTCTGCCGTTTTTCGATAGAGGCTGCTGACAATTTTCGAAGTCCGCTCGGTCGACACGAGATAAGTCGCCAAATCGATGCGACAAAGCGCATGTTAACTTTATAGCGAGTAAGAACAGCCGATAGTTAAGAACAAGCTGTTGTATCGCGCCACCGCGAACCTCGTTTGCTATACCGCAGTTCGTTAAGCCAAATCGATCGGAAAAGTATCACTGCTTTCCTCTTCAATTTACAACATTCTAAATGTACACATCTAATACACCAAGTCACTTGTTTCACACGATATTCCATGTTCCTCTTATTTTTCTCTTTTCTGCCGTGTTTTTTTAAATATATGTTTCTTTATTTCCTATGTCTTCATCGAACACAGCCAAGTTGTCGAAGGTAACGCTCGATGGGTTTTGAATTTTCGATAGAACATTAAGAAGAAATCGGTGAGCAGCCGAAGATAAGCAAGCTCTCTGTAAATACCGCGGTCCGTGTTTTTCTATGGCAGCTAACGATCGTCGTTTCAGAACGAATTACAATATGAACTGTTCTTTTTTACGACGATAACTTTAGGCGTAGTACGCGTGCGATTCAACCAGAGCAACACAATTTCGATACGGAACCGTATGAAGTCGAGTCTCGTTGCACTCGCAGAATTCTCGCGTCGCGTCGTTCTTTATAATAGTTGCAAATGTTCGGTGCATTATACATACGATACAATATTGTTGGAAATTGTACAAGAATTAAAGAATGTACAACTTTTCGTCTAGAGGTAACAGAGATTTCCAAATCAGCTGTTCACACGTACATATGTGAGATAAACACGTTCGTGTCCGCGCATGCGTTTGCCGTTTGCCTGCGCGGTCGCAACTGCGCATAGCGACGCGACGCCGCGTGCAATACGAGCGAATGAAGCGGAGTTTGTACAGTAAGACGGACGAACCGACGAAAAACGAGCAATTGTCCTTTAAGGAAGAGAGTGAAAAGAAAGAGGAAGTGGAATAGAAAGATTCCTCTACTTAATCGAACAAAACGGCAGGTGTATAAATGAATTTAGATAATGTGTTCGCGGTCGTGGTGCGCGCACGTTCGCGCGCTCGCGTTAATTGGTTTATCTTGTGATACGAAGACATGGAAAAAAGAAAAGCTATAATTAAACGAGGAAAAAAATAAGATAAACAGCTAGCAGTCGCTCCGTGCTTAGTAAGATGTCGTGAACTGCGTAACTTTATGCGAAGCAAATTCGGAAGAATACAGGGATCTAAAAAAGTATATATTATCGATATTTAGAGAGAGAGAGAGAGAGAGAGAGCAAGAGAGTGAGTGAGAAAGAGAGAGAGCGAGAGCGAGAGAGAAAAAGATTAGAAATGTAAGGTGAAAACGAACAAGGCGGAAAGAGAGATGTAAGTGTAGGCTATAATGTTGAATTGTACATAGCTATTGAATATATGGCAACACAATATTGAACGACGTTATTATCGTACGAGGCGTTAACGAACGAGCCGATTCCTTCAGTTCTTTTGCAGTCGATAAGCGACAAAAAATGATGTATCCGTGCTTCGTGGAACGTAATTGTTTGTGATATCTGGCACAGATGCAGGATACAAGTTGTTCGAAGAACGAATCGAAGCATATTTCCTATGTTGCAGAATCTTTCGTTATCGCCTGGTACTTTATATAGGAATATTTAAAGAAAAAGATAGTGAGGATTATAATAGTAATTATTATTATTATTATTATTAATATTATTACAATGATTATTGAAATTATTGATATTATTGCTATTATTCTATTGAGAGTGAGCCTGTTGCTAATGACTTGGTCCAGTGTTAATATTGTATTTTATTTGTTTCGTTATTATTATTATTATTATTATTTTTTTTTTTTTTTGTTGTTCACGCCGCGTGTCGTACACAACACGTTCCGTACCTATGAATGCAGAGTTCGGTTTTTCGCGCTCTTTAAGGGAAAAGAATCCGTCGTGAATGGGAGACGCGGAACGCGTGTCTTTTCGACGTTTTACTTTCTTCAAGTCGACCGCGTCGTTCGGTAAACACGCGTCGCCGACTCCGTAGAAATCGAGGATGAAAAGAAACAGTGGTCAACGAAGCGAATAAGAAGAAGAAGAAGAAGAAGAAGAAGAAGCCTATTTACTCGTCAGGTGCGAAGGATGCGTTCTCCACTTTAAATTAAGCTCAAGTATTACGTTCGTGTAGCGTCAACTCAAATGTTACTTCATTCCATGTAATATACGTAATAGTCTAACTAAAAATACCTACTTAATACATCTACGTAACCTAGAGCACCGTACGTGTAAGGTCGCATAATTATATAATTTAAATTGTAATTATTAAATGATATGACGTACAGAAACATACGATCGTTATTCATTACCTGATAATTCCGATACATTAAATTCACGAAACCATTACTAATTATGGCTTCTAAGAGCCATCATAACCTATAATTACAGAAGCAAGAAATCGTTCAAGGTCCAATACATAAATAATTTCGGCCATATTTGCTCGTGAACTGTGCACATTTTGGTTAACGAAAAATGTTAAAATCGCTTAAGGAAAAAACTACTTTCCCTCCGAGTGCAACAATAATTGTTGCGCATTACGAGATACCAAACGACTTAACTGTCCGATAACGCAATCCTGAATTACTTTTAATCGGTGGAATAACACGACGCAACGCATAAAAATTGTGTTAATTACGGCGAGCTCGTAAAACGATAATTATTATGTTTACAATTACGGGCGATAGGACGAGGCCAGCCGTTGCTGAAATTCCAGGCCGCGATAACATTCGAGTCGAAAGATCGAGCGATGCCCAGCCCAAAGGTTATCGGGCCCAGTGCACGCGTGTACACGCGCATTTTTCTTCGACTATAATAACGTTCGGTATGTGTAGATGGATCGTTCTCTAATTGGCCACACGTTTCACGAGTTTCCATTTCAATCGTACGGAACAACGGTTCCATCTACCGAGAGCTCGTGAATTATCCGCAATTATCGGTAACAAGGCTGGCTGATTATATTTCACGGCATCAGAAAATAATAGTTTGCCCGTTAACATTGAAACGAGCCGAATAATTGCCTTCTTTAATAAGAGATCGTATCGATGACAGTAATCGGGCGTATCCGATCGGCGGTGAAAAATAATTTCGTTTTCGGCTACCTGCCATGTTCCTTTTGTTTGTCCAATATCCACCATTCGTCCAATAAATTGGATAAAAAATATTTTCTACCTACGAGCACCACTTGTGTGCGACAGTGACGTAATTCGAAGGGCAAGGATCGAGAAACTGGTGGAGATCGGCGATCGTGAGCGGGTCGAATCCGCTCGAGTAGCGCGATAAGATCGCGTGACAACAGCGGGAGGTCGCGCGTGATAAAGCAGCCTCACACCCTCAAAAACTACCGAAACGGACAGGAGTCGGGTAACAAGGAGACAACAAGAGACAAGAGGACTGAACGCAAGTCACGATCTATGCTTCGAGCAGTGCTTCTCTCTCTCTCTTTCTATCTTTCTCTCTCTCTCTCTTTCTGTTTATCCTACGATTTGACCATGCTACCGACGATGACAGCGCAAGTTTCGATCCACCACCGGTTCCTCAGGCTGCACGTTTCACCTACTCGACGATCGTGACTTTCCTTGTCCAGATTGTAACGATAGACCGCACGGATCGAAGGATAAAACGAGCATGGCGCCGTCGAATTATCGATCCCTTCCGTTCCGCTGGATCCGTGGCCGGTCTTACGCGGACAGCCATGAATCCATGATAGTCATTAACTAGAGTGTTCGTTGGCAAACGTAGAATTTTCATTTCTCCCAACCTCTCATTTTGATGGTTCAATCGAAAGTCGTAAAGGACTTTGGTAATTTGATAGTCGATGATTATCGACATTGAAACTTCGTCTAACGAGTTCGTTACACTCTTCGTCTAGTCGAGGAACGGGTAATAGCGGATTTTCACTGTTTGAAGACATGTTCGTGATACTGCTACTCATAAATATGATAATAACAGAGTATGAATTTTGGCATAATAGGGCGATGAAGGAATTCAATGACAGAGGGTTTGTCAAGTAACAGTATAATTCTCCAAGATTCGATAATTACAAAGAACAGTTTTATCATCGTATGTTGGCTTTTGCAAATCAATTTAATCTCATAAAACGATTATAAAGAATAAAATACATCGAATAATAAACAAGTGTCTAGATTCTGTCACAAATAGTCCTCAAATTATTTCTCCTAACCATTAATTATGACAAATAGCATTTTAAAAAATACCGCAATTATAACACCATAAAATGTGTCACAACGTCTTACAGATGTCCTGTTCGTAAACGCTGTTCGCCGCCATGTTTGCTAGTAAAAACCTGAAGAAATTCTCGTGTTCGTTAAACGCTAGAAGCAAAGCAGTTTACATGAAACGGTAGAAAATTCGCAAGATTTCGAGGTAGGATTTTCTTAGTGGGTAAGCGAGCCTCGTCTCCGGGAAAACTCGTAGCAGAAAGCGTGAAGCGTTTGGCGCGGAACGCCGTAGGTATATAATACCTCTCTGGGCTGGCGTCAGTCACTCAGTCAGTCATTGATACCGCGCGGTGATTAATGAAGAGTCAAGGTTCGGGATCACGGTGCCGAGTTCAGAGTAGGGGACACGACGGGAGAGCTCTCGAGAGGGACGAGTATCGATACCGCACGTTCCTTGGGAATAAAGCGGAGACGTGCTCGTCGCGCGTGCAACCACAGGGAATGCCCGGTGTTTGTTTCAGACGAGCGCCAATCGTTAGCCCTTCTATAGCCTCGTGCAATGAACTTGAGTTATTATTCTGTTACAGTCGTTGTTCCATGTTACCGAGTTTGTATCAAGAAATGGACATCTTTCGTGCGATCGTTATATTCGTGGAGCTCGGGTTTCTTTCTATATAGTTTTGATAAACTGGAGTATCCATCAGGGCATCTTTGATCAACATGTTCAACGTCACACACGTGTCACGCTTTACGTCGAATTAGGATTTATATTGATGTATGTAACTATAGTAGTCGATTTGAGGTGTTATGATTGGATAGTTGCAGTTGCTAGTGTATAGAAGCCGAGATAGGTTCTGCTGCTGGTGTAAAGATGTCGCTGCTGGGGTACTGCTGCTTTTCTTCTCATTTTTGTATCGTGGAATAAAAATCGAACTACGGTCGCCGGGATTTGATCCCGCGTCCCGAACGTTAGTAATCTAAGGCGCTAACCACTGCGCTGTCGTCGTTCGACGCTAGTTGGTGTCGTCCGATGGTATTTGGTGTCGAGTGCTGCCACAGATTAAAAAAATAATAGAAGCATGTGAAATAATAAAAATATATCTGAGTTATTGTACAAAAATACCCAGAACAAAGCACAAGCCGTGAATAAGATTTTATTGCGAACGCGTTAATGGTAAAATCTTGTAATGTTGTCGTAAAATGATTATAACTACGTGACAACTCGTCATAGAAACAGCGGGCCATAAATCGAAGCAGACGAACGAGAGGATTGTGATGCGAAAGGCAGACGTCTATGGCGAAAAAGTATCGCAATTCTCGAAAGCGGCACGATGTGGCCGGAAAGCCATTAACAGGCTCCCGCTAAGACACCGGCAAGATGATCCGCGTTTGGAAAAGTTCGATAACTCGATCGGCAGCGTGAGTTTTTCCGCGGCGAGTCAGAAAGGCGGCCCTCGATCCCGCGGCCCTTTCTCCTTCCATCAGCGGTGGATCGGTTGAGTGACAGGCGACGCAGGGACCATGAAGAGAGAAAGAGTCAGAGACGAAGGAGGCAGAGCCCGTCCGTCTGTCCGTCCGTCCGTCCGCGTCGCGTTTGTTCGTCCGTTTGTCCGTCCGTGGCCGCGTCCCCTGTCCACAAACGGAGCGGAGCAAGACTTCACCACTTTTATGTACGGAGTCTGAATAACAAATCTGTCCAATTCACATGTCGACATCAAAGAAGATAATATAAACACTACATCGATACATCGTCTACAAAACCTTAATGTTTTATTAATGCGGCCTCCGTCCTCGTCCCATTCCGCCGAGTCCATTCCACTCCACAGATGCAGAGACTCGGACGGACACCAGGCGCAACTCTTCCTCTGGCCAACGAAACTCGACGATCTGCGCCGATCCACCGGTGGAGTATCAGCACGCTACGGGGAACACCCGCTTACCCTGCTCTCGAACCTCCAGTTTCTCCTTTTGTGCTTTTTGCCAGCCGATGAGATGTGCGCCCCCTTCCGGACAAGCTTTTGATCGCCTGTCCAGCCATAACGTCCGCAGATACTTGTCTTGACGCCCCGGTATCGCGGATCGAGTCCCGCTTTTGAAAAAATTCGCAAGCGATAGTCGATGCATTGGATCGAAGGGTCGAAGGACCGAGGCTTCCGGTAGATTCGATGCAGGTTCAGAGATAAAGAATCGTTCAGTTCGATAGGTGAGATTGTGAGATATATATAGAGTTATGAAGGAGTTTTCGATGTTTTTGTGCTTGTTTCTAACATTGAAATATACTATAAGTCTAAAGAAGAATTATTGATTTGTGTGGTTAAAATTGCTTGTGTATTCTTCGTCCGGTATGTTAGATTTTTAGGTTTTTTGATAATTGTGAGCACTCAAAAGATTGATAATTTTAAACGTTTAGAGATCAATCTTTGGATTGAACGAAAATACGCAAAACGTTTTATCTAATGAGGCGGTTTATTATACGTGTTAATTTAAAATCGTAATAATCAGTGTATATTAAAATCGTTTTAAATACAAGTACAGAGATGGCGCATGCAGGTCTTTTAGATTTTTCGATAATTGTGAGCACTCAAAAGACTAATAATTTTAAACGCGACATCTAGAGGTCAGTTGAACAAAAATACGCAAAACGTTTTATCTAATGAGGTGGTTTATTATACGTGTTAATTTAATAAAGAGACGAGTGAAAAAATTGTAATAGTCAGTGTATGTTAAAATCATTTTAAATACAAATACCGAGATAGTGTGTGCCGATCGTAACCATAACTCGTTCAATGCTACTGTTCGACTCTACGCTCGCTAGTCGACTGTATGTAAACTCGTTACGATGATCGTCCTAGAGAGTACGTTCGTCTATTCGTATCGATCGGTGGTATTACAGAAATTGTAAACGTATCTCCGGTGTCGATTACAAGTAACGAAGACGATGTTTTGCTCGGAGTTTGTTTACCTTTAAGCCTAGCGAGCCAAAACAACGTTGCCACTTCAGGTCACAACACTGTAAGCCTCTCCCGATTCGAATCTTCCGCCGACTCATATACCACTACATATTCATATTGTTTATGTAGAATATAGTACATATTGTATTATCTGTAAATAATGCTTATACAATCCTACTGCTTTCATTTTAACCAACGATTATTTGATGTTAATATTCTGAATGAAAAATTACGAATAGCACACGATAGCAATTCCTTCGCGTTCTTCCTACATTTAAAACTTCTTCTGGCCAAAGGAAAATACAATTTGAAAATGTGGCAAAGAACGCAGGAGGAAATAATTCATAAAATGAATACATAAAAAATACATAAAAGTACATTAAGAAGATACTGAAATATACAGAAAAATGTTTCTCCTCTTGCCAAATATCTTTCAAATGACATTAACATTCAAACTAATATATAAAAAAATACTGAAATATACGTAAAAATGTTTCTCCTCTTGCCAAATATCTTTCAAATGGCATTAACATTCGAACAAATATATAAATTATAAAAAGACATATTTGATATGAAATTTCTAACCTGTGTAATTCTATCCTCAGAATAATCTAACCGTTGCATCTATGACATCATCAACTTCTAACCTTCAGAAACGGATATCCAACAGACCCAGAAAAATAGTGATACACAAATATTCGGATACTTCGAAAGTTTCATCACACCTAACGTTAATAAAACTTTCCAATTTACTATGAACTATATCGAATTTTATTATACTCCCATACCTTTTGCATTATTAATCCGTGCTTTGTATTCCTAATTGTATTTATAACAATTCCTTCTCTCTTTTCGCATAAGAACGAAGGATATTTTCTATCGGAAGGAAGATCGTGACGCGTCGAGTCAAACGGAAAGGGAACCAATGTGGAAGACGCGACGAGTCTCGTGACACAAGGGACCCACCTAATTCAATTTGCCGGGCACGTTTCCCGAACTCATCGATGGCTAACGTTGCAGCTTCAGCCGATTACCATATTCGCATTGGCGCGCGATCG
>NT_176571.1:718345-720813 GCF_000188095.3 Bombus impatiens
GCCACTTCAATTTGTATGTAAATCCCCGCGGAGCCGGTGGGTTTGACCGAGTTACCCAGTTCGTCATCGGTCCGCGAGATAGTCATCGACATGTACGCGACGACGCAACCACCCGTGGCTACCGGTTGCGTTTATTACAAAATTTTTATATCAATCCGGTCCACTGATACCCAACCATATTGCAATTAATATACTTTGCTTCTTTCGCAACTTTTGAATGTTCTGCTTTTCTCCTTGAGATGAGCTATATTCACAAATATCAGCGCGTATATTCGTTGGAGAAATAGAAACAAATTGTAATTTAATTTAGTATTTTAAATTGTAGAGTACGTACGATGCCAAACGGAATACGAGATTTATAATAAAATAGTAGGAAATAATAAAAAAAAGCTAAGAATCATAGAATTTGTGCTAAATATCAAGTGGAATAAAAATAATTCTATATTTGTAAATCATATAATTGGAATTAAAGCGTTATATGTGACTCAGACCATGAAGTTTTAAGATTTACCTAGTAGAAAAAATCATTGATAATTTTTAGTGGAAAGTTGATGAAATGGCTAGTAACTTTCTCGTTGTTATGTTTCTGATAAACGTTGAAATTTCTTTGACGATGAAACAATTTACTCGATGATGGTAAAAAGTGCGTAATTAATTGGACAACGTCCTGCGATTAATTTTTAGCTTCAGGACTTTCGCATTCACGGACGGAACGTTAGAAAGTAGAGAAGTAGCTGGAAGCACGGTGAAACGCTCGAAAAACACGATTTTCCATGACCACTTTAAACGTAATCTTTTACAGCCTATGATACTCATAAAAAACATCTGCACAGGAGTCGACTTTCCGTGTGTTTTAAATTACCTGTCCTATGGGAGGCTTTCCTGGCAACCTGAACTAGGATAACGTTATTTTTCAACTTCACTCGCCTTATAACTAAACTAAAAAATCATTCCTTTAAAGGAAATCATTCCTTTAAAAACACACCATAGAAAATAATCGTAAATGCTGCTTTATAATCATATAATTGAGGTTAGAATTGTGAACATACCTTACTGTTATATATAGAACGAGCAAATACTGTTTACTAATATCTCTACACGTTCAACAATATATATTCTGCACGTTTTGCTTGCGACGAAACAACGAATGCGAATGGTTTGTTGAAATAAACGAAGTCTTGTTACAATGTGTCGCTATCAACTCTTACCAAGGCGCCACGGTGGTCACCCCAATAAGATAAACGGTCCATTGGGGGAGAACGTTGTCTTACATCATCAATTTATTATTATTTTGCCATTATATGCTTTGAATAATAAAAATTCCCCCGTGGCGTCCTCAGCGAAACATGTGATTTCAGAATTCAATTATTTCTATTGCTACTGAAGATTTTGAAAAGTTACTAACGCTGCATACGACGTCATTGCAAAGTTATCTTCAATTCGTTTAGATGTCGCTTAAAACATCGTATGCATAATATAAGAAATAGATATTGACACGCAAACCTGATTTGATGGCCTTAAAATTATCTTCAGGGTATTCTCACAGATACTTTGTAGGTAAGTTAGATGCTGAATTTAAGCAAGAGCCGGTATATAACACGTGATTTTGGCGTGGCAATCAAAGTGTTAACTTGTCTTGCCCTAAACGAATCTCCCTGTCCTACCAATACAAACAGATTGTTACGAACATTGGTAGATGTAAACCTATACCAATGACAGACTTCTCAATCTCACCGTATCGTCTCCATCTGCTATACTTCGAACGGAACGCGTAACTCGAACCAAAAATCGACGCAGCGACTATTTCGCTTCGCTGGAGTCCGGCTACAGTGAACGTTACGCACGAAATGCATAAGCACAGCCCCGTGTAATTGTATGCAGGAATGCAGGCAAGGTAGCGAAGACAGGGTGTACGGTCTTCTGCTGCCGTAGGGAGGTTTGAAATCGAACGAACGAGGACGGGCGGAACAGTAAGAAGGGCGCAGGGCAGCGGGGAACGAAAGAAAGCAGGAAAGACGAAGAGAGCGAAGAGAAGACGACAAGATAGATAGAGAGAAGCCCCTGATCCGCGGCTGATGTGACTGAAGGCCGCGCCGTGGAAAGAGGCCCGAGAGCTGAGTGACAGCCTCGCCACGTATGTGGGAGGCGAACCCGCAACAAAGGAAAGACGATAGCCTTATGCAAATAGCTGCGATATCGCGAGCACTCCCCGCGAGACGCACGGACCCGCTTCGTTGATGGAGAAGCAGGCCACGGCAGAAACCTGCCCCGTCCACGGCCCCACGCCGGATTCGCTCGCGTTCTCTACTCGTCCAGACACCCGGGGAAAAATTTTACCAACACGCTGCTGGGAAAACCAGAATATACGATCATCGCCATTCTATTCCACAAGGAGACGTATGGTGGAAGCTTCGTGCACTGATATTGGCTTGGCAACTAAGTGATTGCGGATTTTGTCATTAGGTGGT
>NT_176571.1:720834-783555 GCF_000188095.3 Bombus impatiens
GTTGCCAACCTAATACAGGAGTGCGGTTTTGCACTTTAACCTTTTGAGCGCTATGAACGTATATATGCGTTCTCACATAACCTAACATTTTTACCACAACATTTTTAGGCTAAAAGTGGCGTTAAAGTGGCGTGATAAAAGAGACGTATGACCAATAAAAGAAAGAAAAGAGACCAATGCGAAAAATGTAACATTGGCTTAGGTATCGAACTCTGCTTTTAGATTTACCATACAATACGAAATTATTAAATTTTCGATTTAAAAGATATAATTTCAAACTTTGACATTGTTCGTGTTACTATTGCTTAATGAAATAAATGGTTATTAAGGTCTTTCAGGTCACTACATAATTTATTTTAGTCACAATCGATATATTTTGCAATGAAAATTCAGTCTGCTCAACTTGTGTTCTTTCGTGAAATATACGCAGCCCACGATGTGCTTCTTCGTAAAGAGTGGGCCGTCCAGGGCTCACGCTTAACCTCGGATAACGGAGCATTTAAAGGGTTAATTGTGTGTTCGGTTGCTTGAATGAGCGAAAGTTTGAAATTTTAGTCTAAACGATTCAAAATTTATTTTTCAATAACTTCCAAATTTTTGAATTTTTTACTTTTCAGATTTCAAATTTTCAAATTTGTTAATTGTTCCACATGTACCTGAAGTTGGCAATGACGTTATCTAATGGCATGCAAATTGGTTTTTTCTGCTATTCGATAAACTGTTATGAAGATGATGATGAAGAAGAAATTTATACGAAATAAAGGAATATTCTTCCGGATTATCATGCAAGATGATAAACTCCAGCTATAAAATTTTATGGACCTCCGGCAGCCCATTGCGTTTTGACTTCTGAATTCCCATTATTTAACTAGTGAACGTTAAATACTAGATTGACACTCCATTATTTACCTAATGACACGTTAAATATTAAAACAACAAAAGTCAACCTCAGGTTTATTATTTAACTAGTGAATTACCGTTTACTGTAAATTCTTAAATATTCAGGCTACCAATAAAATCTTCAAGATCCTTTGATGAACTCATAGTAAACGATTTTATCTCTCTATTGCTAATTAGAAAAATTCATTAAAGAAACACATTAATCCAATAATAACCCAGCTATCAATCCACTATCAAACTTATAGCGAGCCACGTCCTTGTCCTAAAAGAATCATTTGAAAACCTCCGTGTTAAAATGACGGAAGGACTAACAATAATGGGAAATTGGTGCGGCAGGGCAAGAAAAAAGAAGTCAAGACAGACAAAGAAGCCGCGCCAAGCGGTAAGAAGCCGGGTTACCGGTTAAAGCAACGAGGGCGGCCTTTAGACGTCACTCGGAATTCCAAATATCCGCGAGTTTCTACGATGTAATAACGAATGACACGGCCGGAGAACAAACGAAACGAGAAAGTCTGCTTGGTGGTAAGAGCAGCTCAGAGGGTTGAAGAGGGTTGTCGGGTGTACGCGAGGAGCGAAGAGGAGGTTCGAAGTGACGGTGGTTGGGGTTGTTGGAATGGTAGAGAAGACGGGGTGGAGCGGGCGCTACAAGCGAGTTCCAAAGGGTCTGGCGCTTTCCTGCCGAGAATTAATCATCCCTGGCAGCTCTCAATGTCCCTACCTACTACTTTCTTCGCATTCCCAATTATACGCTTATCTAGCAAATCCGCGTCAAAGCTTAAACATAAACGACCTTCTTGAGAGTTGGAAATTTGAACTCTGTTGGCAAAAGAGTATTTACGTGTACGTATTTACATGTGAAAATATTTTCCAGCAAACTTTCTTACCGGTTCGTTTCGTTTCTTCTAGAAAACTACTTCTTTTCCTTCTGCTTGATTAATTTCTGCCACGCGTAACGCGTGAAATAAATTGAAATTTAATATCCTGGAAGATGAAGCGAGTTACGTTACGAGTCTCTTGTAATGTAGCAACTGTTTGACAGGAATGTGATTCGATGAAAGATGATTGTCACAGACAGTTGTCTCTGTAAAGTTCTCGGTCAACATTCGTACACTGTCAATCACTGAAAAAGCTACATTTAAAGCCATATATTACCCTAATAGATTACAATGCCATATATTACCCTAATAGATTACAATGTTCATCGATCAACGAATCATTAGTATCCATTCATGGAATTAACCTGTCACTCAATTTTAAATCGACAAAAACGCTATGTTTAAGTTGATTTAAAGGCGCCACTCGTCGTACGCAAATGAAACAAAGGTGGTAAACGCAACAGTCCAATTAGCGTACCATTCGTAACACAGGTGGCAACAATAGGCTGCTCGTAAATAACTTCCTAGAAGGAGATCACGATGAAAGAAGAAAGGAAGTAAGGAGTAAACACTTCTACACATGGATACAGCAGCGGGGCAGGAGTGGAGAATTTACGAGATAGCTGGCCTCACCACCCCCACCCCCTTACTTGCCCCCTTTTCGCTTCTACCTTCTCTCTGTCTCTCTCCCTCTCTCTCTCTCTCTCTCTGCTGCTGTCCTCAACAGGTGGTCGTTTTGCTCAACTTCTGTATAGTAATTTATAATTTAATTGATTTATGCCCGAGGCCGCGGTTATACAACGACGGTACTCCGTTTTGGAGAAAAGTACCGTTCAGTAACATCGGTTCGGATAACGGTCCCGCTGCGAATCCGATTTACAACCGCGTTTTACCGCCTCTGGACCCCTCTCGATCTATCAATTCTCTACCTTCCTGTCTTAACCAACACTTTTTCTCCTGTTTATTGCCGTGCTTCTTAATGGGAAACGAAGGCCGTCGTTACTATTGCGCAAGAAGTGTTAATAGTTAGAACGTCTGGTTCGGAGATCTCAGGAAAGAAGAAGCGCGATAAGCACATTTTTCTTCGTCTTCTCAGTTTGATGTCCGGTGACTAAAAATACATATTTTAATATACTGCGGTTATGACAAATATTTATTAAATGAAATGATTAATTAAAATAGAATTGTTAGCGATTGTGAGCAATACCTTAATATCGCCGATATTTCCACGGTTTTCAATATTTTAATATTATTTAATATCAAGAGGATGGATATGTTATCGTCCGTAAAAGTATTTGTACCCTTATGTTGTTGTTTTTGTTATATCTTCAAGGTTATGATGGAAGAACATTTGCCTGTTTTAGTTGGAAAATTTTGAAATATTTCCAAGACTTCGTAAAGTGTAAAGTTGTGTACGGAATCTTGGCAAGCGGTCCGCAGCGGGTCAAATTGATTTCCGTTTTCCATGGATGGACGTTGAGAGCCTGAAAAGGGTCACTCGTGGCAAATGCAAATGACAACCCTTCCTTTTGTACTGCTATCTGTTTCTATGTATTTCCACGGCCTTGTCGCAAATATCGAGCAAAAGCGTTTGGACCGTAAATCAAAAGTGCCGATTTTCCGACGCTTTGCAAACTTTCTCGCATAATTTACTATTGGCGAAACTAATGTTGAAAGAAGGGTAAGGTTAGACTGCATTTTCTAACGAAAATTATTTCCTGTTTCCTTCGATCGTTCCATAAATGTTTATTTGAAAGATACGGCAGCATCTGAAAAGAAATTACCATTTTTTAGCAGTAGCAAAGGTACAATTTCGTTGTTTCTTTTTGATTTTTCTATGAATAAAAAGTTTCTTAAATTGGAAGAAAATATGGAATTTGTACGGTAAGTTGTTTTCTACGTTGAAACTAAAACGAGATTGGAACGTGAAAAATTTGGGGACTACAATAAGATTAGATAAACGAGAGAAGAGAAATTGTCGTGTCAACGATGTTCCTATCGTTGTTTTACAAGCAACAGAGAAATGCAGGCTTCCATCGCCGAAAGGAAACTTTATCGACGTAACATCGGCAAATTAAAGATGGCCGCAATTCACCGCGGGGTCATTAGGAGATAGAGCGGCGGTCGAATCACGACCGCCTTATCGGAAGACCAGATCGTAGCCAAAGAAAACAAGTCCTTCTTCAATTCAACTTACTTGATGAACTCGGGACCTGTCTGTTGGCTTACGTGCCGCGACGACTCGCTCGACACCTGCAAACTTTTCGCTGCTATTTTACCCTCATCGCCAGCGACTTATAGCCCCATTGGATTGTAGCTCGTTCGCGTTTTTTACTTAATGGTGTACTATTATGAAGAACTAGACGACTACCAGGAAACAAAGATCGATACACAACACACATTGTTGAATTTATATACTGAAATATGTAAGAAATAGGTATTAATAAAAATATGTATTTATATGGGAAGAATATTGGGTTGGCAACTAAGTGATTGCAGAGTTTGTCATTAGGTGGTATTGACAAAACCCGCAATCACTTAGTTGCCAACCTATAATATGTAACATAAGTTACACTTACATGTCACAATTTTCTCAAATAATACGAACGATTTTACCTTTTAAGTTAATGTAATTATTGCAATGCTGTAAAAAGCCTTCTGTTGGTATATAAAGCTGACTATTTGGCCCTCAGACGACGAAGATTGAATCAATTTTCACTCATACGGATTTCATGTTTATTACTTTCTTTTAGGTTGGCAACTAAGTGATTGCATATTTTGTCAATACCACCTAACGACAAAATGCGGAATCACTTAGTTGCCAACACAATATATCGATATTGAAAACTCTACGGATGAATAAACTAAGGTCTAATTAAATTAATAAAAATGTAAACACGCAAATGACAGAAGTGTAATGTAAGAAATTGGTAATAATAAAAATATGTATTTACATGGGAGAAATACATCAATATTGAACATCTTACAGGTGAATAAACTAAGCTCTAATTGAATTAATAAAAATGTAAACACGCGAATGGCAGAAGTGTAATGTAAGAAGTTGGTAGTAATAAAAATATGTATTTACATGGGGAAGATACATCGATATTGAGCACTCTACGGATGAGTAAACTAAGCTCTAATTGAATTAATAAAAATGTAAACACGCAAATGACAGAAGTGTAATGTAAGAAATTGATAATAATAAAAATATGTATTTACATGGGAAAAGTACATCGATATTGAACATTCTACAGATAAATAAACTAACCTCTAATTGAATTAATAAAAATATAAACACGGGGACGGCAGAAGTCAGGAAATTAAGAGTTAAGGTAAGAACCAAAAGAAGTATAACAATGGTAGAAAATATACTGGAAAATTATTTGACGAGTTCCTTTTGCCACAGTTTACACTGAAGCACTCAACTTCTGTATAGTAATTTATAATTTAATTGATTTATGCCCGAGGCCGCGGTTATACAACGACGGTACTCCGTTTTGGAGAAAAGTACCGTTCAGTAACATCGGTTCGGATAACGGTCCCGCTGCGAATCCGATTTACAACCGCGTTTTACCGCCTCTGGACCCCTCTCGATCTATCAATTCTCTACCTTCCTGTCTTAACCAACACTTTTTCTCCTGTTTATTGCCGTGCTTCTTAATGGGAAACGAAGGCCGTCGTTACTATTGCGCAAGAAGTGTTAATAGTTAGAACGTCTGGTTCGGAGATCTCAGGAAAGAAGAAGCGCGATAAGCACATTTTTCTTCGTCTTCTCAGTTTGATGTCCGGTGACTAAAAATACATATTTTAATATACTGCGGTTATGACAAATATTTATTAAATGAAATGATTAATTAAAATAGAATTGTTAGCGATTGTGAGCAATACCTTAATATCGCCGATATTTCCACGGTTTTCAATATTTTAATATTATTTAATATCAAGAGGATGGATATGTTATCGTCCGTAAAAGTATTTGTACCCTTATGTTGTTGTTTTTGTTATATCTTCAAGGTTATGATGGAAGAACATTTGCCTGTTTTAGTTGGAAAATTTTGAAATATTTCCAAGACTTCGTAAAGTGTAAAGTTGTGTACGGAATCTTGGCAAGCGGTCCGCAGCGGGTCAAATTGATTTCCGTTTTCCATGGATGGACGTTGAGAGCCTGAAAAGGGTCACTCGTGGCAAATGCAAATGACAACCCTTCCTTTTGTACTGCTATCTGTTTCTATGTATTTCCACGGCCTTGTCGCAAATATCGAGCAAAAGCGTTTGGACCGTAAATCAAAAGTGCCGATTTTCCGACGCTTTGCAAACTTTCTCGCATAATTTACTATTGGCGAAACTAATGTTGAAAGAAGGGTAAGGTTAGACTGCATTTTCTAACGAAAATTATTTCCTGTTTCCTTCGATCGTTCCATAAATGTTTATTTGAAAGATACGGCAGCATCTGAAAAGAAATTACCATTTTTTAGCAGTAGCAAAGGTACAATTTCGTTGTTTCTTTTTGATTTTTCTATGAATAAAAAGTTTCTTAAATTGGAAGAAAATATGGAATTTGTACGGTAAGTTGTTTTCTACGTTGAAACTAAAACGAGATTGGAACGTGAAAAATTTGGGGACTACAATAAGATTAGATAAACGAGAGAAGAGAAATTGTCGTGTCAACGATGTTCCTATCGTTGTTTTACAAGCAACAGAGAAATGCAGGCTTCCATCGCCGAAAGGAAACTTTATCGACGTAACATCGGCAAATTAAAGATGGCCGCAATTCACCGCGGGGTCATTAGGAGATAGAGCGGCGGTCGAATCACGACCGCCTTATCGGAAGACCAGATCGTAGCCAAAGAAAACAAGTCCTTCTTCAATTCAACTTACTTGATGAACTCGGGACCTGTCTGTTGGCTTACGTGCCGCGACGACTCGCTCGACACCTGCAAACTTTTCGCTGCTATTTTACCCTCATCGCCAGCGACTTATAGCCCCATTGGATTGTAGCTCGTTCGCGTTTTTTACTTAATGGTGTACTATTATGAAGAACTAGACGACTACCAGGAAACAAAGATCGATACACAACACACATTGTTGAATTTATATACTGAAATATGTAAGAAATAGGTATTAATAAAAATATGTATTTATATGGGAAGAATATTGGGTTGGCAACTAAGTGATTGCAGAGTTTGTCATTAGGTGGTATTGACAAAACCCGCAATCACTTAGTTGCCAACCTATAATATGTAACATAAGTTACACTTACATGTCACAATTTTCTCAAATAATACGAACGATTTTACCTTTTAAGTTAATGTAATTATTGCAATGCTGTAAAAAGCCTTCTGTTGGTATATAAAGCTGACTATTTGGCCCTCAGACGACGAAGATTGAATCAATTTTCACTCATACGGATTTCATGTTTATTACTTTCTTTTAGGTTGGCAACTAAGTGATTGCATATTTTGTCAATACCACCTAACGACAAAATGCGGAATCACTTAGTTGCCAACACAATATATCGATATTGAAAACTCTACGGATGAATAAACTAAGGTCTAATTAAATTAATAAAAATGTAAACACGCAAATGACAGAAGTGTAACGTAAGAAATTGGTAATAATAAAGATATGTATTTACATGGGGAAGATACATCGATATTGAACACTCTACGGATGAGTAAACTAAGCTCTAATTGAATTAATAAAAATGTAAACACGCAAATGACAGAAGTGTAATGTAAGAAATTGATAATAATAAAAATATGTATTTACATGGGAAAAGTACATCGATATTGAACATTCTACAGATAAATAAACTAACCTCTAATTGAATTAATAAAAATATAAACACGGGGACGGCAGAATGGCAGAAGTGTAATGTAAGAAGTTGGTAGTAATAAAAATATGTATTTACATGGGGAAGATACATCGATATTGAGCACTCTACGGATGAGTAAACTAAGCTCTAATTGAATTAATAAAAATGTAAACACGCAAATGACAGAAGTGTAATGTAAGAAATTGGTAATAATAAAAATATGTATTTACATGGGAGAAATACATCAATATTGAACATCTTACAGGTGAATAAACTAAGCTCTAATTGAATTAATAAAAATGTAAACACGCAAATGACAGAAGTGTAATGTAAGAAGTTGTTAATAATAAAAATATGTATTTACATGGGGAAAGTACATCGATATTGAACATTCTACAGGTAAATAAACTAATCTCTAATTGAATTAATAAAAATGTAAACACGCAAATGACAGAAGTGTAATGTAAGAAATTGATAATAATAAAAATATGTATTTACATGGGAAAAGTACATCGATATTGAACATTCTACAGATAAATAAACTAACCTCTAATTGAATTAATAAAAATATAAACACGGGGACGGCAGAAGTCAGGAAATTAAGAGTTAAGGTAAGAACCAAAAGAAGTATAACAATGGTAGAAAATATACTGGAAAATTATTTGACGAGTTCCTTTTGCCACAGTTTACACTGAAGCAATCATATGCTACTCTTATACCATGCAATTTTCGATAGAATTACTATAGCATATTAATCAATGCTTTATTAAAACTATCACAAAAGATACCATAACCATCTAATTCGATCTCATCCAAACCTCTGCCCTCAAAACTCATAGAAACACGTTCGCATGGACACAGGTGACCGGAGCTTAACAAAAGCGATCAGCGGACAGAGGATTACAAGGAAAGGGAGGAGTTGCGAAAAGTGGCGACCTTCGAGTTCTTTCTACCCATCGCGGGGTAGATTTGTAAGCTGCGTTAACCCTGGCGAGCAAAACTATTACAATTCCTGGTGCGGCTGAAGCGCGTTCCCTTCCCTTTACGTCTGCCCATCCTATCGGCACCCGTTCCTCCACGCTCGTAGCCCTCCGTAACCCACGTTTCCCCCTCCCCCCACTGCGTTCTGGCATCGCGCCCGTCAAGGGAGATTTATAGCAACTCGAATTCCTCGACTACTAGTCGGCCGTGGCTGAAGGAACGAACAGCGGACGAAGAGTAGAGCAGAGCAGAGAAGAGAAGAGAAGGAAAGAGAAGAGAAGAGAAGAGAAGAGAAGAGAAGCAAAGAGTGAAAGGGGGGAGTGAGCCCGCGGTTCTGGAGAACCTGGAGGGCCCTCTGCCTCCGAGGGTGGTTGTAGGTGGCGTTGCCTGACGTTAGGTTGTTGGCCCGTTCGATGGCCTGCCAGAGTGTCGGGGGATGCAGAGGGAGGGCACTCGTCACTGCGACGTGACGGCCGCGGAACTCGACTAGCACTCCATCGCCTAACCTGTCGACGTCGTCCCGAGGATTGCGTTCGTACCGATGATGAGGATGGAACGTTGAAACCGCGGTCTGGTCGATGTTTCTTAACATAGCTAAAGCTACTGACCCGAGAAAAGAGTTACCGGTTTGTGGATTGTGAAATGATTTGATACGATGGAACGATAGTATTTACATCGGAGCATAAGAGAACGCGTTGAAGAGTTTGAAAAATTATGAGGTTTTCGTAAATGATCTCCATGTTCTTTCTGATTTTTAGATCAGACTCTTGTCGTAGATAACTTGCTATCTAAAACACGTATTTTATTTTGAAATTTATTTCTCCTTAGTAAATAGATTAAATGAAGAAAAGACAAGATAGAAAATTTCATGCGACTTAACCTTACTTCGAATCTCCGAATGCAACTTGCAGAACCACAAATTGTAAAATCCAGGAATCGATGTTCAATCGATAAATCACAATTTGCGAACTAGCGTCGAATAAATAAATAAATAAATGTAGAGACAGAATTAAAAAAAATATATCGTAAAGGAGTTATTATGGAAATAAAGAGTTACCCCTTCCTTCTTAGTAAACAGATTAAATCGAGAAAAGACAAGATAGTTCGATGCATAAAAATTTCATGCGACTTAACCTTACTTCGAATCTCCGGATGCAACTTGCAGAGCCACAAATTGTAAAATCCAGGAATCGATGTTCAATCGATAAATCACAATTTGCGAACTAGCGTCGAATAAATAAATAAATAAGTGGAGAGACAGAATTAAAAAAAATATATCGTAAAGGAGTTATTATGGAAATAAAGAGTTACCCCTTCCTTCTTAGTAAACAGATTAAATCGAGAAAAGACAAGATAGTTCGATGCATAAAAATTTCATGCGACTTAACCTTACTTCGAATCTCCGAATTGCAGAGCCACAAATTGTAAAATCGAGGAATCGATATTCAATCGATTTGAAGTCTCGAGAACTACGATTCAGAAAAGACACAGGAGCTACCCTTAACCGAGTGAAATCGAGTTGGGGCTTTCGTTTTAAAACAAAAGCGCGAACGGGAATAGTTTTCTCCTCGGAACTGCGGTGGGAATCGGAGGGAATAAAGGGAAGGGCCGCGTACGAGACGAAGTAGATATCAATCACGCGGGCCGGTGACGGGCTGAGATTTGGCAGCAGCTTCGGAACGCGTGGAAGAAAGAGGAGGGGGAAGAGCGCGGGGGCCGCGAACAACTGCGTCCATTCTATCGTCATTTTTCTAAGAAAGCCTTCCTCTCTTTCCTATATTGATTCACGAGTTATCGAAGTGTCAACGCCGACTGCTATTGTCGTGGTCTGGGTCGGAGCTGTCGCGTCTTTCCGACCAGGCCTGTCATGCCGCTTCTTCTTGTCGTTGTGTTCCAGTCACCGGAATCTTGGCAGCGAACCTGAACCTTCTACTTCTACTCGTTGAGAAACTGTGGGAGAACTTGTCTGCGGATTAATCGATTTTCATTTCTTATAACTATGCCTGTGCCTCGGTTTTCGTTTCGGGACACAGTGTCGCCTGGCAGCCACTCTTACATTGCGAAATATTACGTGTCTTCTTCTGAATTTCTACGCTCTGCGTTTCAAGACCTTGATCCTTTTAATCTAGGATTCCTCGATTCGTGTTTAACGCTCATGTGAATAAATAAAGTTTGCATTTTAATGCGTAGTGAATATTTTAACTCGTTGGCTTCGAGTATCGTTTCACTCTTGTGAATTATGTTTACGATTGGCTTCCTGAACTATAAACTAAATTTATGGTTTTCAGTTGGTATACGTGATCAAGTAGTGGAATTTTTAATCTTAATCTTAGTCCTAGATCTGATCGTAATCATAGGTTAAGAAGGCCTTTTACGCCATTGCGATAATTACATTAACTTAAAAAGTAAAATCGTTCGTACTATTTCAGAAAATTGTGATATGCAAATGTAACTTATGTTACATATTATAGGTTGGCAACTAAGTGATTGCCAACCTAAAAGAAAGTAATGAAGATGAAATATCCGTATGGGTGAAAATTGTTTCCGCCATCGTCGTCTGAGGGCCAAATAGATATCAAAAAATAGGAATAAAATATTTTAGACAAGATATCGAGATGTTTTTAAATCGTAACTAGGTTGGTTCTAAGTTTGTTCTGATGGAATTCAAAGGAAAGGGCAGACGTTGCTGTGTTGTGCGGATTCAGTCAGCGTCAGTTTCAATGAGGAAGGAACCATGCCTTTCCTCTGACCAGTGTCAGTTACATGTTCTAGAATACTGGCCCCATGGGAGCACGAAGGTAAGACTTCAGCCAACAAAACTGCTCTGGTGTCAGGAAGACTGAAAACGTGATGTGACACGTGCTCGCGCGTTTAGGCCGACGAGCGTTGTTATGAGATTGCGTAATGCTTGGACGTACGACGAGAAGCACGCCGTATGAAATGTTAAAAATGTGGTTGACACAAAGTTGACGATAAAACTTTCGTTATGTCTGCTGATAAAATTGATATCCTATAAATTTAATTATAAGTTATATCATATTAAAAAGTTGCCTATAATAGCATTTAACATTGAATTCAGTTTTTCTACTATTAAATTTGAGTTATCGAAGTTGAAAATTCAATAGGTGAAAAGAATCTTACGATACGAAGAGCAGCAACTTATTTAATGAGAATAATTATTTAATAAGAAATATTTAATATTCTTAGAGAAATTAAATGATGACTTTAACGTTATAACTCATTGAAAGAAATGCTAAATTGTATAAAAGCTGAAACTTAGACGAAGTGAAAATTCTGCCATCTACGAGAAAGCAACGATAACCATTTTGTAAGCACAGTATGTGTGTTTCGTAGCCGATGGTAGATCTACGTTTCTTCGTGATCTACAGTACCAAGCGATAGAAATGTTCAACAATTCAGAGACACGTTATAAGATGGCGCACTGGTCGTCGTACAGCCATCATGAATCAAATTATGTCAAGAGAAAGTGGGGGGCGATGTTGACGAGAGGTGGGCCTTTCTGGTTAAGCCTACTACTCGAAGGGTGGAGTCGGCTACGCGTGACCTACGGCCACCTGGGCTCACCACATTGGCGAAGGAATGTTAAAATTCACGCACTAAATATACTTGTCTGTGATTCAAGTTTACGTCAAACCAACTAAACTTTTTGATCTATTCTAATTAATTAAATAAACCCCTTATTACGCGAAATACGTAGATGTATATAAATGTAAATTCTAAGTGCGACAGCGATTTAATTTTTATGTCAACATTTACGAAAGAATTTACAAATTTAGATTGTTTCGGTACACATGATATTATATCATAATATGTCATTTATGACATTACAAATACATAGACGAATTTCCAGTTAGCGAAGATCACAGCGCACGTTTTTAGATGCAACACTATGACGAACCAGAGGAACTGTATTTTGAAATAAAACCCGTCGGTAACAATTGTTATTTTCGTTCAATTAAAAACTATATCGTCTATTAATAATAATTTACAATAAAGGTATATACATATTTATTTAGACCAAACAGAACGCACTCATCGATCAATGTATTTTTTGTAATGAAAATATTCATTATTGTTAATAATATAATATAACTTTCATCACTCAGAAAATCATCATCCGGAAAATCTGCAATTATTACTAGTAAACTATTAATACTATAAAAATATTATATTATATACAACACTTTTATGAAGAATATTTTACGTATATGTACGTACAATTTATGTATGTGTATAATAAATTATCATTCTGTAATATTCAATTTCTGTATCGATAGATAGGTACCGACCGTCAACATTATCGCAGTTCGACTTTAGCCATTAACTAGGATAAGAATAGACATGATAATGACTATACGAATGCAACCATGCCTAAGGCAGGTTCGTCCGTGGTTGAACGAGTCAGTCATTTGTTTCTATTTCTTGTGTTCTCCGTATAAAATCGCAGAGGGCGTAAGAAACACCCAGATATTTTCCAGGTCGGTATTTCAGCTTGAGGCACGAAGTTCCATCTATCCCGTCACGTCTATCCCGTCAATGATCACGGACCATGCAATATCATCTACGATCGGTAAAGTCGTATGTCCTTTATTTTTCTACCATTGTTTGTCTGCGACGTAGCAACATTTCTGATTTTTTGACGATCGTTAATATAGTTTACAATTATACAATCGTTAAAGAGCTAATTTTTATATTACCCACATTGGTAAAGTAAACAGTATTTCTGTTTAATAGCGTAATTCCAATTGTTAGGGAAATTCCAATTGTTTTTATTAACTAATAATTTCTTTACTCTGAAATATATTTTTACTCTGAACGCTCTTTAGTATTAATACCGGAATAGAGAAAAATTAAGGATGAAAGGAGCGAAGTGTTATTACCATGCATAATAGATCAATAGAAAGGAGAAATGTTGATACAAAATTACATTACACATTCAGATAAAATGACATAATTCTAAAAGTGGCTTTAAAATAGAAATCTGAAGGCTCGCAGACTTTAAATCAAAACACGGTGAGCAATATCCGCTATCGCAGCGGAATATCTCGCAACAGTGATCAATGACTGGAATACTATTCGTGACTATGCAATCTTCGAAGGCTATCCATCAGAAAACGTCGACAAACTCAAGGTCATGGTCACTATCACGAACGAGTTACTGCTATAAGGAATGCGGAATATAAATAGGATCAAGATGCCGCAATCTACACCATACAATTGTTCGATATATAAATAACCTCAAAATATAATTTTTATTTTACACTGCATTGCACTTACGGTCTTCTACAGTTCGATTTATCATATCTGTTATGATTTCATTACAAACACTTCATCTCCATAAATAGAAATAATATTTATTCGCAGATCTTAATTCCTCTTGAATATTTCTATGTTTTCTTTCAAATAATTAAATTATAACTGTAACAACTTATAGCCATTCTTGACGCATAATCGACGCATAATCGCGAAAGAAAGGTCTCGATCCAGACCGATCAGCGCATCAAGATCACTGCACAAATTTTGTTCGTCGACCTTTTTTTTTGTCTACCAAGAGAGAATCTTATCGCTTTCAAGAAGCTCTTGACACGCGTTGATTACGGGACACAAAGAAGGCCACTGAAAGCATCTTCGATAGCATCGTTTAATAGCTAACATAAAGAACACGATACAACCAAGAATCATGGCAAACAATTTCGAACGCCATGTTATCAAAGCAACGAGAATTCCAAGTCCGATAATGATATAACCATAGAATTGATTAAATGCAATTGATGCAAGCTTAACATTAGTTTCATAATATTTCATCACTAGCTTCTCGGTACCACAAATGAATGCACAACGTGCTCACTTACTTTCCAACAAACTTCATATTTACAAGAAAATTATTCATTAAATTATAAAATTATTATAAAATTATTATAAAATTATTCATGTAAATATCATTCGCAATATTTTATTCTTATAAGCTTTAGTTACTAACATTACAAGTACTTAATTACATTCATGTCATAACTCCATAATATTCCGCGATAGAAGCATAAAATAATAAAATACATGACAACTTAGTTACATATTTTAACCAGAACACGGTCCAGTTCTATTCGTACGGAGATTTGAGAAAATCGAATTGATTATGAATCCTCTCCAGAGGGCAGAAGTTCCGCGGCTTAATATTATTTCGGTAGAGACTGTGCGAAGAGTGGTGGATATAACTGTCACCGAAGACAATTTATGTTAATGACTGTTCCTGGCCCGAGGAGGGACGAGGCCGGATCATGAAACAGTCTGCAAGTCTCCGTGGAGCCGATCGGACACGCCACTGTGTGCTGGTGTAACTATGCCGGACTTCCCCCTCTCAAGTCCTGAAGCAACGCCACCCCGCTGTATACTGTTCGTTTCAACCCCACGATGGCGACGCCCAGCGTCGATCCAGCTGTCTACCACGCAAACTCGCCGAATCCACGTCCCATGGCGCTTGTGCGTGACCCGTGATCGTCTACAAATGTCGCGTTGTGCTTACATCGTGTTCAAACGTTTCCTTAAAATGTCATTTTAAATAATCAAATCGTTGATTGACAGTAATGAAAAATCTGTATTTAACGATTTTGTCGATGTGATTAATATTTCATGGTGTAATTAAGGCAAGAGAAGAGAATGATGTGGTGTGACGTTTAAGGGTGTCCTCTGATCTTGTGTGCTGATAAGATACAAAATGGATGTCATTGGGTGGACGAAGAAATTGTTCTACGCTGGTAAATTGATTTTTTGTTTTCGCGTTTGAAGTGAATAGTGGTTTTGATGTTGGAATTGTCAAGGATGAAGATACGTCGAAGAAACGAATATGACTTGCTGCTTCTGGTTTTTTTGTCTGTATGCAGATCTTTTGGCGATGATATGCATGTTCAGTTGGTAGAAATAGAAGAGTACGAAGATACCTTAAGAGGTCACAATAATTACGTCGATGTTAATGCATGTGTTTTCAACCCTCAGAGCGCAGACTCGCGGAAAATCCATTGCTACCATTTCACTTCAGACGAGACCAGGCATAGTGGAAATTCTGACGGAACGTCTAGCAAAGTTTTAGTTATGTATTGGAAGCTATTATCAAAGGGCCGATGTTTTTCGTTCCAGTGAGTATACGATCTCTAATTTATATGATCGATGATCGATACTTCTTGCATTTAAATCTTAATCCTATTGGGCTAGATAGCGGCTGCTTATTTACTCTAAAGAATTACATTTTTTCTGATGCTTTCGTTGTTATCAAAATAGAATTTATTTTATAATTTACAGGTTCAAGTAGAATTTACTTTAAGTTATTACGGAAGTATATAATTATCATATTTTATCGTTACAACCTGTTTTTACAAAATTTAACATATCATAAACTGTACAGTATTTTCTCTACTGAAATCCGATTTGTTGTAACACCAAATCAATATCATTCATTGCAACTAATATAGTTCCATTGTTGCGAATAATCATTTATAAACATTTATCTAATTGAAATACATTCAAATCTAATTATAAATTTGTTTTTATAGTCTAGCAATCAATTACCGTTAGCTAATCAATTAGCTAAGACTTTGTAGCCTATCAATTAATTACAATAAAGTATTCAGTCGAATCATAAAAAATATCACCTCCAATGTGAACGTTCTTGTACACTCGATATATATATTCTTTAGATCAAATATCCAAGTCTTCTGCTATTGCTCATTTAATTTTTTATACAACCTCGTGCATTCACGATTTATTCTACGATAATGTTCTACCTTGTGACACAAAGAATACCAGATAAACCGAGATCCTTGTAAATCTTTGCGAAAGATGAATCGTCCGGTGAGTCAAATCTCGTCGTCGTCGGATCGGGGACCGGTTGGTCGTTACGTTTCTATTTGGAACAGGCGAAAAGTCGGCTCAGTGGCGCCGACGGTGGTGGATTTCATGAGCTTCGGCCAACATCTCGGAATCTGGCGGGACGCTGATCGATCTGCTCCTCAACCGCGGCACACTTCGGTTTCGGTTCGTTTCGCAACCAACGAAAAGGTGACCGCGGAATTATACGCCGACCCGATCGATCCACCACCCCCTACGTGATACCTCTTTCTCACTTTTCCCCCGATAATTTCGCGGTTTACAGTGGCCATTCTTTTACAAGTTACTCAGTTACTTAGTTCGTTGCTCAGGAAACACTATTCATTTCCTGTAGCGTTATTTTTATGTTATTTGTAACAGAGATAGACGTTGTTTTTAAAATATTTGTACGAAACTCGATGTGTCAATTTTTCAGCTTATTGTTGAATACGAAGGATACTAACGATGTCATCTAGTCAGACGTACAATAGGTTAGGTGTTTTGAACCGGTTAACGAAACAAAAGAATGTGTCAATACCATCTATTGACAAAATCCGCAATCACTTAGTTCCCAACCCAATAGATCGATCAATGATACATTTTTTTGTTTCTTAATCCATCCACGTGTTCGGTTACTTTCAACGTTTATTTGTATATAAATATATAGAACGCGAGAGAAGCTTTGAAGTAAAAAATAACAAGTTATTGTGTTTACAGTTACTGCAATTACTACCAATCTGTTCTTCACATTCGACTTCAGGAAGACACAAAGTTATTTTCATTATTGCCAGTATCATAGTCGATCTTCGCTCGACCCGAATACGACCGAACTTATCCGTGATATTTTTCAAGATAATGTGTGAGTTAATCTTCCGTGGCGCTGTGAGTCTCCGAACAATGGCTGGCCATGTTTACAGAATGTAACTGTGACCCATGCAATAGCAGAGTACTTCAAAATTCGCAAAATATAATAAAACCATCTTTCGGTCATAATCTTCCAAATGGAGGAATGATAAGTATATCTGATTTAAATAGCATTGCCTTGATAGTTTTATTTTTGTCTTACATCTTCTTTATGACGTCCGTAATGATTTCTCTTAGAACGAGTTTCCAACTACAAAAAACATTTGCAACATCCTACGTGACTGTATTTAATGAGCCGTTTTCGGGTCTGTTCAAGAAAACGACAATATTCGGTAGATGCGTAAGCACAAGGGCAAACCGGCTATAACTCCAATCAAGGACTCACTCGGCTCGGTCCACATTCCACGTCTAGTCCACCGATCCCTAAACTCGTCGGCACGTTCCACGTTATGGTCCATCTTCGTCCTGGCTTCATTATTTCACAGTTCTCGATGATTCTTCTCTGGACATTGTGACCTGATTCTTACAGTGTCAGTTTATTTGAAGAAGAGTAATAGAAGCTATTAAAAGTTGAAACTAACTTAGGCTTAACGAAAATAACTTGAGGATCAGATTATGAAAATGAAATAAACAGAATCCGAGGGATAGTTGATATTTCAATCGATTCTTCAAGCATCTTTATCTCAATTTCGCTTTGAAATCGGTTTACTGACACTGTGAAATCGATCTACACCGTAGGCGCCGTTCGTCGAATGTGTTATTAGTTAAAACATATCGGCAGGTCCGCTGAATCGGCACCTGAATGAACAAAAAATGGCATGACATGACAAACTGTTGGATGATCGATGTCCTCGGAAATATAAAGCACCGTGATTTTTGCACATTCAAGGAACCATTCACAATCTTTCAACCTGTTTCTCTGTTGTACACGTCATTCCAACACTCAGTAATTCTATTCATAACTACGTGCTTACTAAATTTAAATTTATCGTTTCAAATATCCTATCATTTCCTATAGAAAAGTTTATTTTCATTTTGAAATTATTTCCACTATCCATTTGTTACAAGATTTTTCAAGGCTATATATTATTTCTAAATTATACTCTTAGTTCATATTATTTCTGTTACTACCAAATGTAGAATTTATCGCTTGATAGAAATATGATAAGAAAATCGGATACAATTCAAGCAATTTCGAAATTCACATGCAAATAGGTTATTGGAATAACCGATCCAATTTTCGGCCAGCAATCATGTCTGAAATACGAGCCAATAACCGTTTCAATATTTTAACAGAACTACGCGCGAGGCCGCCACTGACAACCGTTCGCTACCACATCTCGTCAGAGTCCTGTTTTTATTCCGATGAAATGGAAATGAGCGTAGGCGCGATGCACATTCAACGAAAGTTAAACCGTGGTCGGTGAATTCATTGAAATGTACAGCTGCTCGTCCTACCGTTAAAACATTTAACGATCCGCTTGCCCCAACGTTCGCGTGACGACTTGTCGATTTCGCGATAAAAGTGTCGATGAAAAATGAATGAAATGGAGAAACCAGTTCGACATTTAGATTTATTTTTTATTCAGATACGAAGTCTTCTGCTTGTGATACTTATATGGAAATAAATTAGAATAACCAATGACTCGTGAATAGGAAGAATTTTGCACTCAGACAGCGAACTGGTCTTTAGTGTTTTGAAATTTGATAGAACTGGAAATCTAAGAACTTGGTAATATTCTTTCTTTTTTTTTAAACATACTCGGTAATTTCATAGTTTCAAAGCATCAGCAGAGTACAATATTTGAAGATTTTTGCAGAAACGAAAAATGTCGGAGCTTGATAATGAATTGGACTTTGACAAGAATAGAAACATAAGAATTTAGTAATTTTTTCTTAAGAACCAGTGTTGCGCCCAATGAAGACGGAACTGAATTTTAATGCAATGTTTTCCCGCAAAGCTTTCCCGCTGTTTCCGCGCAATTTCACGACGGACGGCTGCAGCGAAGAAATTAAAGCATCGCTGCAATAAATTAACACGTTTCCGCGAGAAGTGACGTCATGCGCCGCAATTCGACCATGGGACTCGCAACGAGTTCTCGTTAGTCTTTTATAGTTCGCCATATGGGCACAAGTCGATTCCCACCACTGACACCGATACGCGCTGCTACAAACTGCACGTTAATTTACCCGGGCTCCGAGTATCCGTCACTTTTTTGTACTCGATCCTCGATAAAAAAGTTATCATCGATTCTGGATTGGTGCATTGCGAGCCATAAATACGTTCTACCAGCGGAATTGTAAATTTAAAGAAGTCGTAGGTTATATAGGGCGATACAAAGTTTGAGCAACACTGCGTCATAACTATTTTTTGAATTTCGACTGTTACTTAACAATGAAGCGTGCATTTTTATGGGAATTATTCTAAAATTGTTATAAAGTAAAGTCTCTTACAACATTTTAAACTTGAAATAATCATTTTTCTTAAAACGTAGAATGTTAACAATGAGGTACATACACTTTCTACTCAAATTCCTTCAAAATTTTCTTTCCAACTATTACACAACCTAACCTTTTGTATTATCTTTCAAAAAAATTATTCAAACGTTTGCTTTGCAACTTGCACAATGCGAAGTTTGAAATTAGTACCATAAAGCAACAACGTCTAAATATTTTTCACTAATAAATCTTCGCGTTTATTGCTTTCCGTGAAAGATATTTTTAGACAAGCGTTGGACACTACGTTAAATGGTAAAATTAACGGGCCCCTGAAAATTTTCCGAGAATTTGGCGTCCGGTTTTACGAATGCAGCGTAGTTTTATTGCGGCAGTGTAACAGGGATGCTCGGTGTATACTATTGTTCAACTTTTTTCTTGTCCTGACTGGAAGCAGGTATCGTGGACCTTAGCAGTTAATAGGCAGGGAATAATGGCGGCCGATTGACCTTCGATTCGTTGGCCAGCTACACGGTTCCAAATGCTCGAAATTTAACTTTTGCTGAATTTTACTCTTACAAGGTATTATTTCTTTCTTTTTATCTCTTTACCTTTTGTACAGCAATTGTAACGATACATATATTATTAAACTTCAATTTAATTGTCGAGGAAATGGAAGTAGAATTGTTAGTTTTAGTTATAGATCTGAAATCTGGTTATGTTTTCTTATTATTAGATATTCAGTACAGATGTTATTATAATATGTACAAGTTGTCTGCTTTGTTCCTGATACATGCATTATTCTACGAGTCGGCCTAGTCTCGTTACGTTTAATTATCATGAATAATGTATAGTCTCGGTCAGCTTACCGCTGAAAGATCTACGATCTGGTTGCCGCGTATCCTTTCCAAGATCGTATTAAATATCGTGTAGTATTACTATCGTGTCAAATTAAAGATACGTTTAAGCTAACACAAAAAGATAAACGTGACCCACAATTATATCCCATATAATAATTTCTCGTTTATTCCGGTACTCGTATAACACGTGAAACAGATCGTTCAAACAATCCACTGAAAAATAAAAACCAGTTACGACATTGAAAAACACCGTCAACCATGATCATCCACTAACTAACGGGCGAAGATAAACGTAACTTAGAATTACGTTCTATATAGTAACATAATTCCTTGTTTAATCCAGCGCATAAATACTGCGATAAGTATGCGGATAATTATGCAAATTCATATTTTTACGAATATAAGCAAAAAGATGGAAGCTAGGTAAAGCCAGCTAGAAACCTGTATTTTACACATTTTATACATACTTTTAGGTTATGTGCATTTGCATTCCACAAATGCATAAAAATCCTACTTATAACATGTAAAGCTGCTTTTCCAAAAGATTCAGCATGTAACCTCGGCAAAGATCAATTCCAACACAGAGAAACCTCATCGAACACTATCATATCGCAGTTACACAAACTTTCATCTCGCTGTGTCATCGATAGGAAACAGTCTCACGATCGATTGTTTATCCAGCCATTCAAACATCTTACGGCCCGTACTTTCATTTTCGCAAACCCAGTGCAACTTGCCTCTGCGCTACCCCAAAAAGGGAGAAACTACAGGGATGTGGATAGAAACCATAGGGAGGGTTTCCTTGAGGAACCCTGGGGCCCGCGTTATCGCTGGAAATTCCGACACGGACTGAAAATCGCGTTTCACCAACCGAAAGAGAGAGAGAGAAGAGAAAGCGAGGGAGAGAAAAAAGAGAGAGAATGAAAGAAGGAAAGAAAGAGACGGTGGAAACTGGATGGCTTCGTTCATTGTCGTGGAATAAAAGCTGCGGGAGTTCCCTACGAATGCTGAGCCCTCTCGCATGGATTTCATTTCAGGATCGCATAAAATGGTGCTGCTGCCAGTGACGACGCTGCTTGGGGAGCAAGGGGGAACAAGAACAGTGTATGAGAGAGAGAGAGACAGAGCGAGGGGGCGAGACGGTGAGGAAGAGAGAAGCATCGAGGGGAGAAGAATGGAGAGGACGAAAGGCCGTGGAACGAGAGAGAGAAAGGGACGGAAACAGAGACAGAGATGTGCCGGCTGGCAAGCAGATGGTTGCGCCGTTTATTGGTTTATTCGTCGGTTCAGCCATCACGTCCCGTCCAGCCATCAGACCAGCCGGTGTTCCTCTTTATATTCCTCACGTTGAGGAGGATCGACTTAACTGCCCGGGCCTTATCTACTCTACTTTGACCGCGACACGATGGTGCATCGATCGTCAGGAAAACACGGCTGCGTTGTCGAAGAACATCGTTAAGACTCGAGAAGTTCAGAAGAAGATTAGTCGGATCTATGGCATATAGTGGATCGTGGTGTATCGTGGTAGAATTGCTCTTTCAATTTTTCCTGATAATTGCTTTTGCGCATTTTCAGAAGCCGGTGATAAATCGTTCAATAATGTTATATACTGTTTATGTGAATTTATATTTTTGACGGTTGGCATTGTGTGTCTATGATGTGGTGGTTATGTTTCGTAGTTTGTATTGTAATATATATCGTTCTCTAGAACTTTGGCAATGTTTGTTTAGAGATGTAGACATTTTTTGGATTAGAGTTTGTGACGTACTACATTTCATTTTCATTTCTCAGTGTTGAAACGTTCGTCGTGTGAAAGTGAAAGTTTCCGTTTAAAAAACGCGCTGATGAGGTAAAAGTTTGACGGTCGGTTTATTTTTCAGCGGCGGCAGGGTGCGGATGTCGATTGTCTGAAGAGGGGCTCGAGCGGTGAAAGGGTTGATTGATGCTGACTCGACTGCTTTTATCGTCACTTATACGGTACTCTATATATCATTTATGTTCTTTGTGCAACATTTCAAATAGAGTTTATTCTAACTTATACGCCTTCAATTCAGTGAATTGCAAATTCAGGTATAAGAGAAATTCTGAATGTATTCGAATCGTTCATTTTAGATATTGAAAGTGACCATCACCGTTGGAATCAAAACATTTTCTACAGATGTTGGATTACGCTGTGCAATCGGCAGGTACGTAAATATAAATGAAAGGGAACGAAAATGTAAATTAACTCTGTACTCTATTTCAGGAGTGACTTCACTCACCATCAAATTACAAAACTTCATCTAATTTCTGCTACATTCTGCTACAAAAATCTTCCTATCACAGGTATACAAATAACATTTTTAAACTTAAATTCCAATCCTCACATAATTATCATTTATTCCTCTGTCTTTTACTATTACCAATTAATAGTTTCAAGTAGATTGAAATTTCCCAAAATTGATATCCACCTATGTAACTCATTATTATTTAAACTAACTAAACATTAAACTTCCTATTCCAAATCAAATTATTAGACTGTGTTGATAATATTTATGGAAATTTATATTTTCATGAAAATAATTCAAGAAATGGTATCTAAGCAGTGATTTATCTCATTTATGAAATATTATAATATTATTATACTTCTCATATTTTATATATGTTTGCGCCCTATATGCCTTTCCATATACACTTAAAAATCCACAGTCTGGTAATTATTAACTGATCAACAAGAATTGTAAATCTTCCTGTATTTGTACTTCGTGCTTAACATATTTTCTTATTATCTGCTCCCCATTTGCTCATGCAACATGCCGCGAATCGTATTTTCTAGGGTATTGAAATTGGCGTGTGTATGTCGTTCACATGAGTTCCATTATGCGATCGTATGTTAAGTCCAACGAGAAAGCTTTCAACGGCCGTTGCGCAACAGTTCTAATGCCGATAATTATGCGAATACGGCGGAGGGGCGGGGGCAGCGATAATAGCGTCGCCGACATCGGTCCGCGTAGCCAGTAATGGCGTGCCAGGGGGTGAATCGATAGAGGGAGACATCGTGAAACTCGACGACGCTCCACCTATCGAATGCTGAGCTTTTCCTGCAGGAGTACGCCCTCTACGCTTCTTCGAAAATTCGACGATTCTCATTGTATTTATTATTATCATTATTTTTTTTAAATAGTTCGTAGTTTTGGTATTATTCAATAGACCCATATTTCTGGGGAGGATGGTTGGTCGTGTGATAGTTTAATGACGAGATTACTCGATGTTTATATATATATTTTAAAATATATTTTAAAATAATTTATCAAATATAAAATAATTATAAATACAGAGTCGCTACGGGTCGTTACAATAATGTTCGCTAAAGACAGTGTGCTAATCGCTAATAAAATCGAGACTGAGACCGAAAAACAGATCATCTTACGATCATGTTTGTTTATACTGGTCGAGGGGATACATTTCCATTCGCCTTTGTTAGACGGTTACACGTGGCGACGACATTGCTTTGCCCGGAGTTGGTTTATTATTACATTCTGTATATTTTAACGATATTGATACTGCGAGGCAAAACAACAGCGAATTGTCCTCTAGCTCATGTACCGCTACATATCTATATCTTTTTTGGTTAGACTTAAGAAGTGCTGAATATTATTAAAATTCTATGAAGAAATAGTGTTGATTCTATGGATTGTGGAATTGAAATATGGTTTACTCAGTTTTAGCTAAAAAGTTATTATAAAAAAGTCATGTATATCTTATACGGTTAGTTTAAAGGAATATTAAATATTCTGGAAAGTTATTATTTGGGATAATATTATAGGTTATGTAATCGCAATATATGTTTCTCAATTTGAAAAATTCTGAATGTTTTTTTAGGTAATCAGAAGCCTAGACAAAAGTGATCGAGCTTCTTTAGGTATATATTCGTGTTGACTTATTGATCCCCATGGAGAGATTACAACCTTCCCATGGGAAGAAATCAACGTCTGGCGAGAAATATGTATGCGCCCAAGGAATCGTTTCGGATGTCATCGTCAAAGTCGGCTTTCGAGGGATTAAAGTTTCTGACAAGCTTGTTAAAATATAACCTCTCACTCGAACGGTGTATTAGCAATCGTAAATTGGCATAATATTCGGAAGTCTTCGAAGATTAAGGAGCTTCTTCTTTGTAATTGGAAGTTTTGAAAATCGTTAGATCTTAAACATACAAATAAAACGTCTACTTTAACGCCAGGTTTTTGACTCGACCCGCCTTAATTCCAGTTAATCCCAATTCGCAAAGGGAAGACTAGGTTTTGAGAGGACTAACCCTCGAAGAATCTCGCAAACCTATAGATTTCAATTTTCCAGGCGAAATAACCTCGTTAGGTTAAACATTTTGACAATCTACGAAACACACCTAATCCTGCAAATTAATCTTCTATATTTGTACAATTCGAATGAAATAGCTCTTCTAATTAACCTGCAAATATTTATGTAGATAATAGACTATACTTTGGATATTTTATATATTTCTCCATGTTATATACATACATATATTTTTGCATCCTTAAATCTGTCATAAACGCAGTTTACTCATAACATTAACATTTTCAATGTCTTAAATATTTCTTAAATTATACATTAAATACACCCTCAAAGTGTTCTCTTGATATGCATGTATTTGCAATGCAGCGTACTTTGGTGAATTTGTCCTAAAACGCTTCCCGAACTCAGTCTTCTTATACCTCTGTCTCCTCTTCCTTTCGTTACCAACATTCTAATAACAAAATCCATTTAAAAGATCAATCCACATTTTGTTGTTATCCGTATAACGAAGTTGGACGAAGAGACAACGAATCTAACGAGGCTCCCGCGTTGATTTTCAGGTAAACACAACAGCGATGACCAAGTAACCTGGAAACGCAAGGTACATCGACACGCGTGCTCAAATAAAAGGAGCTGTACCGCTAAGGAATGGGAGGAGAAAGAGGACGAAGGAGAACACGGCCTTGCCTGCATTCAGCTGTGTCATCCGCGAGCCGTTAACGCTCAGGTGCTTTCGAACTCAGGGACGAGCATCAATCACTATCGGTAGTGCAGGTGTAATATGATTATTGTCGCTAAGATAACCTGCTATGATATACGTCCGAGAAGTGTGCCAAGTGACATAACAGGATTTATCTTTAACGGCGTATCGAAGCCTTCGAGTAGAGAACGAACCGGCGCCGCCATTACGTTTCTGGCTTCGATGATTCGTGGCTTACTTTGAATGCATCGACTCGATCTATGTTTAGAAAGTTTCTTCGAGAACATGGAAATAATAATATTACTCTTTGTTAACTAACCGTTGAGCGTTGTTTACTGAACTTAGGGTTACAACTTTGCGGCGCATTCAAGGGTTGGAGTTCTAGTTTAGGTTAGTTTAAAAGAAAGTATGATGAATTTTTAGGTGAAACAGAATTTTTGAATGTAGAATTGTAAACATTTGCTTGGATTAGAAATCGAAATCCTTTGAAATGCTAAAGTTAGCTTCCCGTTAGAAATTTTTCTATTAAATATCGTTTAGTTTTTTTTTTGCTTCTTTGATTAATAATTTTTCTGAAAATTGCAATCGAGCCAGGTTTCCTTTGTGAGAATATTCGTTTCGCGATACGTTTAGCAGAAATAGATGCTTCCCTGTTCGTCGTAACGGTGACTTGACATAACAGGTCTATTTTCGAGTGACTTCGCGTTTCAACTCTCGATCCTGGCTAGTGAGAGCGCCAGTTTTTAACTGTTCATCGAATCCTTTCAGAGGCATCTCGCTTCTTGGAACAGCAACAGAATAATTCGTATCGAAACGCATGTATTAGATAAAAATGCTTGTAGACACTATGCTTTTAAGTTTGTTAAATTCAATGATAAATTTCAGCATACTGATCTCAAAATATTTTCAGGTGAACGAGCTGAACTGCAACAGACGACAGTTGAACACCTTCGATCACATACTGGGCCAACGAAGAAGTTAAAAGCGGCACGTGCGTTACTAAAAAATCGTAAAGAAGCTTATAAGGAAAGAGAACATGTGTCGTAAGATTTATGTGCCGATATGAGAAGGCCCAGTTAATGCTCTACATCTACCCTGTAGATCCGAATTTGTTTGATAAGAGGCGACAAATTCGGTTCTAGAGAGGTTTGTGTGGTGCATACAGAGCTACAGCGGTCTCGAAACAACGGTCACACTTTTTGCGTGTACGTCTCAATGCAATTATCCAATTATTGTATATCGAGGTCGGAAAATTATGTCGAGGACATTTCAATTTCACTTACTTAAAAACGTATGAAATTTATTGTTTTAGATAGATCTTTCGAGTACTTTTAATCATCATCTCTTATAATTTTTCGACCGTTTCTTCATTTAATGTATTTTTTATTACACAATTTACGAGTTCATACGAAATTCTTGAAACGGAAAAAGGTTCAAAACATCAATCGGTTATAAGAAATTGATTAACGAAACCGAAAGTCACTCAAGTGCATACAAGAGAGCGTATCGCAACTAGAATGTCGAGATGACTAGTTAAATAGATCAAACTGGATTAGAACCAATAACTATTTTAAGAATCTTAAAACTAATCTTCAATGTAAACAACGGCGCAAACAGTACTCTAAAAATACGATAAAAATCAATTTACTGTGGCAAATTTTCAACAATTCCTATTGCGTAATACAAACGTCTCCAATCAACTTGCTGTAACACGATTTCTCTAGCATATTTCGTTCCCTTGATCGAAGAATTTTATCATTAAAGTCACAGTTACGCGGAATACTTCGAATTGCAAGCGTTTCCTCTCGTTGAACGATCTTCGTTCGGAAGATCGCGAGGGGCAAGAACGCAGTTGCCATAAGCGAGAACGTCTTCATTAATCCCGGTATGCAATTACTCGCAAATAACGCTGGTAGTCTAACAAGACTTACATCATGTTCGTTGCTCGCGATCGTTCTTCAACTATGCGAACTGATTCTACCATGTAAAAAAAAATCTGTTAGAGGCGATCAAGAATTAATGACCGTTATTAATAGCAACTCGTCGCGATTCCACGACTACACACAATACACTGAGAGAGAAAGGCTAGTAGACGATGAACCGCGCTCTACAATTGGCGACCCGACTTGACGCCACGATGCACACATTGCATTATAGCGTGCACATTCTTGTACCAACGGTCGTACAAGCGGGTTCAAAGTTTCATTACATATTGTGGGAGTCGATTATTTTTAATATGAATGAAATATTGTATGTTTCGATGCATTTAGAAAGTTCGCTATTTTCGTGGTTTGTTAGCCCGTTAAACGCTTCTTACTTTCTACAATTAATTCGGTAATTGTGTAATGTTGCAAAGAATGCTGAAGATCTAGAGAAGTCGGTTGGGAATTCATTTTTTATTTGTTCAATGATAACTATTTGTATAACAAAGATTCAGCTAAAATTAGGCTTTGAATATGCGTTTTGTAATAGGAGAATAACAAGGATCAATTGAATCTATTATTCGTATATTAATTGTCTGTACAATGAAGATTATAGTATTCTTAAATTACGATTGAAATATGTACTTTCTTGAGAATTCAGATGCATTACAGCTTCTAGATAGATAAAGAATACCGAATACAGAGAGGCATATTTTCAAAGAATCTGTAATAATATTAAGTAAGCGATTCTATAAATGTTCATCCATTACAAACATAGTCCACACAACTATGCAATTTATCTGATATTTTTAAATGTCTAAAGAATCCTCGTTGTCCAGATTCAATCCGACAAAAACGTCGAATTTAAGCGGATTGCGTTTTCCAGAAGAGCGACAAAGAAAATGATTCGTTCACGGCGTAAGAGTCGGCCCGTCGTTTCATCTTTTTCAATTCGAGATCCTATCCTTTTATTCACGGTCGACCATAAGAGAAGCCGTAGCGTTCGCGCGCGCGTTTTCTTGCATCCTTCGGTAACGGCTGCGACGCGTCCATTAATCTTTGATCGTGCTCACATTAAAATGACATGCCGGTCGTTACGCAACCGTTCGTAAGTGCTAATGAAGTGCATACACGGCCGTAATTACCGGTCGAGTAGCCTGCCCACTATCCATAGGCGCGCGAGCTCGTAACAACCGAGCGAAGGTAAAGGGGGAAAAAATCCAAAGATTTCGTAACGATTCAGATGGAAAAAGAATGTTTCATGGCGGCAAGCGCGCTGCACATTTTTCTAAATGACCAGTGATTTCCTTTGTGTGAAATTGTACTTGGAATGCGATGGAATGGAAACTTGTTAGAGAGTAGATATTATTGAGCAATTCGACTCGTTTTTATTTCTAATGTTAGTCAATGTTTGTGATACCATCGATAACGTGTAAACGAGCTGAACAGCGGAATTGTAAAATTTGATCAAATGTAATACATTGCGTGGCGGATCATCGCTGAAGATCAAGTTACAAGCTCAATAATTCTTTTATATTTCTGATTAATAATTCTATTTGTACAATAATATTCCTGATTGACCTTGTTTCAATCGAGGGCGATATAATGATAATGGAAGTTTCTTACATTTTTGCTACTTATGATTACAATCAAATATCCTTGTAAAATAGTATTTTTATAAATTGGCTGTGTATTTATCGAAATTCAAGAATTATAAAAATATATGAATTATTCAGAGTAAGGATGTAGATTCTATTTTTCAGTTGTGTTCATAAAAATATGAATTTGCATAAAAATCCACAGCCCACTTATAAAATTCGCAATTCGATAACTATTAAGAAGATTGTAGTAAGTTAGATGACTTTTAGTATCTCGTGATCAGGTAATCGTATCTCAATCAAGTAAGGTGAAGATCAAAGTTATTTACGCTTTTACTTATACCTACAGAAAAATTAATTTATTCTTATAAAATAATAATTTATGATGATTAATTCACATACTTAACGTTGCGCTGACGGGATGCGACTATATTTTAAATAAATCTTGTTTAAACCGTTTGCATTGTAAAAAAATGATCAAGGTAAGCCATCGATAAAGTGTATTAATGTATTTGCGATATGTGAGTACCTAATCGCGGTATGTAATCCTGACACATTACAGATTGCCTGGACGATAGGAAGAAAAAAGGGGTGACAGCGCGCGTTGCAATTAAGAAAATGGAAAATCTGCAATTCAGAGCGAATTGCTAGCCGTGGAAAAACTCGAGCACGACTAATAGAAAACCTGCTCAAAGGTCGATGAAGCATGTTTCAATGCACCGGTCGTTATGATTAACGAGGAAATGTTTATAATGGCGGTTAACTTCCTGCAACTTCCTGCGTCATTCTCGAGGAATTATATAATTTTTTCTTATTCCTCGGATCTTAATCTGTTGCATATTACTTTTCAAATTTTATTAACCTTTATTCTTCTCTTTTATTAATCTTCGCCAATTCAGATTTAAATCATCGCCAAAGAAATTCAAATTACTTGAATAATAACTCGGAACGTATGTAACGTCGACCTACATAATTACATAATATTATTCACAAAATATTCGTATTAAGAATCTTACGAATTTCGTGTTTCGAAAAACATCGAACAGCTGCACTTACCTAAACCAAAGATGGCAACACGCGACGCACGCGGCTCGTTAACAGCGGCGCGCGCATCAATTTCAACCATAATTTCCTTCATCAGGGAATGCACATAGGTGGAGAGGATCATTAGTTAATACGCAAACATCATCAAAGTGTCCTTAGCCGGCAGAAGAACTCTCTCGTTTCACAAGAGCGTGCTAGCGCCTCTCTCAACGGTCCGACATGAATTTCTTCATTAGAATCAGCGGCTCGACTTCGAGGTCATTAACTCACCTGTAAACATTGTTCCCCATCAAAACGTCGTCAGTTATATGAAATTGCAAAAAAATGGTCGCGAGCCAACGGTGTCGGATAAACGGTAAAAACCGCGTTACTGCTAACCGGACGTTCATCAACTCGATGCGCGCGTTTCTCCATTAGACTCGATTTACAAGAACGTTACGGCATTCGCGCGCTTCTCATTCGGTAGGTTTATTCGAGCGCTTTTTCGAGCGGCACCTGCGCTCGAGATTCAACTGCGCTTCCATGCGATATATCACAGAATAAGCGTTTGGGAACAGCATGACCTGATTCACATTTGATCGTCTGCTGCGATTACGTCATCAGTGGAAATTAAGTTTAACGCATGGTGACATGGTACAAGGTGTTTTATGGTAGGTGAATCTTATCTTAAGGACATGATTTTAGATTGAGGTTATAAAGCCAAAATTATGGAAGCTAAGTTATTTGATTGTATATTGTGTATGAGCAACGATTGCAAATTGAAAGTAGATTTTTTATATTCGATAGGGGAAATTTACTTTGATATTTTATGGGATGTCCTGTATGATTGATCCAATTATGGGGCAACGCGATTCAATCTTAAGCAAGAGATATTCTGAAGGAGGAATAACTAGGAAAATGACTGGCATTCGGAGTAGCATTATTTATATTAATTACGAATGAACGTGGTAAATTGAATAACGTTGCACTTGTAATTCCGTTTGATATCTCCGAGTGAAAGAAGCGTGAAGTTATTGCATCGTAGTTATGTACGTAGCTTTAGTCGATCAGAATGGAGAAGAAATGAAATTGAAATCGCGCTGTAATTGGTATTACAGCTCTGAAATACAATCGTACCATGACCAATTAAATGCAGCCTTGGAATTCTGAAGAGCCCCGAATAAAATTCAGTCAGCTCAGTCTCTTGAATAGCAATGACAGAGACTAACTGTGAGTAAAATAATCAAGCGAACATTTACAAAATTATCGTATATGTATATGTAAATTACCTTTACACATGTTTAAGCCAATACTTGCACCGCTTCGCGTATAAAAAGAATAAAATACACCACTATTCCAAAAATACTTTTTCCACTTGGAGAGCAATTTCTCATAACCACAATCGCACTATGGTGATAGCACGACGAAAACATCGCTGAAAAACTCAAAACTCTCATCGATCCACTCACAAAAAAGAAATTGCAGCGTCCCTCGTGGAATTTTTGTTGGAGTGGGCGCACTCGCGACATCCGGCGGATGGGTCGCGCCGGTAGAGAGCAGCAGTCAGGTTTTGATCAGTTTGGTCGAATGAAGACAAACGGTTCGCGATGGGCGCGTTCACCTACGATTCCAGAGATCTTGGCGGAGTCTCGAGTCTAAATCCACATCCGAGTACGCGAGAAAACATAACAAGATTGATGATATGCCTGACACGCGGGAGAGGGTGCTGGTTGGCTGGTTGGCGAGTCTGGCGTCGAGAGCAGCCGGAGGAAACACCAACCGCAGGAATAGCTTTGCTACTTTTCATTCTACCGCGTCCTTTGCTTCGGCCGAGTTCCATGCTTGTCAATCATTTGCCGAGAACCTAGCGACACCTTGCGCTTTCGCCGTTACGAGCTTGATGTTTCTTCCATGAAACGTTGCTGCTGGATATTACGCGATGCTATTGTTCGCGTTACCTCGATATCAGGGAGTTTCTTCTCTTTTTGCTGCTTCTGGGAATATGTGAAAGATCGTTGATGTCATTCTGGAAATATCGAGGAGAGATTGATCTTTTAAAGGATAGCTTTGGACGATGCTCTAAAATAATTAGTTTTATTAATTGTCAAGAAGTATTATGTTTTTATAACATAGAAAATCGCAGAAAAATATGACAAGTAATTTTCAAATTTAATAATCGATTCTGTGTATTATCACAATTGTCCTTTTAATTGATTGTGGAATTACATACAGTACTTTTGCATCCTATTGAACGTTCCAAAAATGTTTCATTGGTAGATTGTTTACTTAACTTGTATTATTAACGTTATGGTAAATTTCACAGATATATCGCTTACTTTCAGGAAATTTATAGCTGCGAGTGTAATAAATTGTTTGAAATGAAGCAATTAACGAAAATGGATTTGTCATGTTGGCGTTTTATTTCAACGTTGTTGAAAAGTTCTAATCAATAACCGAAATAGCTGCTTTTTGAACTGCAACTGGGAACAATGTCAAAGGTAATATAGTTTCACAAATTATGGCCCATCAACGTGTGTAATAATTGCCGCTTTCTTCACAGAAGGGTTAGAAAAGAGAAGATTAAAAGAGAGATTGAAAAAAAGGTACGATGGAAACGATATCGAGTCCAGACTTTTTGCAACGGTCTAATTATGATTTATATCTGTTCGTTTTCTTGTTATAATGCGTACGTATCTGATTAGTTTTCGTAAATTACGTCGTTCCACATTTTCTTCGTGCAAATGATTGATGAATTCTAGCCGATTAACATTCCAGCTTGACACCAGTTACTCATTAGCTGGCAGGATTGTACCGCGCTGCATTAAAAATACTGCGGTTCAACCGTTTTATTAGTTGCAAATCGTCCGCGTTTAGTCCATTCATACATTCTCTTCCTATTAAGTAATTCTCGAAAGGACGTTTCGTTGTTTACCATCGCGCAGTTGATGAAACAGCGTTGTCCACATCGCGTAGCTTTAATAAGAGAAAAAAGTCTTGTAATTTTTTTTATAATGGCTCTCTGTAGAATCTATTTCTGAAAACCGATTGGTTTCGGTAATTTATTGCTTTTAATGACAACGGGAAGGAGTTTAATTGAATATCCAGTGGATTAAGTTGATCGCAATAAATCTTAAGGCTAATGTTGCAGTCACCTTTTGTTTGTTCGTAGCCAATCATTGATCACTGTCAGCACTACAATCTTTCTATACACTATTGTATTTAGATTGTTTATCTTGACAAAAAGCTCAATCTTCTGAATGCCACACTAAATACCCTTAACCATTGTCATGTACAACACTAAGCGAAGTGAAGTGAGAATAAAATAAAACATTACTTTTACAATTTCTTCAATTGTCAACTTCATTTATTACTGTTTTTTATTAATTTACTATTCCAATTGTCCAGGCAGAAGAAAACGCTAAATGTGAACAATGTTATCAAGAATCACAAAACACATACCTACAAGTTCCACCTACTTTTCCAATCTTCCTTCCACGAGGATACCACTCATATTTACATCTGGTGATATTTCTATGAATTTTAAAAGGCACAGGAAACAAGTTAGAAGAACACTAAGCGAAGTGAAGTGAAAATAAAATAAAACATTACTTTCTCTTCCTTAATTTAGATGTGTCAGAATTTTTTCAATTATCAACTTCATTTTATTACTGCTTCTTATTAATTTACTATTCCAATTGTCCAGGCAGAAGAAAACGCTAAATGTGAACAATGTTATCAAGAATCACAAAACACATACCTACAAGTTCCACCTACTTTTCCAATCTTCCTTCCACGAGGATACCACTCATATTTACATCTGGTGATATTTCTATGAGTTTTAAAAGGCACAGGAAACAAGTTAGAAGAACACTAAGCGAAGTGAAGTGAAAATGAAATAAAACATTACTTTCTCTTCCTTAATTTAGATGTGTCAGAATTCCTTCAATTGTCAACTTCATTTTATTACTGTTTCTTATTAATTTACTATTCCAATTGTCCAGGCAGAAGAAAACGCTAAATGCGAACAATGTTATCAAGAATCACCAAACAAATACCTACAAGTTCCACCTACTTTTCCAACCTTCCTTCCACGAAGATACCACTCATATTTACATCTGGTGGTATTTCTATGAGTTTTAAAAGGCACAGGAAACAAGTTAGAAGAACACTAGTCCAAAGAAAAAGTTGCAAGAAATGCCAACTGCAACTGTAGATGAATTTTAAATAACAAAATGTACAGAAACGATCGACTGCCGTAAAATCATGCAGACTGATGGCGCCTCGATAATAAAATCGTCACTTCCATCACTATGCAAACGTTCAAGAAATCGTTTCGTGGTGCAGTACGAAACGAACAATGTTATCAAGAATCACCAAACAAATACCTACAAGTTCCACCTACTTTTCCAACCTTCCTTCCACGAAGATACCACTCATATTTACATCTGGTGGTATTTCTATGAGTTTTAAAAGGCACAGGAAACGAGTTAGAAGAAGAATAGTCCAAAGAAAAAGTTGCAAGAAATGCCAACTGCAACTGTAGATGAATTTTAAATAACAAAATGTACAGAAACGGATTTAGATGTGTCAGAATTCCTTCAATTGTCAACTTCATTTTATTACTGTTTCTTATTAATTTACTATTCCAATTGTCCAGGCAGAAGAAAACGCTAAATGCGAACAATGTTATCAAGAATCACCAAACAAATACCTACAAGTTCCACCTACTTTTCCAACCTTCCTTCCACGAAGATACCACTCATATTTACATCTGGTGGTATTTCTATGAGTTTTAAAAGGCACAGGAAACAAGTTAGAAGAACACTAAGCGAAGTGAAGTGAAAATAAAATAAAACATTACTTTCTCTTCCTTGATTTAGATGTGTCAGAATTCCTTCAATTGTCAACTTCATTTTATTACTGTTTCTTATTAATTTACTATTCCAATTGTCCAGGCAGAAGAAAACGCTAAATGCGAACAATGTTATCAAGAATCACCAAACAAATACCTACAAGTTCCACCTACTTTTCCAATCTTCCTTCCACGAGGATACCACTCATATTTACATCTGGTGATATTTCTATGAGTTTTAAAAGGCACAGGAAACGAGTTAGAAGAAGAATAGTCCAAAGAAAAAGTTGCAAGAAATGCCAACTGCAACTGTAGATGAATTTTAAATAACAAAATGTACAGAAACGATCGACTGCCGTAAAATCATGCAGACTGATGGCGCCTCGATAATAAAATCGTCACTTCCATCACTATGCAAACGTTCAAGAAATCGTTTCGTGGTGCAGTACGAAATCGCTTAGGCGTCGTCACGTCGAGTGGTTAACGGAGCAAACGAACGGGGTTAACTGAACAGAGAGTTGGCGCAAACAGCGCAACCCTCGTCGGATTCGTCGCTGGTGACTGATGGCACGTCCTCGATCACGATGGATCCTCCGACAGCTGGAAACGTCGCCGCACGCCGGCAGAAAGAGGCACTGAAGAGGGAGGAGTTATGCAGAGGCACGTTCGATACAAATCATGCTAATTCCGCATCAGTTGTCACTCTGATCAGAACTTGTCTGCCTGGAACGTCTAACTTATGGCTCAGTGTGTTGGCATCTTTTGTGATTCACCGCTTTAGATATTTCCTTTTCTTTGTTGAACTCTTTAGCCGTTAAAAAAGTGAAGGTTTTCGCTTACGTGGATTAATTGACTTTGGTATGTGAATGTTGAAGATGAAGCTATTTTTCATGAGGATCTCGTATAGGGAAGTGATCTAATTTTTGTTATACGTATTTACAGATGGCTAGGAGGCGATCTTAGTTGTATTTTCAACACGCATTAGCGCAGATTCAAGTTTACATAAACCTTTTGCGAGACAAGTACTTTACACATATAATTAGACTTCATGTAACAGAAGCTGGCTGATTCTTTCCACGTCTTCTTTACACGTCGCTCTTCGTTTCATACACACAAGTAAGATAAATGGATTCAATTAACAATAGTAGGTATAATTGAGCGCTAACTAAAATTTCATTCAAGCAAATAGAGTTCGTAGAAACAGAGGTTTACTATATTCTACTATTCTACTATACGACTCTTCGATCCTCAATCGTAAAATCTCCTCTACTATCTTCTATCGTTGCAGAACAACCTAAAGACTGTACAATCTCGCACCCAATATAGTTATGCAAATCAAGCTTACATCACGAAATGGATCTCGAAGGGGCGCACGATCTGTTCGGCGCTTCCAATCTCTTCCCTCGTCGCGGAGACATCGCTTAATAAATATAAAGCAGCACGTTGCCCGGAGGTGGTCCACTATCCTGTCGCATCTCACAACTGGTCCCTCGCCAGTCTTCCTCTTAATTATTCCCCGTAATTCTTAATTATTATGCACGAAGCCGCGTACGAGAGTCGAGCAAGACTGGTCTTCTAGACCATCAGGTCTTCAAGACTATCAGTTCGGACCGGATGTACTGATATCTCGTATTTTTAGGTGGACAGATAGTCATCAATTTAAGGTTAGGATCAAGACTATATAATGAACGCAAGGTCTGGCAGAGACGTGGAACTGTAGTGGCGCACGTTCCGCGACCACCACAAGCATCGCTGGAAGAAACGAAAGAAGGAAGGTGGTGGCCGTGGGCCCTTTGATGCGTTTGGCCTTCGGAACTCTGCGTGGATCTACGTGGATCAGACGTGGACAGAAAGAGGTCGGCATAGATCTGATGCGATGAGCGCCGCTGCACTATAATATTAATGATGACTGGCTTGGCCCCTTAGAGCAGCCTATCTATTTCGTTCTGTCCCGGACTGTCTTGTTCTACTGGGATGCAATTTCTCGATAATTCTTCGAGTCCTCCTGCGGCCAACTCGCCGATTCGCCGGCTCGTGCTCGTTAATATTAATAAGCTGCTTAATATTAATATTGATAAGTCTGTTAATAGCGATGGGTATCGGTGACGTGGATACCGTAAGGTTAATAGTAGTCTGCCATTTTTTCACGCATCTGATCCACGTAGTTTATTCAGCGTGATTTCGTGTTACTTTACTCGACTACTGGGACTGGTTTCTAGCATCTATTCAATCAGAATGAAGTGGAGTGCATCGAATTACGAATACAGGGTAAACAGATTCGTGTGAAGTTCGAGATTTGTAAAATTCTTCGCTGGAATTTACGGGATATTTCATAGGAGAAATATGTTGCAGCGGAAGCTTGCAATGAAACGTTGCACATTGGTGGAACGTAACGTTTGCCAACGAATCTTTTCGGTCTGTTCGTTTGTACATTACTCACCTTGCTTGTTGGATTTGTTTTTGCAGCAACGGAATATTTGCTGAAACTCCGTAAGAATAATGTCATCGAGTGTTCCACGATCGTGCACAACGATTAATGATTGTCCAGAGAGAACCACTTAGGAAATTCGCTAGATTCCTGACGAGTGCATAAATATTTAATGCGTTCGCTACATGCTGCCGCGCATCTCATGAAATTCCGCTGATTTATGAACAATTATTTGTCTTGCGTCGTTGATCGCAGTCTCAATTACGATCTTCTTCTTCTTCATCTCTGTCTTCGTGAAATAAATTGTGCAACATTAAAGTAATCTTGAAAAAGCTTCATGGAAGAGGAGCTTGGAAAAAAATTCATTTCATGCGAAATAAGTAGCTTGAAATATGAGAAAAAGTAAACGTTGGAAACGAGCGAATAAACGTAAACGCGTGAAGTTCTAGGAAGAGAAGAATCCTCAGCAGCGAGTTTCAATCTCTTCCTTTGTAAAATCCATCAACTCGAGGTCAGAAAAATCTTCGGAAATATAATTAATTGTGGGTTCTAAGCGAGCCGAAAAAAGGAGAAAAAATGGAATAGCCAAGATGGTTCCAGCGTCCTACGTGACCATTTCTAGCCAGCTGAACCAGGAGGACGCCCAGCCCACTGGCTTAGAAGCGTACCGTTGGTAAGCCACGGTGGAAGATAATTAGCGATCCTTCGAACGGAGGATTTCGTGTAAAATGGCGTCGAACACGACCCAATGCCGATTTACCTGAAACCTCCAAAAGTTACAAAAAACTTAAATTATATCTCGCTAATCGCCTCATCGAATTTACTTGATCTAGAAAACTTTTAATAGAACCTTGTCCGGTTTCTTTTAAGTGGAAACATGTAAAGGGCTAACCAACTTTGGTTTCCTTTATGATGTGTATCATTTGCACTTCCTGCACAATTTTTGCTTTAGGAAACTTTTGATAGAACATTGTCCAATTTCTTTTAAGTAGAAATATGTAAAGGACTAATCAGCTTTGATTTTCTTTATGATGTGTAGCATTTGCATTCCTGCACAACTTCTTCAATTTTCCTTCAAACTAGTTCCTATGTATTTGAAATTTGCTTTAGGAAACTTTTGATAGAACATTGTCCAATTTCTTTTAAGTAGAAATATGTAAAGGACTAACCAGCTTTGGTTTCCTTTATGATGTGTAGCATTTGCACTTCCTGCACAACTTCTTCTTCAATTTTCCTAGCAAACTAGTTTCTATGTATTTGAAATTTGCTTTGGGAAACTTTTGATAAAACATTATCCAATTTCTTTTAAGTAGAAATATGTAAAGGACTAACCAGCTTTGATTTTCTTCATGATGTGTAGCATTTGCACTTCCTGCACAATTTTTGCTTTAGGAAACTTTTGATAGAACATTGTCCAATTTCTTTTAAGTAGAAATATGTAAAGGACTAATCAGCTTTGATTTTCTTTATGATGTGTAGCATTTGCATTCCTGCACAACTTCTTCAATTTTCCTTCAAACTAGTTCCTATGTATTTGAAATTTGCTTTAGGAAACTTGTAATAGAACATTGTCCAACTTCTTTTAAGTAGAAATATGCAAACGACTAAGCAGCTTTGATTTCCTTCATGATGTGTGGCATTTACACTTTCTGCACAACTTCTTCTTCAATTTTCCTAGCAAACTAGTTCCTATGTATTTGAAATTTGCTTTAGGAAACTTGTAATAGAACATTGTCCAATTTCTTTTAAGTAGAAACATGTAAACGACTAAGCAGCTTTGATTTCCTTTATGTAGCATTTACACTTCCTGCATAACTTTTCTTCAATTTTCCTAGCAAACTAGTTCCCATGCATTTAAAATCTGCTCCAGAGAACTTTTGATAGAACTTCGCGCGATTTCTTCTAAGTAAAGCAAATTTGAAATACATGCGAACCAGTTTGCCAGGGAAATTGAAGAAAAAGTTGTGCAGGAAATGCAAATGCAACGCGTGACGAAGGAAGTGGAAGCTGCTTACTCGCTTATTTATCGTTTCAGGATTTTGCAAGACAGGAGAGAGATAGAAATGGCCGTGGGCTGCGAGGCAGCCAGCAAAGCGTATCCAGCGGGAAAAAATGGCCGTGGCCCTGACCACCTGCTGCCACTTTGATACCGCCGCTAGAATCTCATTTAGCCGTGTAATTCCGACGTTCATTGACGATGGATCGTCTCTCCTCTGCTGCATTGTAGGTGTACTGAAACACTTCGTACCTTCTAATATATGATCGATCAAGAAGACCGAGCGGAACATCCTGCTTGTACAGCGTTACCAGAATCCATCGCGCGTGAACCAGTCGTCTTGAAAAAAATTTCCAACAGCCTCATCGTTCCACAGGACCCACACTCACTCGCATCTCCAACTGTACCGTAAACTGAACTTCCTACTGGTAACAAATTTGATCCAAGTATTCTTGGTGCCTTCTTGCTGCATGCGTTAGCGTCTGAGATACCTGAAGGAAATTTTGTTGCAGGTTTCATGGAAAGTTTCTCATCGAAATTGCCACGTACATTCGTCAATTAAAATCGAGGACAGAATCGACACAGTTCAGGCGTTATATTGTAACAAGATTGCAACGAATAATTAAAAGACAAGGCGATAGAATCGGACAGAAGGACAGACATAGTTTTGCGGACATGGCACCCGATTTCCGGCAATGAATAGCCGCTGATTGTTTGCGCCGCGTCACGGTTTTACAGTCGCGTTTAATTCAATTTGTGAGTGACTTACGATGTCTGTCATTAGTCATCGTGAGGCGTGTGCGCGCCTCGTAGCTCCTTCGTATACACCGATCCGCCGTGCAAGAAGAAGAAGAAGAAGAAGAAGAAGAAGAGAAGGAGGAAGAGGCTGCAGAGTGAGTACAAGGTTTACACGGATCTCGTCCGTTCGCGGCGATTATCGGTCAAGAATGAGCCTCATCAGGTGAATCGGCTGGAAATGGTACCGACGTAACGCGATTAATACCCTGCCATTTGGTCCTCGCGATCCTTCAGCGAGACACCAAATGTTGAAAGCGTGGAACATGCTCGAAGGTATTTCGAACACCATGGAAACTGTCTACGTACGAAATTCCCAATTTTTCCAAAATGTACAAATACCAAATCCTTTGCAGGAATATTAGAAAGTGGCAGAATGGAAGGAAACGAGCAACTTGTGCACTCGATGCACTCCTTCGCGTCCCAATCTACGCATATTCGTGCTGCCTCCTTTCGACGCGTCGGCTCCGTTTATCCTGCGCCTCTTCTTCTTCGATTGGACGCTGCGAAAGGGCTCCGTGCCGCCAATTGATTCGCGACACAATGTCGGATAACATTGGAGAATGCCGCTCATCAGGTGAATCGGCCGCAAATGGTAGCCAGCTAATAAGTGTTTATTATTCGACCGGTGTCCGTGCACGTGGTCGAGAGTGTACGTAAATACGGAAGAACGAGCCGCGGCCACAAACAGGAGAGAGAAAGTTACTGTTACACGGGCCGAGCTCGCCGTCCGCGTTCAGCCGTCCGACGATGACCGAGCAAATTCGTCCTGAAGGTTCTACCCTCGAGCGGACGCCAGGTCGCGCCGTGAAGCACGGAACAGCCGCACCGGTGACGCTCCGTTGCCCGTTTTACCGAGACGCCGTCCACTTCGACGATCCAATTTTCCTGCCAGCTGCGACTACACGCCTTCTGAAATCGGTATTCCGTGGTTACGCGATTGCACTCGACGTTTACAAAGGAAGCATCTCAGAGGAGAGATTTATAATATAGCGGAATTCTGTTTATGTAGCGGGAGACACATATTTTGTGTGATAGAAATTACTCTCTCCATTGCTTGTGGTTGTTTATGTATGTAACAGGCTTGAAGTAATTGGAATTCATTTAATTAGACAGCAAGTCAAACTCTGTTAGTCGAGGTCCTGTTAATTTCATTTGTCTTGTAACAGAGTAAAATCTAGTTTATCTGAATAGTAAGGAAAGTTATAGCAAGGTAATGAGAATGAACGGATGACACAGAACTTTATGTATATTCAGAAAATAGAAGATCAGCTTCTCTGTACTAACTGTGAGCCTATCGTTCCAGGAACATCGTGTCATTTGTGTCGCAAATTTCTCACCAGGATTCACAACTACACGGCATAATTATCGTGAAAGAACATCCTCTCCCGGCACCGTTTCCGTTATTGTCTCAAGGACGTGTATAAAAAATTGCACGAAGTTGGAGGTACGTTGACCAGGGCATGGAGCGTTATCCGTCGCGTGAACGAGCAGCAACCTGGACGCGAGAGGAAGCATACGGAGGTGTTGATCGCGCGAAGTCGGACCGCGGAGAACAAGAGAGACGAAAGAAGAGGAAAAGAGCGGTGGCGGAGCACCGGCAGAAAGAAATAAAGAAGGAAGAAAAGAAATGAAAGGCTGTCAGAGCGAAGGCGAACGGTCGTGGGGAAGCGAGGCGAAATAGAGGGAGAGAAAGAGCTCTAGGAGGGTATTAGTTGGTCTGAAGGGTGGATGCGAAGAAAGAGAGTTCCCTCTTTCTTATATATTTTTTCTTATATTCTTCGGCGTTCCTTGGGAAAAGTTTGTTGTTTGAAGCAGCGCTGTGCCTCTCTCGCGATCATTAATCATGCCGAGTTTTGGTTTGACTAGCAGCACCGCCGGCATGGCTCTCCTTCTCCCTGTTTCTCTCTCCGTCTCTTTCTTCCCCACCCTTTCTCCGTTTCTCTTCGTGGTTCGTTGCTGTTACGTCGGATTCCTGCAGCAACGCCAACCTCGAAGCTTTGCAGGGGAAAGAAAGAGGGTAGCACAGACAGAGGTGGGGTGGCTTCGTTTCTACCCCTCTCGCTGATCCCCCCAATCTTCTACCACCCTTGAAGGGCTGCTGTCCCCCCACATACGAAGATGCCGGCTATTCGGAAATATCATAGAGGGGTGCCAGCGTAGAAAAGGAAACCCTTGTCCTCCGCCTCTTTCCCGGAACCCCTCAACCTCCTTTTCACCCCCGACACGGCGCGCATCGCCAACTAGGGCTGGCAACTTCTTTCTCCGCGTATCATATGACCCTTCGTAAAAGCCTTTTCTAGATACCAATAATAGATTCGGGAACTTTCTCCTCAACCGAGATGTCGCGCTGTCCCCTTGTTCCCTTGTCATGGGTCAAACTTGGCTGATGGAAGTGCGAATCGTTTTCTTTTTCCCTTTTTGTCATGCTCCCAGGGATTGCGTGGTTCTTATTACTGCTAGAATTTTTAGAATTTTTTTATGGGGATTAGATTGATAAGATGTACATTTAGTGTATGTTATATAATAGCTAGGAATAATAGTGATGGATAATAGTAATAGTAATGGAAGTGTAAATTGTTCTTTTTTCTTTTTTGTGATGCTTCCAGGGATTGTGACGTTCTTATTGCTGGCAGAATTTTTGGAATTTTATACGAGCATTAGATTGATAAGATGTACATTTAGTGTATGTTACATAATATGTAGGAATAATAGTGATGGAAGTGTTAATTGTTTTTTCTTCCTTTTTGTGATGTTTCCAGGGATTGCGACGTGCTTATTGCTAATAGATTTGAAAGTTTTTGTAGGGATTAGATTGATAAGGTGTATATTTAATGTGGTATGTAATAGCTAGGAATAATAGTGATGGATAATAGTAATATTGATGGAAGTGTGAATTGTTTTCTTTTCCTTTTTGTGATGCTTCCAGGGATTGTGACGTTCTTATTGCTGGTAGGACTTTTGGAATTTTATACGAGCATTAGATGGATAAGATGTACATTTAGTGTATGTTATATAATAGCTAGGAATAATAGTGATGGATAATAGTAATATTGATAAAAGTGTGAATTGTTTTTTTTTCTTTTTTGTGATACTTCCAGGGATTGCGACGTGCTTATTGCTAATAGATTTGAAAGTTTTTGTAGGTATTAGATTGATAATGTATGTAATAGCTAGGAATAATAGTGATGGATAATAGTAATATTGATGGAAGTGTGAATTGTCTTTTTTCCTTTTTGTGATGCTTCCAAAAATTCTTATTGCTAGTAGAATTTTTGGAACTTTTTATGGGGATTACATTGATACGATGTACATTTAGTGTATGTTATGTAATAGGCAGGAATAATAGTGATGGAAGTGTGAATTGTTTTTTTTCCTTTTTTTGATGCTTCCATTGATTGTGACGTTCTTATTGCTGGTAGAATTTTTGGAATTTTATACGAGCATTAGATTGATAAGATGTACATTTAGTGTATGCTACATAATAGGTAGGAATAATGGTGATGGAAGTGCGAATCGTTTTTTTTCCTTTTTCTGATGCTTCCAGGAATTCTTATTGCTAGTAGAATTTTTGGAAGTTTTTATAGGGATTAGATTAATAATATGTACATATAGTGTATGTTACTTAATGGCTAGGAATAATAGTAAGATGATAAGAATTACTGTTAATATTTCATGCTTAATCAAGTAGCTATGTTTCACCGTGTTTTATATCGGTTTAATGCTACGACTATGATCTGAAGGTGTAATGGAAGTGTAAAGTGAGTCACGTAAGATTACAAAGCGTGATATTTTACAAGCTATTAACGTTGTAGGAAACCGTACAAGATGGTATACGCTTGATACAACAACAAATGAATAATGCATTTTCAGAATCTCTTTCGCGATCCTGACCTTTGGTGTAATAAGTGTCAGGTTTATTATTTTTTAACTAAGCGACGTCTAATTCAGGCGAACATCGAAATTTATCTTTAGAAGAAGTATAATTTACATCTGGGAAATTATTAATTTAATAATTAACAAGCTTTCTGAAACAAAGAATCTATGAACAAATTACATTGAAAATCTCACTTTTTGAGAAACTGAATATTCCTTGAATTAATTTAAATATCTCTTACTTTTTTCTTTATTAACAAAATAAATACAAATTTGATAGTCAACTAGCTCACTAAAAAGTATACTGTACATGTTCATTTGCTATAAAATTCCTCTTACAAAATATTCATATTCATTGAAAGAGATTAACTATTCCTTGAATTAATTTAAATATCTCTTACTTTTTTCTTTATTAACAAAATAAATACAAATTTGATAGTCAACTAGCTCACTAAAGAGTACATTGTACATGCCCAGTTTCTATAAAATTCTTCTTACAAAATATTCATATTCATTGAAAGAGACTAACTATTCCTTGAATTAATTTAAATATCTCTTACTTTTTTTCTTTATTAACAAAATAAATACAAATTTGATAGTCAACTAGCTCACTAAAAAGTACACTGTACATGCCCATTTGCTAGAAAATTCCTCTTACAAAATATTCATATTCATTGAAAGAGACTAACTATTCCTTGAATTAATTTAAATATCTCTTACCTTTTTCTTTATTAAGAAAATAAATAAAAATTTGATAGTCAACTAGCTCACTAAAAAGTACACTGTACATGTTCATTTGCTATAAAATTCCTCTTACAAAATATTCATATTCATTGAAAGAGACTAACTATTCCTTGAATTAATTTAAATATCTCTTACCTTTTTCTTTATTAACAAAATAAATACAAATTTGATAGTCAACTAGCTCACTAAAAAGTACACTGTACATGCCCATTTGCTAGAAAATTCCTCTTACAAAATATTCATATTCATTGAAAGAGACTAACATAACGATGATTCTGCTTCTAGGTGACCAGTGAAAAATTAGAAACAAGAGGATCTCCTTGGAAAAGATGGAACACGAGACTCACCAGCAAGGTCTTTGCTGACAAAAGAGACGAGATTTCTGAGACAACAGAGTCTCATTGGTCTATTTGAAAGCACGTTCGCGCAACTCAGTCGGGTTCAGCAGAGGCGAAGCCATACCTGTGGATCGGTGCCTCGAAAGTTAAGGGTCCCGGTGCAGTTGATTAACGATGTGAGCGTCCAGGTCGAGGTGGGTGGCGCATGCCTTTGTGACAGCACGACCGCTCCTCCGCTCCTCGACATCGCCACCGTTGCTATCACGGATTATTATAACTCTTACGTTTCATCTGATACTTGGATCGACCGATCGCTAGATATCGATGAGGTCCCCTGTTATCGTCACGTTTTTTGTCCATGCGTTAGGATAAAATCAGAACTATTGTACGATCCTTGAAACTGTTGCGAACGATCTTCATCGAGCTTCACCTCTGAGACTTCGTGAAACGTTGATACAATTTGTAAAACGAGTTCGCAATGCACATTTTCATGTGAAGTGTAATTTTGGGACAAAGTAGCGTTAGTTGAGTCAACTATAGTTCAATACCTTGAAATTAGATTTTGAGCTTCACATGGAATAATTAGGTTTGTTGTATATTATGAGATATATTTTATTAGATTTAATATAGTAGAGAACGAATGAGAGAATATTATATGTTTTAGATATTACACTTGAGAAAAATGATTGGAAGTGGGGAAATATCTTGGGAAAACATTGATACAATTTGTAAAAAGAGTTCACAATGCACATTTTCATGTGAAGTGTAATTTTGGAACAAAGTAGCGTTAGTTGGCTATAGTTCGATACCTTGAAATTAGATTTTTGAGCTTCACATGGAATAATTAGGTTTGTTGTATATTATGAGATATATTTTATTAGATTTAATATAGTAGAGAACGAATGAGAGAATATTATATGTTTTAGATATTTAAGAAAAATGAGTGAAAGTGAGGAAATGTCTTGGGAAAACATTGATACAATTTATAAAAAGAGTTCACAGTGCACATTTTCATGTGAAGTGTAATTTTGGAACAAAGTAGCGTTAGCTGAGTCAACTATAGTTCAATACCTTGAAATTAGATTTTGAGCTTTGCATGGAATAATTAGGTTTGTTGTATATTATGAGATATATTTTATTAGATTTAATATAGTAGAGAACGAATGAGAGAATATTATATGTTTCATTATATATTTTAGACACTTGAGAAAAATAATTGAAAGTGGGGAATGTCTTGGGAAAACATTGATACAATTTGTAAAACAAGTTCACAATGCACAGATTGATGTGGAGTGCAATTTTTGAAGGAAGTAGTGTTAGTTGAGTCAACTATAGTTCAATACCTTGAAATTAGATTTTGAGCTTCACATGGAATAATTAGGTTTGTTGTATATTATGAGATATATTTTGTTATGTTTAATATATTAAGGGATGAATGAGAGAATATTATATATTTTAGGCACTTGAGAAAAATAATTGAAAGTGAGGAAATGTCTTGGGAAAACATTGATACAATTTGTAAAAAGAGTTCACAGTGCACAGATTGATGTGAAGTGCAATTTTTGAAGAAAATAATGTTAGTTGAGTCAGCTGTAGTTTAATACCTTAAAATTAGATTTTGAGCTTTGCATGGAATAATTAGAGTTGTTGTATATTATGAGATATATTTTTTTAGGTTTAATATAGTAGAGAACGAATTTAGAGAATATTATATATTTTAGATATTTAAGAAAAATGATTGAAAGTGAGGAATGTCTTGGGAAAACATTGATACAATTTGTAAAAAGAGTTCACAGTGCACAGATTGATGTGAAGTGCAATTTTTGAAGAAAGTAACGTTAATTGAGTCAGCTATAGTTAAATTCAAGTTAGCTATATCATCAAGTTAGCTATATTATCAAAAATATGGATATGTCTTGGGAAAATATTAAAAACTAGTAGTGTCATATAATATACAATAAGTTTAATAAATTAATTTGTATTTGAATTGTATAATATATAATAAGATTATTCTGTGTAAACATCAAGGTAGATTTTCAAGATATTAAAGCTCAGTGGACTGAAACAATTTTACCAATGTGGTTTCCATTTTAACAATTCATTCCAGCAAATCCAATTTTGTACAAATATGTTTCTTAGTTTGGAATTTGAAGGAGCTCCACGTTATAGATCAGACGATTGTGGCCTGTGGTTTCAGATTAATTTTCATCTGAGGCTCAAGTTTTACTTGGAACGTTAATTTAAAAATTGGCTTTCAGTCATTTCGCACGAAACTGCAATTCTGTCGCTGATTAAACTTCGAACGTAATACGTATTGGGCCTAGATTCCAAGTCCAATTTCGCACAATGACTTTTAGAAAAGGATCGTACGTGTGGAAGGACACGAGGTCATCAGGAAAATTATAGCTTAGACTCCATGTCGGGGAACATTGGAGTATGGCGGTGTTTGATATTAATCATAACGGTATGTTCTCAGAGCATGTTCGAATATTCAGTAACTCGTAACTGTAGTTGCATCAATGATGAATTGTACGTTTCCTTCGTGTCCGATGTATTCGCGAAATGGCAACAAAGTAATTAAAAAAATTCACGAATTTTCCACACACGACTAAATCTAATTTATTTATATTCGCGACTAACTATACAAAAGGATGTTAACAACTACGTTATTAAATAGTAAATTAAAGAAAATAACAAGAAAATTGTCGATTGATTTCTCGATAAATAATTTCGAAAAATTTCGTAAACGAGCAATACATCGAAAGAGATCGATGGAAAAAAGAAGGAGGGTCCATTTTGCGAACCGAGACAATTTTATATTATTGATCAATTTTTAAATATAGGAACATATTGATAACTGCAATTTTATTAAGTTGGATGAAGAAACTCATTGACAAATTTATGTTATTGATGAATTTTTAAATATAACACATTATTGATAACTGCAATTTTATTAAGTTGGATGCAGAAACTCATTGACAAATTTATGTTATTGATGAATTTTTAAATATAAGAACATATTGATAACTGCAATTATGAACAAACTCATTGACAAATTTATATTATTGATTAATTTTTAAATATAAGAACATATTGATAACTGCAATTATGAAGAAACTCATTGACAAATTTATGTTATTGATGAATTTTTAAATGTAGGAACATATTGATAACTGCAATTACGAAGAAACTCATTGACAATTTTATGTTATTGATGAATTTTTAAATACAGGAACATATTGATAACTGCAATTTTATGAACTTGCTCAAATATTGTGCCAGGTGTATCGGACTCAATTGCAATTTTATTAAGTTGCATGAAGAAACTCATTGACAAATTTATGTTATTGATGAATTTTTAAATATAACACATTATTGATAACTGCAATTTTATTAAGTTGAATGAAGAAACTCATTGACAAATTTATATTATTGATCAATAATTAAATATATGAACATATTGATAACTGCAATGTTATTAAGTTGGATGAAGAAACCCATTGACAAATTTAGGTTATTGATCAATAATTAAATATAGGAAGATATTAATAACTGCAATGTTATTAGGTTGGATGAAGAAACTCATTGACAAATTTATGTTATTGATGAATTTTTAAATATAAGAACATATTGATAACTGCAATTATGAACAAACTCATTGACAAATTTATATTATTGATTAATTTTTAAATATAAGAACATATTGATAACTGCAATTATGAAGAAACTCATTGACAAATTTATATTATTGGTCAATAATTAAATATAGGAACATATTGATAACTGCAATGTTATTAAGTTGGATGAAGAAACTCACTGACAAATTTATGTTATTGATCAATTTTTAAATATAGCAACATATTGATAACTGCAATTTTATTAAGTTGCATGAAGAAACTCACTGACTTAATTCTCACAAAGAAATTTCAAAGGATCCTCTAAACGGGCAATGTATCAAAAAACATCAGTAGAAGAAACCATTCCCCGGAATGAATCTACCTTCCACATGAAGAAATTGAATATTATAAAATTAAATAAGAAAATGTCTCGATTAATTTCTCGAAGAGAAATCTGAAAGGATTCTATAAACGAGCAATGCATCGAGGGATACCATTGGAAAGAACAGAGGAAGGATCCATTTTGCCGAATGAATCGGGTCCAGCAACAACGGCGGCAGAGAGAGAAGAAGGAAGGCGGGTAAAAAGGATAAGGGTCGATCTGACGAGGGTATCTACCCTATATTGGCAGGCGTGGCTGCGGGTTGCAGGGTGCAAGAGGGCTTCGAGGGATCGCTGATTGGTTCTCTTCGAACGGAATCGACTGAAAGACAGAGAAGCAGAGAGAGAGAGAGAGAGAGAAGCTTCGTAAAACAGGAAGAAAACGAGATGGATAGACAAAGCTCGTGAACATGGTTCGCGAAGCTGAGTTGTCGAAGGGGTCGAAATCGAATACGTCCTACAACAGGGATGGAGGCTCGGTGAAACCCTTATTCACGTGGTCCCTTAATAAAATGCGCATTTATACGAGCCTCTTGCGTACCGTTATTGCCTCGAAATAGAATTTGCAACGAGGCTTAGTGGCTCAGCTGAAACGAGTTCCTTGATTAAATATGGGGAAAACGTCGACTTATATCGAAAACATTCTCCTTTAATCACTTTGAATGCCATGTGGGCCATATATGGCCCATCACAGTTTCTCCTGTGACGCCTCGGTGGTCATCGGTGACCGGAGCGCGTGAGCTTCTTACAGAATTGACAGTCAGGGCATTTTCAATATAACCGATAAATAGAAGACACTTCGAAATAAAAAGTGCCCCATTGAACGATTAAACATTTTTATTGGAACATGTGTACTGTGTGTACACTAACGGTGCACTGTTTGCATCCATATATTCGAGGGGTAATCTACGAATATTATTATAAACACACCATAGAAAATAATCGTAAATGGTGCTTTATAATCATATAATTGAGGTTAGAATTATGAACACTGTACTGTTATATATAGAACGAGCAAATACTGTTTACTAACATCTTCTATACGTTTCAACAATATATTCTGCACGTTTTGCTTGCGACGAAACAACGAATGCGAATGGTTTGTTGAAAGAAACGAAGCCTTGTTATGATATGTCGCCATCAGCTGTTACCAGGGCGTCATTGTCGTCACCCGTGACCACCAATAAGATAAACGATCCAAAGGGGAAGAATTTTGTCTTAGATCGTCAATTTATTATTATTTTGCCATTATATGCTTTGAATAATAAAAATAATAAAAATTGATAGTGCATGTTATTCTATATTTTTAATAATTAGTAATTTTTCATAATATCGTTAAATGAAGATCACGGGAGAGAAAGATTTTGCCGCATGAGGGGGAGGGGGCGACTGCGGTTTTGTGGCTAAACCCTGCAGCCCTGTGGCTATATAGAAGCCAGGAATTCCAGATACGAGCTGAAGAGATAAATATTATAAGCACATTTGCCTTGTTTACTTGATTTTCATACTAATTTACGATTAAATTGGCAGATTTTGATATGACGTAATTGGAAACGAAAATAATCTATTAGATCGAAAGATCCTTGATATTTGAACAATTATGACTAACAACATTTTTAAAGATTCGATGAAACATCTCTTTAACTCCAAAGCCAAATAAAGTGACAATTTTTGTAATATGGAACTGATTAGCAACGTATTGAATTTTAAAACTATCTTCATATAAAAAATAATAGGAGATTTTATCTATCATATACATGCACAGTAGTTAACAAATATAAAAATTAAAAATTCATTAATAATATAAATTCTGAGAAAATAAATAGCATTTGGAAAACCTAATTTCTTTTACTTTCTCTTATCTTTCCAGATATTCGCTGGGCCCACGGAAATGGCCTCGTTTGATAACGTCGTTCCAGGGAGGACTCGGGACGACGAAGTTTCACGGACGATGGAGGGTGATTCGAGCGTTCCTGAGCTTCTCTGGATAGGTGATTGATTCGCTCTGAATGATTAAAGAACGCGGAAGAAGGGTGCTAGGAAGGGGGTATGGAATAATAGCGTTCGATAGACTCATCAAACTTTCTCAAGGAAACTTTAAAGAGTCTCGTCCAGCTTTGCAGGAAGAGTGGATGGATCATCGTGGTCGCTTTCGTTCACTGTCGATCTTGGAAACGATCTATTTTCGAAATTGCAGAAACTTTGCATCTTCTCTTTTTCGTCAACTTCTTTTATTTCTGCTCCTTGGAAAACTTACATTTTTCGAGCAATTCTCATTCAGGTTTTATTCCCTTAATCATGTTGTTTTATGAATATAGTTAAAGGAATAAAACCATGTTGCTTCATGAACATAGTTAAAGGAATAAACCCATGTTGTTTTATGAACATAGTTAAAGAAATAAACCCATGTTGTTCTATGAATATAGTTAAAGGAATAAAACCATGTTGTTTTATGAACATAGTTAAAAAAATAAACCCATGTTGTTCTATGAATATAGTTAAAGGAATAAAACCATGTTGTTGTATGAATATAGTTAAAGGAATAAAACCATGTTGTTTCATGAATACAGTTAAAGGAATAAACCCATGTTGTTTTATGAATATAGTTAAAAAAATAAAACCATATTGCTTTATGAATATAGTTAAAGAAATAAAACCATATTGCTTTATGAATATAGTTAAAGAAATAAAACCATGTTGTTTCATGAATATAGTTAAAGGAATAACACCATGTTACTTCATGAATATAGTTAAAGGAATAAAACCATGTTGTTTCAAGAATATAGTTAAAGGAATAAACCCATGTTGTATGAATATAGTTAAAGAAATAAAACCATGTTGTTTCATGAATACAGTTAAAGTAATAAAACCATGTTGTTTTATGAACATAGTTAAAGAAATAAAACCATGTTGTTGTATGAATATAGTTAAAGAAATAAATCCATGTTGTTCTATGAATATAGTTAAAGGAATAAAACCATGTTGCTTCATGAATATAGTTAGAGGAATAAAACCATGTTGTTTCATGAATATAGTTAAAGGAATAAAACCATGTTGTTGTATGAATATAGTTAAAGGAATAAATCCATGTTGTTATATGAATATAGTTAAGGGAATAAAACCTGATTGGGAATTCCTCCAAAATGTAAGTTTTTCGAGGGAGCAGAAGTAAAAGAAAATGAACGAGAAATAAAAGATGCAAAGTTTCTGCAATTTGGAGAATGGATCGTTTCCAAAATCGACAGTGAACGATACACACACAAATTCATGTTTCTATGAATATAAATTTGTATAAAAATCCGCAGTTTACTGATTTTACTTTCAACTCTAAATTATATTACATTCCAAGCGTACCGTTGCTTGGATACATCAAACGCAATCGGAGAGAGTTGGTGCAAGTGAGATTCGAAGGGCAGATGAAGTTTAAAAGTGAAGAAGCCGGAAGATGAGAAAGCAAAGAAATTATGGTAAAAGGGTTGAGATAAGCAAATGGACTTTCTTCCTAGGGGCGTGAAAATTTGAATAATTTATAACTCGTAAATAATGACAATAGTAATCAACTGGAACGAAGCCTTTTTGTGGCATAATCAGTAGCCAGCGGTACTCATAGAGAAGAGACGGTAGCCGTGGATTGTAGGACATAACCTGCAGCCGGTTGTCGTACCCAAAGGGTTGCAACCTTTGATTTATTACTGTGCGAATCGAATTTTTTCAGCCGGAGAAAAGTATTCGTATGAGCAGACATGCCGTGGGTGGTAAACTCTGCAGACGTTCGGAAACGAAAGGATAAAATGGGTCAAAGAAATTTCGACGTCTTCCGGACGATGCAACGATCTGCTCTCCAGACAGCAAGTTTCGAACTTCTTGATTCATTTGTCAGCTTTCTCGGTGTATAGATCCCAGCGGTGTTTTCTTACGTTCGAAGATTCGAAGAAAAATTACGTTTCACCGAACTTAGCGTCTGTTTTTGCAGCTCCGCGCATCAAGAAGATAAAATATATTCCTGCGGATAAAAATAATATTAAGAAGATAAAATGCATATCGTCAGCGACGTATCAGCGCACAATGTTTTTTACATTATTTTGTCGAACTACGTACGATCCATTTTGCTCTGTTGAGATAAACATTTCACAGACTTGGTTCCACGTTTGTGTTGTAAAAAACACGCTTGCGAAGGAAAGACACTTTCCGGACAACTGAATATACGACTAACCTAGGCTAACAATAATAGCAGTGTGAGACAACATTTTTCGAATCTCAACTTTAATTTCTGCCATCGTACGTTTTCATGACTTAAAGAATATAACGAATTCTGATGAATGAAAAATATTGGTAAACTTATTCCACAATATTAGCAAACTTAGGTTAAGTTAGAATAAAAATTGCATGGGACATCATATCTAATGTGTTGGCGAAGTCGAATGTGCAATGTAGATAGACGAATACTGTACAGAAATAAAACTGTATTCCAAAAATTATCAACGGTAATACGTTAGAAAAAAAAAAAAAAAAAGAAATCAAAAATTTCATCGGATCGTGCAGCTGCGATATCCAACTTGAATTATATTCGCGTGGCGTGGACTTCCGTTGCACGAGCGTGGTCTCTGTGGTAGATAAAGATCGCGCACCTACCGTGACCACGAAAGACGGAATGAAAGATAGCGGTACTGCTTACGGAGGGTTATTGTGCTTCATCGGTTACGGCTCATCAGCTGCTGCAACTTCTATCTTCGGTCGGAAGAGGATCGGAGGTCCCAAGGCGCTAATTCTGTCTTGTTCCGCCTTCGTCATGTTTCCCACCTTTTTCCACGTTGTTCGTGCTCGACGTCCTATTCAGGTGCGGCTTCTGATTGCTGTAAATCTTCAAATTAACAACAAATACCGCAAATTGGTTAGGCTTCAGATCCTTGGCAGGTAAACAGAGAATTTGTTGTCCCTAAGAATCTCGTAAAAGTTGCTGGACTTTCTTCTTTGACTTCTTCTTTACTTTCTTCAAATTTTATCAAATGCTACAATATTATTTTTACATTTATTATGAACGTAAGTAGCTGTTAAAATGTTTATTTTGTAATACATAGTATAATGTAAGAGAAGGTTATCTGATTCATTTTTTCATATGCAATATTTTTTTATTCTTTACAGACTAAGTGTCTCCTAATGCACAATTATTTTGATTATTTTGCGCAAAGTTCACGATGGAATTTTGAGTTATTGAAGCTTAGCTGGTTCAAATGATCACACGGTTATAGAGGATCCATACATTTATTAATTTCTTACTAAACGTATTCTATCATTCTTTACTATTTCTTCAAATTTTATCAAATACTTGAATACTATTTTTACATTTATTGTGAGCAAAAGTAGCTATTAAAATGTTTATTTTGTAATACATAGTATAATGTAAGAGAAGGTTATCTGATTCATTTTTTCATATGCAATATTTTCTTATTCTTTACAGACTAAGTGTCTTCTAATGTACAATGATTTTGATTATTTTATGCAAAGTTCACGATGGAATTTTGAGTTATTGAAGCTCAGCTGACTCAAGTGATATACCTTAGCCTGGGATCACACAATTATAGAGGACCCATACATTTATTAATTTCTTACTAATTCTATAATTCTCAGCTGAACAAAAGCTCGCTTCGATACCCGCTGAGCTTAACCTAACTACGAGTTTCCAAACTTCAAACCAGATGCAAAAAGCTTCGTTTCCAGTGCTTCTGCATCCTCTGTACACGCTAAGTGCAAGAACTCTATCAAGCGTTAAAATGTCACAGTGTGTGTTGCGTCATGAGAAACAAACCACCTCAGCGTGTCTCGACGAGGTATTTACAAGACGACTATCGATGCTCATTCTTACGTAACGCAGCCTATGAGAGACTGCTTGGCGATAGTTGGTGGCTAGCAACGCGAAGAGACCAGGAACACGCTTAATTCGGAACCATTAACGCGCACCGAATCGATTGCGATTTTTCTATCGGGCCCACAGACGGCACGGACTTTTTGAAAAATGAGACGCTCTCCTGCACTCAAAAGTAGTCCTAAAACGCTTGAAAAAATGCCGACAATACGAATCCATTAATCTTGCCAGCTCGCGTTCCCGTCAGCTCTTTTCTTCCTCTTTTCTCTCTGTCCCGCTCTCGCCGGACCTGCGTGCCTCCAGGACATCCCTTTGCACTTACCACCTGGAGCAGCAACGATTTTCCAAAATCACCTCGCCACGAAAATGATTCACTTACAAAGTTGCCAGTCTACGATTTTTATACGTCGTTGATACGTCTTGGTAGAAATTAGGTCTGGTAGAAAAAAGTATGAAAATAATAGAAAATATAGTGGAAATTATACGTACTAATTTCTACACAGACGTATACAATTTCAGCAAATTAAGTGTAACAATATACGGTTTCTAGACAGAATAATTAAGGCTTTCTCGAGTGGCCGTATAAAAACATAAGTACAGTGGAGGCACTCGAGACGTCAGCGAACGCAGCGCTAACCTCTTTACCTCGTTTCCTCCTTCTATCATGGACTAATTCCACAAAGTAAAACGCCATTCGTCATCTTTTTCCAGACATCATCTTTTACGCTATTTTTAGTCCACATCCTATCTTTATTCCGAGTTTATAAATTCTCTTCTCTATTTCTTTTCTCGTTACGTGTCTGAACAGCAAACACTTTAATCCACTTTTGTGTCGCAGGCATAAGACGTGGCACGAAGATATCGAATGTCCTTGAACAAGCAAGTGGAAGAAGGGATAGATGGGTCGTCCGAAAGCAATTAGCCTCGGAAACATTTCTGGCTTGCGTCCGAGGGTCCTTTACCAACAATGCGCCAGCGTTTTCGTTGTATGCAAACTGTCTTTCAGTGACGAAGGGTGTCGAATGGTAATTGTCGAGGTCACGGATGTTGGTCGACCTTAACCCAGTTACCTCCTTCTTTCCGTTACTTCGAGCGGTAATCAGTGTCCGAGGGACGTTTACAGAAACTCTCCCCTCGCAAAGGGTTTCCCTGGTGTCGTCTGAACGTGGCTCCGAGCATTTCTCCAACTGTGGGAAAGCTGCTAATTGGAAACACGTTGGAAGAAGACTTTATCATATTTAAATTTGCTTCGCTTCGAAGAGAAATGAAGAGATATAATTTTTAGACGTTTTTAATTGAAGAAATTAATGCATTTTTAAAGGAACCTCTTTGCAGTTATGTATCCAAAGTTCTGTTTTATTTTATCTTATTAAACAGTGTCTGATAGACCATCACAACGAAGACCTATGAGATTTAAAACACCAGAAGCAGCGTTCTTTGATCCTTTCACGGTATGCCAAAATGAGAAAGAATTCAGAATGTAGTATTCAGTATTTTTGATCCCAGGTAGGAAAGACACATAATTTTACTTTTCATTGATTATCATCTAAGACGTGAAACTCTGACGTGTTATAATTGACACAGTAAAAGACCTGTGACGAGCATCGTCCGGACACAAATCCTAATCACAATTTCCACTACGTAAAATGGGAATCATAATAATCATAGCATGTTTGCCCGCAGCATCCCTTAAACGCTACTCATCTTCGCCTTCATCCATGGAACACTTTTCACGACGACCACGCTCATCTTTCCGCCACGCGGGCCTTTCCACCACGACGTGTAACACGTCGGAGAAATTCAGCTGGCGAGCTTCTGGGCTTGCCGGAGGAAGGATGTCACGACGGCCGAGAGAGGAGGAGGATCGTCGCTAACGACTCCGCGAGCCGTAGCCGCGAAAGGTGATGAATCACTTTTACGACTCACTCGGCCATTCTTCCTCGTCCGAGGAGGCCGACTGTCGACGTAAGCCGCTATAAACGTGGCTTTTTCTCGCCTGGTCCGGGCTCCTTTGAGCGAGTCGCCGGAAGAGCCTGCTCGCCGCACGCAAATTGCTTTCAAGCAGCGATGTCAGGTGGTAATTGGTCGCGGGTCGCGGGTCACGGGTCGCGTTAACATCGTTACCATCCCCGTGCACCGATAATTATCGCCTTTTCCTTTCGTTTTTCATCTGGATATCGCGCGTAAAGTGGAACTACCGAACGGCCTTTCATTAAAGTGTATCTGAAACTTTCACTCGACACGATCGCCAACCTGGTTCGTTGTCATGTTTTCTTCCTGCGCGTAGTCTGATAAAAACACGTGTTTCTCTTGTCGCGTCGCGGCTGTTCCAACTGCGGCTGATTGCGCCTTTCAGCGAGTCGCGTTGATTTCAGACTGCAGCCTCGCGCCCGCCGCCTGTCACTCAATGAAAGATGCTCAATCAGCGCTTTTTAGGCAGGTGGAAGTGAAAATGCTTCTCTTTTTGGTCGACTCAAGTGTACTCAGAGGATCAATTGCTTGCTGGCTCTGTTAGTTAATTTCCAGCATCGACTGTCTAGCTTCTGAAAAGGAATTCAGGAATTGTGATGTTGTTTTATATATCTGTAATTAGCTGGACAGACAAGTGAAAGTTTTAGATTTATGTGAAGAGGGTTTGCTATTGATCAATGAGGCTGACGAAATTGCACGATGTGGACGAGACCTTCTGATCTTCTAAAAATACAAAATGTTCGATAGAGCTGTCTTCCGGTGGCAGGATACAAGTCATTCAGTAGCCAATCCTTTTGCTTATTCCATGCTTTTTAATGTTCTATATTTCATGCACTTTCGTCACATCGTATGACCAAAACACTTGATCTAACAAAAAATATACATAGTTATGTATAAGTCAACTTAAACTTGCGCACTGTTGTGTCTTCCTGTTTCACCAAAGTTGCTCTACCTTTCAGAAGCAGCGCGGAGGATCAAAGAGTGACAGCGACCCATACGAAGATCAACCCCAATACCTAAGCCTTTGGAGGTGTGTAAGGGCGTCCCCAAGAGGACACAGTCCCCCTTTTCACGTCGACAAACGCGGGATCGTGACTCAGCAGCGAAATAGAATCTCCGGAGACTCGTGCTTTTCGCTTTGGATGGATCTGCTGCCAACACCTTCACTTGGGATATATGCGAAAATAGCCGGGATCTTTCGTAGATTTAGGGATCCGGACACGCGTGCATTCTCATACGAACCATGTCGAATTTCGTTGCTCACACGCGTAAATATTTGGAATATTCTGTAACCTGCAGATCGATCGGCCCCTGAAGACTTTAATATCGTCGAGCGCGTGAAAAGTATTTTGAATCTACTCTCTTTCTTATTAGGACGCAGGTGGCCACCTTTTAATATTACAAATTTATTAGTTTTCTTTTGCAATTGTTGAAAATTGTGCATCAAAATTGCCGAAATACAAGTAAAGGAATACTCAGGCTACACTTAGAATTTATATTAAAATAGTTTTAGATTTATTTAATAAACGATTGCCAGGATCTTCGTGGATATCATTTGCACGCGTCTCAGCGCTCTCTTTGTCTCACCATCTTCTTTACCGCGTTACCAATGCAACAGTTGCATTCGTCTGTTTTTCGAGACGCTGTGCACACACATACTTCCATACACTCATATTAACATACGCGTGTCACTACTACACGGTTAATCTAATCTAGCACACAGAATATCTCAATGTAATCTCAGTAGGAATATTTTTAAATTGCTCTACGTGTTCAGCCCTTAAATATCTTCACGTTCACGTCTAAGATTTTGTTTATTGTGAAAAGAGGAATAATTTTATAGAGTGAAGAGTAACGTGTGTGTCTTTGCAATGCTATTGCAAGTTAGTTTGAAAACACCAAAATTATGAAAAAGATACTTTGTTTGATATGAAAAGAATTTTTAGGGCTATAAACATTGTAGGAACATTTTGATTATTTACACTAAGGTTACAGCTTCGTGAGGATGTTTTGACAGTTTTTGATAATCCTGACGTTCCAACAACAGTTAACAACAACAATTAAATATGCAAATAGGACAATGCTTGGAAACATACGAAGGGTTAAAAGTCGAAATGATAAAGCGAGGGACAGGGTTTGTAAGATTCATGAAGCTGTGGTTATACGTTTTCTTGTTCGTTTCAAGAATGATTCTTGCGTGTAATTATACGCGATTATAAATGAGGCACCGTTGCATTGTAAATTCTCAGAAGTTGTAAATTATCATGTCACTGAATGTATAAAGAGATGTAGATGAACAACTACTGATTGTCGATACAGCGAGCGTAAGCGTTTTTGATAAAAACTTATTTCCCTTAAAGATCTATATCCATGGCGATTCCATTACTTGTACACGCTCAAACCAGTCCGCAATTTCTTAAACGTTACATGTTAATAATAACAATAATAGTAATAATAATAGTAATAATAATTTCTTCAATTTCTTCATTGTTGATTGTCGTCGAATAAAACAACGAAAGTTCTTCTCTTCGCTCTGTGTCCTACTCACCCTGTTTTCGTACTCGTTCGATACTCGATATTTATTTATCGTGACCCTAAACGATCTATCTATCGGATGACATAATTTAGTGAACAGGGAACGCCGAAAATAGGAAAAAAAATCTCCAAATTTCCTGGTGATTCGTGATGTTGTCGCGAACGATCAACAAGTAAAGCGTAACAGGCCAGTAATAAAGCGATGAAAGTGATAAATCGCGACGGTTCCACCCCCAGGTCGGGCAGCGGCGTATTGCGTTATTAAAACTTTCCTAATGGCCGATAATAAGCAGCCGGCCGGGTGGATTGATATTAAATCGTAAACTACTGCGTTCTCATTTATCATTATCACGACGGAACTCGATGGTTCATAGCGCGCGACGCCTCCGGTTGCAAACTTAGCCGGGGAATTCCAGCCAAACGGGTTTTCACTGGAAAACGTTCCCGACAAGCGAAGAAATTCTTTTTTCCGTGTCGCTGTAAAAGAGACATAAAAATGTTGTCATCATTTGTATGTCAGTTTCCCTACAATTCATGTAGTTGATATTCTTCTCAGTAAAGAAGACATTTTTATAACAATGATGTATCGTACAGGTTAATTAATCAATACAATTAACATTCAATTAACCTTCTTACAGTGTTTGTATAAGATTTTATCACGCAATAGTTTATTATTGCATATCTTCTTGAAAAACCTGAAGATATGTATCATATCTTCGCGTGTGCTAAATTATATACAAAAAAGGTATATACCTGGTGTGACATCAGTTTCGAATGGATAAATAGAATAAAACCATAAAGACAAAAGGAAATCTAAATTCTCTTGATACACCACTTTCTTCGCTAGAGAAAAGACGCTAATTGTATGTACAACTTTCTACTAATTAAAGAATATTACACTTACAAAATAGCATATTGGTAGCTTGGATACAAGTAAGAGAAGAATTCCTACAAGAACTCCAGCACTAAATTACGTTACTTTAACTATCCAAGAAGTCGAATGACAAGAAATCCTAGAAAATCCATATAGAGTGTGAACCAAAAGGGTGACAGAAAGTTTCATGTTTAATTGGTCAGTTGCACTGGAAGCCCTCGTGGCGCACGTGGCGCATGTCGGTGAGCTCTCATGGGCGATCTCACGATAATCGTCATTTGGGAGATCGCGACGATCGCGTGGAAGGGAGATGGCGAGGGAGAACGAGAGGGAATCGTCGTTGACGAACTACGTGTGCAGGGGTGGCTGTGGGTGTAAAAGGGGGGTGTCATGCCGGCTCACCGGCAAATGTGATTGATTGTGTTTCGCCGGAAGAGCAGAGAAGAGGAGCGACGAGGGCTCGAGCAGAGAACCGGCAAGACGTGCGCGGCTGAATGTTGGATAAAGAAGAAATGTTACCAGAAGACGGTGTCGCGGGGGTGGACAGGGGTTGAACGAGGAAGACGGAAGCTTAGAGCGAGCGTAGGTTGGTGGAGACAGAGTTCGATCCGCAAAACGAGAAGACAACGTCCGCACAACCCTCTTTGCTCTCGTTTTACGTCATCCGCAAGCTCCTTCAACCCCCTTCGCAGATTCCACTCGACGCGGCGTTCCTTTCGTCCTGGAGAGGCAGCAAGTGGCCGTAAGAGAAATAGAAAAATAACTGTGGCGTCGTATCTTGCTTAACGAAAAAGCCTCGACTCGAGGAAGCGCAAAACCGGGGGAAAAACAGGTGACGCGCTCTCAGGGCTCGTTCAATTGCCACCCCTTCGTGTTCCGCTATTCTTCTATTCTATTCTTCTTTATTATCGCCCCTTTAATGGCACACGATATTCTTCTTATTCCTCGAGTATTTTTCATGGCTTCTCGTGGCACAGTTGTGTTGCTCGAAATGGGTAACTGATTTCTGAAATTTAACTACTATTTTTCTAACCTTTCTAAAATTTCTTCTATTTAATTTACGTCTACCTGATTTTATTAAGTATACCTTCTTTTATGAAATTACTTTCGCTGCAGATTCCACTGTCGAATTGCTGTATTCAGCATCTTTCAGTCTCGACTAGCAAAAGTAAAATGCTAAACGGTAAAACGGCTGGTCGAGAGAAGCCTCGCCATCCTACATTGTCGTAGCACGGCAAAACAGAGTGAGTGTGCTCTTTGTGTAATGACTCGGCGCTTTATATGCTTTGCTCCACGCAGCTGATCGCGGGTAGACGTACTTGACCGAGTGCAGTGAGACACTTGTAGAGCACTAATATAAACACGCGGTGAAAGAACGCCGCAGCCATTACTTTCAATTTGGTCCGCGTCGAAACGTCTTACGTAACGCGTGATTCCGTGTGCACAGCGGCCGACCAGACATTCTGATAATCACGCTCGCCGATAGACGATCGACCGTGAATAGTTGCTCCATTGATAACCTCGTTTTAACAAAGAATATTACCAGCCTAATGGACCAGTGGACCAACGAAAATAGAATATTTGCATTAGTAACGTGAATTCGAGAAATAAACAAGAGTTTGATATTTCGCGAGCGAGTCACGCTCGTACGACATTTTCTATTTACTCGCTGTATATTGTTAAATGGCTATTCCACCGTACCTTCGCACATCGCTCTATTCATTCGTAATTACACTGCGAATTTCTCTAGAAATTTATGGTTTCATCAGCGGAAATACGATAATGGTTTCTAAATAGAGATTTGTTTCGCTACTTAAATCAATTATTTTACCTTAGATACGTTGCGTATTTTAATTAGACGCATTGTGTAAATATCCGCACATTTAACGAATACGCAGCTTTGCCCGAACGATCTAACGCATCTATTACTAAGAGGAACCTCCAAATACGATAAAAGCCGCGTCACCCTAGCGACATCTGCCAATTAGCATGGTGATATCATTTAACCGCCGATGTGACGATCTCAATAACGTTAGACAGCATCGGCGTGGTTTTCGTCGAGCATTGACCATGCTGGCGTAAGATGGATTTCAGAAGGATGGAGGCGGGTTAAGGAGATCCGTAGGAGTGACTATACCGTTCTAGGTACCCTGGAGTATGGCCCCATAAGGGCACAGGATCCACGCTTTCCGTGGCAGGGGTTGGTCTCGTGCTTCCGCGGAGTGGGGTTAGCTGGCGGCAGAGTAAGAGGAATGACGAGGAGAGGGGGTGTCCCGGCTCTCGGCAACGGCTCGAAGCCAGCC